>NC_091979.1:312026758-312355508 GCF_044704955.1 Pristiophorus japonicus
GCATCTTGAAGCAACACTTCACGTGTCTGCACCAGTCATAGCAGCTTTATAGCATAACACCGCCTGCCAGATGCTTTTAGAATTGTCATTTGCTGTGTGCTCTATAACTTTTCCCTAGAAAAGGTGGTGCCTCCACCACCCTTTCAGGTAGTGCATTCCAGATCCTAACCACTCGATAAAGAAGTTTTTCCTTACGTCTTTTTCTTATGTTGCCTTTGGTTCATTTGCCAATCACCTAAAATCTGTGTCCTCTGGTTCTTGACCCTTCTGCCAATGGGAACAGTTTCTCTCTATCTACTCTGTCCAGGCCCCTCATGATTTTGAACACCTCTATTAAATTTCCTCTCAATCTTCTCTGCTCTAAGGAGAACCCCAGCTTCTCCAATCTATCCACATAACTGAAGTCCCTCATCCTTGGAACCATTTTTGTAAATCTTTCCTGCACCTTTTCTAAGGCCTTCACATCCTTCCTAAAGCATGGTGCCCAGATGCGGCCCTTATGGCTAAAGGGATCAAGGGGTATGGAGAGAAAGCGGGAGTGGGGTACTGAAGTTGCATGATTAGACATGATCATATTGAATGGTGGTGCAGACTCGAAGGACTGAATGGCCAACTCCTGCACCTATTTTCTATGTTTCTATGAACCAGTGTTTTATACAGGTTCATCTTAATTTCCACGCTTTTGTACTCTATACCTCTATTCATGAAGCCCAGGATTCCGTAAACTTTTTTAACTGCTTTCTCAACCTGCCCTGCCACCTTCAACGATTTGTGTACATATACCCCTACATCAGAGTAAATGGGTGAAAATCCCAATAAAGAATTGACAATGAGACCCACAATGCAGCAGCAAAGTGAATGTCATGTATTCACCAATTGTTAAAGAGGCAAACTTCCCACAAATACTGCTTTAAATCAGCTTGTCCACATTTACTATTTAATGCCACCTTATGTTACCTGGTAACCAATAACAAATAGATACTCAGCACAATGTTCGAGTGCAATGTCGAGTATTTATTTCCTCTGTGGTGTAATGTGTGAATTTTGGCAGCTTGAGTTGGCAGTCCCCCTCCTGTGTGTGCTTTGTTTCAGGAGTGCATTGTATGGAACTGCTGTCAACATCCAAACTAATTGTATGGAATTGCCGACCACAAGATACTGAACTATTTTCCAATGTATTGCGAAAATTTTATATGAATAAAGTATATTTTGGGGGAAAAAAAGCTTTGTTTCAGGTGTATGACACCTTACCTTCCAATCCTTTTAAGTGACTCCCTTGTGTACTGTATTGGCCAGTTGCAGGGTTTCATTGACCAGACTGTTAGGATTCTGGAGGTCATAGGCTTTAATGGGATGAGCCTTGCAAGTTAGCCACATTCAAGTGGTTGGCGGGTGTTATCGACTTAAGCTACCTCCTCCTGTGGCCTGGTGCATTAGGTGCTTTAGAGGATGGTGATCCGTCCCATAAATTCTGTGTCCTTTTCTCGCCGTGTCAACAAAGCATCTTGCATTTATGTAGCATCTTCAGCATAGAAAAATGTCCCAGGGTTCGTTCAGTTCAGAGTCCCTTCGCTTAAGCTGTGCCCCTCAATACAAGAGCAGCTCAAGACTCCTTCACAAAGGACAAGTGGACACCAAACTGAAGTGAAGGGACGGAGACACATCAAAGGCCAACTGTAAGCTGGAGGTTTTTGAGGAGAAACTTCTTCACTCATAGAGTTGTGAGCATGTGGAATTCCATTCAAAAGGGAGTTAGATGTGGCCCTTACGGCTAAAGGGATCAAGGGGTATGGAGAGAAAGCAGGAAAAGGGGTACTGAGGTGAATGATCAGCCATGATCATATTGAATGGTGGTGCAGGCTCGAAGGGCCGAATGGCCGACTCCTGCACCTATTTTCTATGTTTCTATGAAAGTAGGCAGGGGAGCCAATTTCAAAAGGCAGTGAGAATGGCCGCTGCTGGTCACAGGAGCAGGGAGAGTCGGGAGTGAATATTTCAGACCATACATAACTGGGATTGCTTCAGTGTAATTGCTGAAAGGTGACCCGCCGGTGCTTGGAATGTGTTATATACTGATACTAAAGTTTAGAGTCTTCGTTGTAAAACTTCACTTCCAGCAAAAGTGCAGCTCAAAACGTCACCCGAATATCTAAATTGTGTGTGCGACTGCCACAATTGGCAATTAGGCTACCAATGGAGACTGTAGTCGCTGGTGACATTTTTATTTCAGTTAAAATATAGAAAATTTATACCACAGACGCTCGATAGCAATAATATAGAACCATTTACAACACTGGCTGCACAGGGAGAATGGCCTTGCAGCATTTTCGACAATACTGGTCAGTGAACTATTTACAGCGTAAGTGCCAGACTGAATCTTTTACAACACAGTAATTTACTGCAAGCATTACAGTCTACATAGTTCCTTAAAAGGGAACCAAAAAACAATACACTTCGAGTTCTGAAAGATGCCAAGAGTACTTCCAGTCTAAAGCCCGCAAGAGGGAGCTGGCAATCGGCTGGTCACGAACTGAAGTCTTTCCCCCACCCCCCCCCCCCCCCCCCGGCCCCCCTACCCCGGGATGTCCCGGTCACTCCGTTCCTTATTGTCCATCCCCGGATCAGGGTCACTGGCAGGTATGCAGCCTTGAGGTCTTGCTGGCCCCGTGATTTCCTGCTCTCTGCATCCGACACGAGAAGCCCTGTGCACAGTCGCACCGCTGGAATATCTCCAGACCGTGCGAGCCTTTCCGCTTGTGCTTGGTGCACACCTGGCCTTCCTTCAGCACAGGCTTGCAAATCTTGGACCAGAAGTGTCGGGCACAACAGAGTCCTTGGGCGCAGTCGGAAGATCGGAGGCACACGTCGCCTTCTTGTCCTGAAACAGTGAAGACAAAGAGATACTTATAATGCCTCAGCTCCCAGCCACCACCTCAGTCCGCTGCTCCCTGTTGAAGCAGGCTCGCCGGGTTTGCTCCTAACACTCGCTCCACACCCACCTTTAACGGAGTGAGACCTTGCAGGGAGTGTTGTCCTCCTTGGGTGATGATCCGCGGTCGTATGCTGGCCCTCCTGATTCCAACTCTCGAGGATGGTCTCCTCTATCTCGCCTTGAATGTGCTCTGTGTCATTGGGCATACACACGCCTGCAACAAAATCCCGAAATCAGCCAAGTCAATTACTTGCGCTTCTCTCCAAATAGCGGACCATTCCTCACCACTCCGGTCCCCTCCAAAAAAGGCTGGTGACGTTAGGAACCTATCTGGTCTGTGGGGTTTAGATTCTAACGCAGCTCTGCTCACCAAATTCAGTAAGGTTTATGTGCCCCCTCCGGGCTGCACTGAACTCGACTAGGGAAGGAGCTCACAGGCACTGTGGCTGTGAAATGAACTCTCAAGAAAGAGCTTGCATTTATATAGCGCCTTTCGGGACTTTAGCGCTTTACAGCCAATGAAATACTTTTTTTTGTACAATTGTAATGTAGGAAAGGCGAGATAAATATGGCCCAGGACGCTCCGAATTCCCTTGCTCTTGTCCCCGTGGGATCATTTGCATCCCCTGAGAGGGCAGACGTCTTGGCAGCTCCCACATGCTGTGGATTAACACCGCGGGCTGCATCCCAAATTGGACCACTTACGCCACAATTCCCTCGGTCAGACTCAAGGCAGTTTTGCCTCATAATCACCCATTCTTTAGCCACTCGGGACCCCCAAACACCGCCCCCCCTCTCTCCCTCCCTGCACAGTAGCAGTTATCTTCTTTCCTCTCCCACCCTCACCGTCTCCCCACCTCCAATGCTCACCCCTTCCCCCCTCCACGCTCACCGTTGCTGCAGTGGCTCCCCGGGCAGCACATCGCATCTCGGAGACAGCGTTTGCGGCGCCTGCGGCAGTTCAGGCAGTGCTGGGCGCCAGCTCGGGACCCAGAACAGAACTGGTCGGCAGCGCAGTCCTGGTCATCCAGACAATTGGAGAGCTGTAAAGGGAACAGGGCAGAGTGAGTCCCCGAAACACCGTGCAACTCATACACACATACACCCGATACAAACAACACAGATATACCGTACAACTCATACACACATACACCCGACAACACACAACACAGATATACCGTGCAACTCATATACGTACACCCGACAGCACAGATATACCGTGCAATACACACACACAGATATACCCTGTAACGCATACAACACAGATGTATTCTGTAACACACACACACAAACACAGATACACTCTGTAACACACACACACACACACAACACAGATATACCCTGTAACACACACAACATACCCCGCAATACACACGCACAGATATGCCTTGTAACATACACACACACACACAACACAGATACACTCTGTAACACACACACACACACAACACAGATATACCCTGTAACACACACACACAACACAGATATACCTTGTAACACACATACAACACAGATATACCCTGTAACACACACAACCACACCCTTCAATACACACAATACGCTCGACAACACACACAGATACACCCTGCAACAGTCGCACACAGATATACCCTGCAACACACACCCCGCAACACATACGCCCGAGAACACACACAAACACAGATACACCCTGCAACACACGCACTACACACTCAAAATGTTATAACAGGTATTGCTGGGCTGGGATCAAGGTCTGAAACATTCGAAAAGTTGAATCGTAAAACCTTAAATAAGGAATATTCATAATTTCAATGTAAATATTACTAAATAGATTAAATAATGTATTTTGCTCTGACGGAATTGACAGCTGAGTTTGGAAAGCAGACCAGCTTCAGGTGCTAGTTGGGATATATTTACCTGGAATTGGTCGATAGCGTGGTTCTTATTGGCGCTGTGATGGACGGCCACCTGGGGAGTGATACTGACCGGGTGGCCCGGGCTCTGAACCGCTCCATTGCCCGTCTTGATGGCATTGGAATTGAAGGAGCTCACGGCATTGTAGAGGCAGAAAGTGAGCAGCACACTGCCCATCTGCACCGCTTCCAAATACATGGCGAGGAGCGCGATCCGCCACACCAATCGGACACCGAGCCAAATTAGAGGGTGACAGAAAGTAAAATATAATGTGCCTTCACACACTCAACGCCCCCGAACCAGATAGGCTATAAATCCGTCTGTGGAGGTGCCCGGACACTGTCTGCTTGGAGCTCACTCTGGAGCATAAACTTTCCCTGTACTGCTGCCACCGGGCTGGGGAGCGGATTTATAGTTGGCCGTCTTGTTCGTGTTCCCGCCCCCTCGCCATGTGTGACAAAGCCCGGCCTGCACTTTCAAAGGCTCAGCTTATGACGCCCCCGAGAGCCGGCAAACCCGCAGGGTGCCCCGTCCAACCGTAAGGTGCAACCAGCAGCGAATCCCCCTGGATTACAGGGCTGCTCACTGCTCACATTCCTGAGACAGGGACCGCAGCAAGGCTGGACAGTTCTCCCAAGCCCGTCTGTCGCTCTGTGTGTGTGTGTGTGTGTGTCTCTCTCTCTGTCTCTCTGTCTGCTTCTCTCGCTCTCTGTCTCTCTGTCTCTGTCTCTCTGTCTGCTTCTCTCGCTCTCTGTCTCTCTGTGTGTGTCTCTCTCTGTCTCTGTCTGCTTCTCTCGCTCTCTTCTGTGTGTGTGTCTCTCTCTCTCTCTCTCTGTCTCTCTGGCTGCTTCTCTCGCTCTCTGTCTCTCTGTGTGTCTCTCTCTCTGTCTCTCTGTCTGCTTCTCTCGCTCTCTGTCTCTGTGTGTGTGTGTGTGTGTGTGTGTGTCTCTCTCTCTGTCTGCTTCTCTCGCTCTCTGTCTGTGTGTGTGTGTGTCTCTCTCTGTCTCTCTGTCTGCTTCTCTCGCTCTCTGTCTCTCTGTGTGTCTCTCTCTCTGTCTCTCTGTCTGCTTCTCTCGCTCTTTGTCTCTGTGTGTGTGTGTGTGTCTCTCTGTCTCTCTGTCTGTTTCTCTCGCTCTCTGTCTCTGTGTGTGTGTGTGTCTCTCTCTGTCTCTCTGTCTGCTTCTCTCGCTCTCTGTCTCTGTGTGTGTGTGTGTGTATGTCTCTCTCTCTGTCTCTCTGTCTGCTTCTCTCGCTCTCTGTCTCTCTGTGTCTCTCTCTCTGTCTCTGTCTGCTTCTCTCGCTCTCTGTCTCTCTCTCTGCCTCTCTCGCTCTCTATCTATCTCTCTGTCTCTCTCCGTTCTGTCTCTGTCTCTTTCGCTCTGCGTCTCTCGCTCTCTCTCTCTCTCTGTTCATTAATCCACAGCGCGCACATTTAATAAACTGAATTAGGAAAACGAGTGCAGGGGTGTGGGGGAGAGATGTGAAAACGGGGTGGAAAGCGAGCTTTCCTACAGTACGCGGGGCTTTTGTAGAAATCAGACGTACAGGTGCTGGCTGTGGGACCACAATGTCGCAATATTGATCGATTATCCGATGAGTTTCAGGTCTGCTTTTGTTTATTTTGAAGCCATTGAAGAGTTTCAGGGTCCACAGCCTGTCTGGCTGGGAACTGAATATTCAGATAATTCTCGGTCCATTTGCAGCATTTGATCCGTGATTGTAACGGGCTAACTTTGAAATCCACTTGATTAAACATACCCGGGAGATCAAAGAGCCCCGAGCAAATCCACGGCAGGGAAAAGTTTACTCAATGAATTACCGCCCCGGTGCAGTAAAACAAATATAGACTGCTCAGCACTTAATGATAAGCAATTTAAGCCGGCTTCTCTGAACTGCTGCTGTGGGCTTTAACCTTGTGATGAACATATTCTGCGTTCGTTGACCTGCGCAGTTTTTAAAATGGTTAAAAAAAAGTACAGACTCAAGCTGATATAATATTTCCAAAAGCATTAAACATGGGATTCAACATCGATTACTGCGCGCTCTTTTGGAGTTCCTATTTTAACGATGTGTTTTTTTTTGGTTGGTCTCCCAAATTAAGAGTTTGGAATCCACAGACAAGATTCTATTTCTTCGAATTGTTTAAATGTGAATACAATGCAAAGGGTTCTTTGAAGCGGCAGGCACTTTGCTACTCTGATGGTCCTCCACTCACACTCAAAATGATTCCCAATCTCTCACTTGGGCCAAATGTAGTCTATGAGCTGGGGAATGATAATGGTCAGTCTCGTGCATGTATTATAGAAAGACGTGCATTTATATAGCGCCTTTCACGACCACCGGACGTCCCAAAGCGCTTTGCAGCCAATGAAGTACTTTTGGAGTGTAGTCGCTGTTGTAATGTAGGAAATGCTGCAGCCAATTTATGCACAACAAGCTTCCAGAAATAACAGTGTGATCATAGCTAGACAATGTTTTAGTGATGTTGATTGAGGGATACATATTGGCTGGTACACGAGATAATTCCCCTGCTCTTCTTCGAAACAGTACATTGGGATACTTGATGTCCACCTTCCTCATCTGCACAGTACTACATGTAACGTGATTTACGGATTGTACTAAACTGTACCTTGAAATGAAATGCACGCTGGTGCATTGTATGGAACTGCTGTCAGCATCCAAACGAATTGTATGGAATTGCTGACCGCAAGGTACTGAGCTATTTTCCAAGGTATTGTGAACATTTTATATGAATAAAGTATATTTTTGGGAAAAAAATGTCCATCTGAGAGAGCAGCCGAGTCTCAGATTTAACGTCTGATGTGGGTTGAAGGGGAGGATGTGAATCCAAAACGCAACACCACAAAACAGTACAACATTTAAAGATTTGCCTTTGTATAACATCTTCTCATGTTTAGCACAGGTCAAAGCACCTCATGTATGATGAATGAATGTGAAATTAGGCAACCGCAGCAGCCATTCTGAAAACAGCAAGATCCCACAAACAGCAGTAAGAGGAATGACCAGATCATTTGTTTTTAGGGTGGTTGGTGTTGGTATGTTGGCCCAAGATATCAGGAGCACTTTTTTCCTCTTCTTACCATCAAAGTGTCTTTAAGATCCACATGAACCACCACAACAGGCAGATAGAAATTTGATTTATATCTGATTCGAAGTAAAGCCCCTCCGACAGTGTCAGTTTGGATTGAAAATAATAATAATAATACGGATAAGATACTACCAAAAAGGATCTATTAATTTATATTAATGGGGGGAGGGTTGACTGAGGTTCACAAACTGTTTTGTGCTGCTGAGCATTGAAGATGGAAATATGCTAAGGTGATTCAGAACTGGATTAAACATTTTTGCGGTCCTGGGCACGAAGATCATTCAGGCATCCTTGCAAAGCTCCCACTCCCATCGATTAAATCATACTTGTGTAATAAAATGCATGCATAGGCCTGCAGATTGCCTACACATTGCATTAATAATAGAGCAACTCATATCAGAATATACGCTGCTTAAATGAAACATATTTGCATGGAACACATTGTGGGGTCCCATATTTGACCGGGAATGGGTTACATTGTCCCTTGCTTGAGCCTGCCCGAGGTGATTAGAGGAGATCTGGGGATAGATAAATGCGCTGGAGTCTTGTTTAGTTAGCATTGGAGATCAACAAGTATTCCAGAGGTAAGGTGAGAGTGACTGCCCTCAACATCAAGGCAGCATTTGACTGAATATGGCATCAAGGAGCCCTAGTAAAACTGAAGTTAATGGGAATCGGGGGAAAGCTCTCCAATGACTGGAGTCATACCTAGCACAAAGGAAAGTTGTTGTGGTGTGTTGATCATCACAGCCCCACGACATCGTCGCAGGAATGCCAAAAGGGCAGTGCCCGAGGCCCAATCACCTTCAGCTACTTCATAAATGACCTTCCCTCCAACATAAGGTCAGAAGTGGGGATGTTTGCTGATGATTGCACAGTGCCAGTTCCATTCACAACTCTTCAGAAAACGAAGCAGTCCATGCCCACATGCAGCAAGACCTGGACAATATTCAGGCTTAGGCTGCTAAATGGCAAGTAACATTCGTGCCATACAAGTGCCAGGCAATTATTATCTCCAACAAGCAAGAGACTAACCACCACCCCTTGACATTCAACAGCATTACCATCACCAAATCCCCCACCATCAACATCATGGGGGTCACCATTGACCAGAAAATTAGCTGGACCAGCCACATGAATACTATGGCAACAAGAGCAGGTTGGAGGCTGGGTATTCTGCAGTGAGTGCCTGTGCTCCTGACTCCCCAAAGTCTTTCCACCATCTACAAGGCACAAGTCAGGAGTGTGATGGAATACTCTCCACTTGCCTGGATGAGTGCAGCTCCAAGAACACTCAAGAAGCTCGACACCATCCAGGACAAAGCAGCCCGCTTGATTGGCACGCCATCCACCACCTTCAACATTCACTCACTCCACCACCGATGCATCGTGGCTGCAGTGTGCACCATCTACAAGATGCACTGCAGCAACATGCTAAGGCTTCTTCGGCAGCACCTCCCAAACTCGCGTTCACTACCGCCTAGAAGGACAAGGGCAGCAGGCGCATGGGAACACCATCACCTGCAAGTTGCCCTCCAAGTTGCACACCATTCTAACTTGGAAATATATCACCGTTCCTTCATCGTCGCTGGGTCAAAATCCTGGAACTCCCTCTGCAACAACACTTGTTTGTACATTCATGGACTGCAGCAGTTCAAGAAGGTGGCTCACTACCATCTTCTTAAGGGCAATTAGGGATGGGCAATAAATGCTGGCCTTGCCAGCGATGCCCACATCCCATGAACGAATAAAAAAAAATGAATGTAGAATTAATTTTCTCAAAAAGTGTAAATGTGTTGGGTAGAGTCCACAATAGGATAGATTGCACATAGGCTGTTGAAGGAGGTTAAATGAGAGGTGTGGGGGCGGGGGGGGGGGGTGTGGGGGGCGGTGGGGGAAGAAGAGTTCACAATAGAGTAACTTGTATGGGCTGTTGATGGAGATTAAATGAGTGTGGTAGAGCCCACAATAGGGGATTGTACATATTTGATGAAAGAAGCAGGCCTGATGGGCCAAACGGCATTTTGTTAATCCATGTTAGTCATGTCGTTTTATGAGTTTATGATTATTTTCATTCTACAAGTAAAGTCTTGTGTGGCCACTGCATGGCTCATTGTTGGATTTTCAATCAGGGTTTCTCATCTAACTAATCCTCTTGAACAATGGATTCTTCTTAACTGGGTTCCAGTTGAGCCAGCTGCTAAATGGCATTACTTGGAATCTTGTGTGGAAACAAATGGCCCCCATCTGGAGGAATTGCACACACCCATCCTCCGGCTATGGAATGAGCCCTGTCTTCGATTGGCTTTGCTAATGCTGATACTACAAGTACCTGTACCAGCTTGAGATGGGTAGCCACTTAGAGTAATGCAGTTATTAAAGTAAATTTCCCAGAATGGATGAAGATCCATTAGATTGCTCGATAGACTCGACTAACCAAATGCTTTCCTGGCTAGCCTCACCCCTTGCACCTTCCTTAAACTTGAGCTCATCCAAAATTCTGCTGTCCGTATCGTAACTCGCACCAAGTTCCGTTCACATATCACTAATGTTCCCTGTAAGCTGCGCTTTGTTCTGTCCGGCCTGTTACTTTTAGTGCGTGGTCTCTTTAAATTTCCAAGCAAGCATGATATTTTCAATAGTGAAGCAGCCTGCGTGGGACCTTTCTCATTATGGCTTAGAGGGAACAGTGGCCACCATCATCATCATCATCATCATCATAGGCAGTCCCTCGAAATCGAGGAAGACCTGCTTCCACTCTAAAAGTGATTTCTCAGGTGGCTGTACAGTCCAATGCGGGAATTACAGTCTCTGTCACAGGTAGGGCAGACAGTGGTTGAAGAAAAGGGTGGGTGGGGAGCCTGGTTTGCCGCACGCTCCTTCCGCTGTCTGCGCTTGATTTCCGCATGCTCTCGGCAACGAGACACGAGGGGCTCAACGCCCTCCCGGATGCTTTTCCGTCACCCTTGTGCTCACTGATCTACATTGGCTCCCGATCCAACAAAGCTTCGATTTTAAAATTCTCAATCGTGTTTTCAAAGCCCCTCCCTATCTCTGTAACCTTCTCCAGCCCTACAACCCTCCAGGGTCTCTGCACTGCTCCAATTCTGGCCTCATACGGATCCCTGATTTTCATCACTCAAATATTGGTGACTGTGCCTTGGGCTGCCTTGGGCTCTAAGCTGTAACTCCTTCCCTAATACCTTTATCTCAACAACAACAACAATAACAATTAAGATCTTCCTTTAAACCTACATCTTTGACCAAGCTTTTGCTCATCTGTCCAAATAGCTCCTTATGTGGCTTGGTGTCAAACATTGTTTGATAGCACTCCTGTTAAGTGCCTTGAGACATTTAACTGCATTAAAGTCACTATATCACTCCAAGTTGCTGTTGATATACTCTCCTGATTATAGGAGCATGCAATAGGAAAATGAACCTCAAACTGTCAACTGTGCATCAATCTGAGGTCAGTAAAATGGAGTTCCACTCATCGGCATCAAAAGGTTCAAATTTAATTTCGGCAAAAAGCCAACGGGACATTATTTTTAAAAAAAGGTTAGATATAAGGTTGAAATATTGCTAGGGTAGTTCAACAACAATAGCTTTCATTTATACAGTGCTTGTAACACAGTTGACCATCCCAGGACTTTTCACAGGAGAGTCATCAAAAAGAAATTGACACCGAGCCAAAGAAGCAGACAAATGGAGGACAAAAATGCTTGATCGAAGAGGAAGGTTTGAAGCAGCGTCTTAAATGAAGAGAGAGAGGTGGAGAGGTTTGGGGAGGGAATTCTAGAGCTTAGAGTTTAGATGGTCGTAGGCACAGCCACCAGCGGTGGACCGATGATAGTAAGGGATACAGAGTTCTCGAAGGGTTGGAGGGCTGGAGGAGGTTACAGAGATGGGCAGGGGCAAGGCTATGGAGGGATTTGAACATGAGGATGCGAATTTTAAAACCAAGGAGTAGGTGGCCTGGTCCCAGTGTGTGTCAGTGAACACAGGATTGTGGGCCTTGGTGCGAGTTAGGATATGGGCAGCAGAATTTTGGATCACCTGAAGACTAAGGAGCATGGAAGATAAGAGAGCTTTGGAGCAGCTGATTGAGGAGATTACAAAAGCATGCACTGAGGCAGGGGCAGAGATGTTATAGAGGTGGAAGTAGGTGTTCTTGGTGATGGAGAGGATGTGTGGTTAGAAGCTCAGCACAGTGTCAAATGGAAAGCAGAGGCTGCAAAGGGGATGTTTCAGCCTCACCTCTCCTTATCGCTGTAACCGCCACCAGCCCTACAACCATCTGAGAACACTTCGTTCATCCAACTCAAGACTTATCCCCCACTGCACCACTATTGGCGGCCATGCCTTCAGTTGTCTAGGCTTGAAGCTCTGGAATTCCTTCCCTAAACTTCTGAGTCACTCACTTCCCCTTTAAGAACCTCCTTGAAACTTATCTCTTTGACTAAGCTTTTAGTCACCCTACTTAACATCAGTTTATTTGGCCTGGTGTCACTTTTTGTCTTTTTATGCTTTTATGAAGCGCCTTGGGACACTTGCCTACATTGTAAGTGTTATAATAAAAATGCAATTGTTGTAACATATATTATATGACAATAAGGAATTAATCAATGAGTGTGGAGTTAAAAATGAAACCAGAACATACTGGTATCAAAACTGTAGAATCTTTTGAAAACTACATAGTACCATCAAACTCTGCTGGTGTGCAAACCCCAGGAGATTTATTTTCATATCAATGTGTGCAACATGTGTTTTGATAAATATGTTTTCTCCGAAAGCTGTTTTGTCCCACTCTTTTTCATTATTAGTAGCAGCTCGTTTGAGTCTCTTGCGGTTTCAATGTTACTTCATAGGGATATGACTGGAAGTGAACATGATTTAATACTTAATTTAGTGTATTTTAGGACAAAAATCGAATCTGCATAGGATGTTTAAGGGAAAACAGCAACACTCCTTACGTGAAATCGAGCAATATTTAAAGCACCACGTCGCATTTTGAACGAGAGATGCTGTCTATGTTAAGTTAGCATATTCAGATGCCTGGGCCTACATGTAGTTTCTCGGTGTGTTGGTGCAAACATCGCACCACCACACCTATCCTACACCATGAATATGCAGTCTCCAGAGAAAAAAACCCATCATCAGGTACAGCAAGTGATCAGGAAGGCCAATGGAATCTTGGCCTTTATTGCAAAGGGGATGGAGTATAAAAGAAGGAAAGTCTTGCTACAGCTATACAGGGTATTGGTGAGGCCACACCTGGAATACTGCGTGCAGTTTTGATTTCCATATTTACAAAAGGATATACTTGTTTTGGAGGCAGTTCAGAGAAGATTCACTTCGTTGATTCCGGAGATGAGGGGGTTGACTTATGAGAAAAGGTTGAGTAGGTTGGGCCTCTACTCATTGGAATTCAGAAGAATGAGAGGTGATCTTATCGAAACATATAAGATTATGAGTGAGCTTTACAGGGTAGATGCAGAGAGGATGTTTCCACTAATAGGGGAGAATAGAACTAGAGGGCATAATCTTAGTATAAGGGGCCCCACATTTAAAACAGAGATGAGGAGGAATTTCTTCTCTCAGAGGGTTGTGCATCTGTGGAATTCGCTGCCTCAGAGAGCTGTGGAAGCTGGGACATGGAATAAATTTAAGACAGAAATAGAAATTTTCTTAAATGATAAGGGAAAAAGGGGTTATGGAGAGCGGGCAGGGAAGTGGACCTGAGTCCATGATCGGATCAGCCATAATCATATTAAATGGCGGAGCAGGTTCGAGGGGTTGTATGGCCTACTCCTGCTCCTATTTCTTATGTTCTTATCACGGTCCCTCGAAACGAGGATGACTTGCCAAAAAGGGATGAGTACACAGGTGTTTCAATGAAGGACCTAATATTCCAGGACCCGAACTACATATTGAAGAGTGGAAGATGCCTGTGCGTGGAGTTTTTTAATGTGGGGTGGCCGTTGCACACCAGCCACCACACGGGCTTGACAGAGCTAGGTCTTGGTCCAGTGGCAAGGATTAACTAAGACGACTGGAGACCAGCTCTGCTGCACAGACCTAGTGCGCACACATATCGCAGTGTGGGCTGGCCCGTGCTGCCCCTGGGCTCTCGCCTCTTCTGGGCCCCAAACTCACGCCTCTCCTGGGCCCCGATCACGTCCCTCTATGAACTCTCGCCGCTCCTTCACCTCGACCTAGCAGTTCCTGCTGTACCTGCCCACGCTCCAAATCAGCAACCTGGATTTGGGTGACATCAAATCCAGTCACCCTCTTCACAGCTGTCGCCCTCCTGCAGCAGCACGCACTGCTCCCTGCAGTGCTATGTCGGCGCACGTTGCTCCCTCTAATGGCCCCGGCCTACTCAGCAGGCCGGGGCCAGAATACAACCACTACACCAGCAAAGACATGCCGATCCAGGCCGACTAGAACAACCTACCACCAACCCGTCTCAAATCTAGAAGGCCGTTTTGGACCGTCGCCGAAGCCCTTCAGCCATCTCCCCTCAGCCTTGATAACCGATGGCAAAATGCTTGGAAGAACTGCGACATAAGGAATGGATTCGTTATAGAGGACCCCACAGTTCAACCTAAAGGATCAAACCTTCCTCACAAACAGTGGACAATCATCAACCACCTCACAACCGGTCACGGTCGATGCTGCCACCTTCTCCATAGGTGGATGATTAAAGCCTCCCCATCATGTGACTATGGAGCTCCTAATCAGACCCTGGAGAACACCATTGAGCACTGCCCTCAGAGGGAATTCAGAGGCAGCCTACGAGATATCCATGCTGTTACACCGGAAGCTTTGGTCTGGATATCCGACTTTGATTTTTTTCGGGTCCGAAGGAAGCCTCCAACTGCAATTTTTGGCGCATTGACATTTGATTTGCTTTGCTACTACATATGAAAGACAAAGAAGCACTACGTCCCTTACTGCTCCTTTTATTTGGCTGGAGTATCCTGGATGGTTGAGCGAAATGAAGATCAATTCAGTCTTCTCAAACTTTCAAAATGTGTATCTAAATTTAACTCTTGGAAAGGCACGACAGGTTAGTTTTGAAAAAATGTGGACCAATGATAACAATGTAAAACATTTTTAAGTGTGAGAGAAAAAAAATCTAACCAACAGTTCATTTAAACGTAATTGTGAGTGTATTGCCATTGATCAGAATCTGTGGTTGTTATAACAACACAGCCAGTGCGGGAAGTGATGTGAAAAGTAGGTTGTTTAGGGAGCTCTTTGATGAAGTGAGATCAAGCAGAATTGTCAAACTGCACTAAGCTTGCGTCTTAATCAGGCTTCTGGGGATATGGCGTTTACACAAACACGCCACTTTGAATGTTAGTGCCCCCCCCCTCTCTCTATGGACTGCTACTCAGTAAAACATAGAGCTCGGTACATCTAATCCTTATTGGCTGCCAAACTAATCCATTCGGACTACAATGGCTGCTCAAGTGAGCTCCCGAAATACACGTCGATTTTGATTAGAATTGACATACAGAGCAAGATCTGAAGCTAAGTACTTTGGATCCAGAACAAAAGTAAATACCGAACGCCATCTTGTGGTCCCCAGTGCAGTGGCTGTGAACCTAATGCAGTAGCTTGCGACTATTAAATCAGTTCAACCCTTTTTCCATTTATTGGTATTAAAGTGACATAAGATCGCTTATCGTGCAGTTTCCATCGCTTGTACCTATTGTCACCCGGTAAAAAATAAATGATTTACTGCTGGCAATTCAGAAGCAGCAAGCCATCTTTCACCTGGATTGAGTCATCATCATCATAGGCAGTCCCTCGGGATCGAGGAAGACTTGCTTCCACTCTTAGCATGAGTTCTTAGGTGGCTGTACAGTCCAATACAAGAACCACAGTTTCTGTCACAGGTGGGACAGATAGTTGTTGAGGGAAAGGGTGGGCAGGGAGTCTGGTTTGCCGCACATTCCTTCCGCTGCCTGCGCTTGATTTCTGCATGCTCTTGGCGACAATACTCGAGGAGCTCAGCGCCCTCCCAAATGCACTTCTTCCACTTAGGGCGTTCTATGGCCAAGGACTCCCAGGTGTCAGTGGGGATGTCACAGTGGTTTGCAAGGGAAATCTGCTCGGCACTATCAAAGATTACCACGATCACTAAAGAGGGAGGCGAGGTGGTTGTTGTGCTGGGTATACTTGATGGAATAACTAGCATTTGGAGCATATGTTTTATTTTATCTCGTTGTTGGCCTGTTCCCTATGGCAACTGCTATTTTCTTTTGCTCACATAATATTTTCTGTAAATGTTTAGCATGAACGTTACTGGTTTTAGTTGATCTAAACTGTCATTATTTTTTCATTTCCTGTTGCTTCCTGTAAGCGTTAGCCTCCAGTGCGGAATACACTTAAAAGGAAAATGACTTCCTCGGATTTTAGTTCCCTCAGCAAAATACCGGTTCCGGGACACTACCCGTAGTGGAAAAAGACTAGTATTTATATAGCTCCTTCCATGATCTCAGGACATCCCACAGCGATTTATAGTCAACAAAGTACTTTTGGAGTGTAGTCACTGCTGTAATGTAGGAAACACGGCAGCCAATTTGCGCATAGCAAGCTCCCACAAACAGCAATGTGATAATGACCAGATAATCTGTTTTAGTAATATTGGTTGCAGGATAAATGATGGCCAGGACACTGGGAGAACTACCCTTCTTTGAATAGTGAGGGCAATCAGGACCCTGGTTTAAAGTCTCATCTGAAGACTGTACTGGAGTGTCAGCCTGGATTATGTGCTTAAGTCTTGATAGTAGAATATGTACCCTGGACCATGGGCAGTAATGATGTAAACACTGATATCTGATATCAACATAAAAGCAGTTTAGGACCAAGATGAGGAGAAACTTCTTCACTCAGAGAATTGTGAACCTGTGGAATTCTCTGCCGCAGAGAGTTGTTGAGGTCAGTTCGTTAGATATATTCAAAAGGGAGTTAGATATGGCCCTGATAGCTAAAGGGATCAAGGGGTATGGAGAGAAAGAAGGAAAGAGGTACTGAGGTGAATGATCAGCCATGATCTTATTGAATGGTGCTGCAGGCTCGAAGGGCCGAATGGCCTACTCCTGCACCTATTTTCTATGTTTAAAATGTAACGGCAATTTATTCAGCATGGAATATGCTGAATTTTAGAAGAGGGTGTCTATTCCCCATAACAATGATTAAATGCCTCCAAAAGCCAACTGAAACTGTTAGAACCTGAATGGTTTCTAAAAGAACGTATGAAATACTCATCCCATCACTTTACTGGTGCACTTGAACTGCCACTTACACATTGAGGCAAAGTACTTTTGGGTTAAGTTGATGTGAATGTGGCATCTCACACCGGAGTTCACTAAATTAAGAGATGTTGGCTCATGGCCAGTTGGTGGCCTCATCACTTTGAATGTACATTGGCTGCAGTATAACTCCAGATCGATGCAAAGCAGCATTTTAAAAGTGCCCGTGTTTTTTCTTGGGAATTTCATGAGCTTGCTTCTCGCATTCCCCTAACATTTAAAATGACTGGCTTGGTGAATGGAACTCAGATTATACATCTAAGCATCCATGTGCTGAACTCCTTGTCAGTATAATTCATGTACGCCAGCTCGACAGTCAGTGGGGCCAAAATTGCTCCTTTTTTTAAGGGCAGCTACCAGAGGCGGTAACGGGGCGGTAATGAGTTTCCGTCCAGTCAGGACGGACTCTCTGACGATCGGGGCATTGCTCTCCTGATTTTTTGAGGCAGAGAAGGTATCCGCTCGCTCCCGTGCGAACGGCGGTAGTAACGCCTGAAAACAAAATTGCCCTCAAATAATTGAACAGCCGCTTGCCGGCAGGAAGCTGCCAATGGGCGGGCGGCGCGTCCGCCTTTAAAGGGGAGGGTGCACCGACGTGGCCGCCATTTTATTTTAATTGTCAGCCGACTCTGCAATCAGCCCGACAATGGTGGCAATGGGTTCGGCCGGGCCGCCAGCTGGCAGCACCGGCATCCCATCTTGATTGCCGGCCTGCTGGCCTGGCCGAAGCCTTCCCGGTGGCCCAGTGGGCATCAAATAAGCCTCACATGTGTCCCTCTCCTTTAAGTGAAGGGGAGGGACATTGCTAAGCATCAGCGGGGCACGGCACATCCGCGTCGCACTGAGGACATCGCCCGCCTTCTGCCCCGCATCTTCTGTATCCATCAGCAGGGGAGGCTCACCAGCTGGAAGCACACATCAGAAATTCAGGCACATGCTGCGTTATGCATTTTTAACCATTTAAATCAATGGTCAGAAAATCATGTGCAGCACACATCCAGATTTCCAATATGTGCTGCTAGTGGGCAAGGGTTCCCTTGGGAGTGCAAAGTGAGAAAAATAAAGCTAGAATACCATATATATATATAATCACACTTCCTTATTTTAAGAAATACAAGTATAATTTCTTCATTTTATTATATTGATCTTGCTGTGCTCTCTACAAGATGCAATAGGTTGAATAAAGCATTGAGCCTTTTCCTGTCATTGTCAAATGTTTCTAATCAACTTAAGAAATAAGGAGAGTTGCAGCTAATAGGACTTTGGGTACGTACTTGCTTATTTATGAATATTTGTCTCAATTCAGAGCAGTTATGATTTAGTTTCTTTATAAAAAGCACAACACTTACATGCAGAATACCAAAATGTTCCTTAGTGCAAAGGTTAAGGGCCAAGTTCTGCTTTGGCAGTAGCCATGCCTAGAAGGGGAAATCACATGTTTTGTTGCTTTTGTTCCTTTGCTAATCCTTTATGCTTAGTAACCGTTGCTGGATAACACAATTTAACACTAATCCAGTTGATTTGATTCACTCGTGCAATTTTCAGTTGCGATATGCTATCTTTATGTCAATGTATGACTCTGCTTCTGAACTCACAATTCTGCTTAAGACTCTACATTGCTCTAAACTCACAATCGTAACATCCTGATTAAGAAACTTAATACAGTTATGGCTAAACAACTGGACCAAACAGCATTAATTGCATGCCATCTCGTCAGTAAGGCAATGTCCAAAGGTTTCCTAATCTTGAATATTATGTTATCAGTCCAAAAAATGCATATCTCAGTCCTCTCAGTGTTACGCATTCAGGGAAGTATATTTAGAATCGATCATCACATTATATTTCAGTCCCTCCCAAGCCAGCGATGTGAATGAGCAGCACATTCTCTTCATTCAGACATTAGGCAAGGATCCCTCTTTTTGTTTGCTTTGGTGATTGAGCCTATGGCTATGGCAATTTGATCCAGCTTTGACAATAGTGGAGCAGACTACAGAATGTAAAGGAAAACGTATCGCTGTAGGCTTGATCTGTTCTTTATCTTTCCCAAGGCAGCTGTTCACCCCTGTGGCACAGAGTGAATAACTGAGTATGGAACATACTCTGATTTTAAGGTTAACCACGATGCTGTCGTGGACTTTTTCTGTTCCACTTTTCCCTTTTGCTGGTCCTGCCGGTATGTGGAGCCATTGAAGGACCTTCCCCAAGTGACCTTCATTTTTTTTGTGTGGGGGAGGGGGTGGGGCGGGGGTGGGGGTCAGACTACTTTTCTTGCACTGGTTCGGTTACACTTCAAGTTTCCTTTAAAATTATTTTGCGTATTCACAAATGTAAAATCTCCCATGAACCAGCACAGTCAGGCAGTATAATGGAACGTAACGGGCCAGAATTTGCGGTGGGTATGACAGCGCACTCTAAGAGTATGCCATTATACCGCCTTTGAAATGGGCTGCAGGTTTAGGATTTGTCCATGCGCTAAATCCCGAACTTATGATCGGTCAGATTACGACTTGGGCTAATTGCTCACCAACCGCCCAGCAACTACATACAAAAATTTTACGGCAGGTGTAAACAGGCACAGGGCCTGTTTCCACAGTGTAAGGTGATACCTCAAAAGATCCAAAGCATCATTCGCATGTATTTAGCTTATTTAGTTCACATAAAAGTGAAATTTTTAGTTTATTTTGTCTACACATTTTCTTGAAATCCTGATGTTGAAGCTTTGTGCTGTCATTACGCCAGTTTTTTTGTGTAGGCAATCTGAATTCAACAGATACTAAATCCCAAATAACAAACAAAATGTTAAATCCAACTATATATTTATATCTTATTTCCTGACATTAAAAAAGTTTTTAAAGTCACCATGTTTTTGGCTAAACATCTGGACCAAACAGAATTCATTTGATGCTACCTCGTCTGTTGTCATTGACCGTGCCAGTTCTGTGAGTGGATTCAACGGGTCAGGTGGCAGTCTGCACCCTCTTTCTCCTCTGTTGTGTTATTCCCCCTTGTATTAGTTATCATAACCAATTTAATACTGTAACTTTATTCCCCTGGTGGTTCCACATATCAGTTAAGAGGAAACTTGGCGCTTGTACTGATTGGAGCACCAGGCCCATGTGATCCCGGGTAGACTTTCGCACACACTGCGGCGCTGGGATCCGTGGGCCATTAGCCTGCCCTGAGGTATGCAGCATCAAAGGGCAAGTTCGCGAAGGAGGGTCCTCATTAGACAAGTTTGTATTCTATTCGGATACTGGCGGTATACTCCATAGATATGCTGCCAACTGCAAAATCTGCCCCAATCATTGTTCTTTCAATTAAAAAGTATTCCTTGGTGTATTTGAGAGGTAACTTGGTGGTGTTTTATTAACATAGCTGAAAATCAGTTTATTACCAAAAATAAGCAATTTTAATAAGTGTGTTAATTTAAATAAGTCCTTCGCCTGTGAGCAAACTGATTTTAAATCACTGAAAATGACTTCAAAAAAACATACTGAACTGTGGAATAGTTTCATTGGTATACACTAGTCAGTTTCTTCATAAATTAAACTTTTTGATCTGAAGAAAATGTACCTATTAGTGCCTGTGTGCCTAAGAAAATATTGGCAATTTGAAGAGCCTTTCTGAACTAGGCAGTCAGCGGAATCTCCCAATTTCAACCTGGTTGTGAGCTGGGCCTGATTCGGACATTTTAAAAACAGTTTATTTATTCATTCATGGGATATGAAATTCGCTGGCAAGGCCAACATTTATTGCCCATTCCTAAGTTGATGGTGAGCCATCTCCTTTAAGTGCTGCAGTCTGTGTGTTGAAGAGACTCCTACAGTGCTGTATGGGAGGCAGTTCCAGGATTTTGACCCAGCGACGATGAAGGAACAGCGATATATTTCCAATGTCAGGATGGTGTGTAACTTGGAGGGAAACTTGCAGGTGGTGGTGTTCCCATGCACCTGCTTCCCTTGTCCTTCTCTAGGTGGTAGAGGTTGCAGGTTTGGGAGTTGCTGTCGAAGAACCCTTGGTGAGTTGCTGCAGTCCATATTGTAGATGGTACACACTGCAGCCACATTGCAATGGCGGTGGGGGAAGTGAATATTTAAGGAGGTAGATAGGTTTCCAATCAAGCAGACTACTTTGTCCTGGATGGTGTCAAGCTTCTTGAGTGTTGTTGGAGGTGCGCACAGTCGGGAGTCAGGAGGTGAGTCACTCATCCCAGAATACTCAGACTCTGACCTGTTCTTGAAGCAAACACTATTTACGTGGCTGGTCCAATTAATTTCTCATCAATGGCAACCCCCAGAATGTTGATGGTAGGATATTCCACAATGGTAATGCCGTTGAATGTCAAGGGCTGGTGGTTCGACTGTCTTTTGTTGGAGATAGTCATTACCGAGTACTTGTGTGGCGCGAATGTTACTTATCAGCCCAAGCCTGCCTATTGTCCAGGTCTTGCTGCATGATAGCTTCACTTTCTGAGGAGTTGCGAATGGAACTGCACACTGTGCAATCATCAGCAAACATCCCCACTTCTGACCTTATGATGGAATTGAATCTTGAACCAGTGTAAAAGGTTGCAGAAAACACAAGCGTAATTGGTTTTGGGCGGAACTCGCCTGCGTTTTAAATTCCTCAATCTTTTGTGCTGTTTCGCCCGATTCTGCCCTAACTATGCTGCCATCCGAGCGTAAAATTAATGGAGACGAGTAGAAACTTCTTAAACATGATGGTTAGTGTTAAATGTGCCTGGTCTATGAAGCTGTTCTTAAAGAGACTGTGACAAGTTTTAACGTGGAAAGTGAATGGAAGATGCTGGCACATAATAAGACATTCACTTTGAATGCAGCAAAACAGGTACGACAGATTTAATGGTCTAGAGTTCCTGCTCATGCGTCCTGTTTGTTTCGGTGCAATTTGCCCGATATCGGCGTAACTGTCACGATCACGGAATTTTAAGTGTAAATTGCGTTCAGCGCAAATCGAGTTTGCTCAATCCTTTGCGCTAATTTTAGGTGCTAGGTGCTGGCCCCACCCACAAATCTGGTCACACCCCCATGGTGAGTTAATCACCATTTGGAGTTTCTGCTAATTGTGCTCGTTTGTAGGCCGATGAGGAGGCTCCAAAAATTAAGCTGGATCTTTCAGGCATAAGGACACCAACAGGTGAGTTTTAAAAGGTTTTGAATTATTTTTTAAATTTACCAAGGAACTGACTACTGTACCTCCAATATAACTAGAAAATAGTTTTGTACATATTTTTAAAGTTATTTTCAGTCATTTTAAATTGGATTACTCACAGGTGATGGATTGAGGTGATTTAAAATGCTTATTTTTGGTGTTAAACCTATCTTCAGTATTAATCAAACTGCACCAAGTTACCACTCTCAAATATATCAAGGACCATGTTTTACAGCAACATTTAAAAAAAAATAATGTTTTAAAACGCTGCCCGATTGCACAGGTTCATGGAAGAATTTGCGGTCAGCGATATGCAAATAAATTTGAGCGGAAACTCGAGGGAAAAAAAACACTTCTCAAAACGGGTGAAATTTGCACCGGAATCACTGATTGTGCCCAAAGTGGAAACTCAAACCCAACATGAATGTTAGTGTAAAAAAAGTGACAGAAGATGTTAATCCACAGATTAAGTTGACCCATTGTAACCAATAATTAATGACATGCAGCCATTGTTTCATTTGCTATTGTGGCAAAGTGTCACTTGCAGAGGTGCTCAAGAATTGTCTGTACAACACTTTCCCCATAATGATGAGTATAAACTGTTTGCACAAAGGAATATCCATCCCATCAATTCTTAGCTTATCTTTCCATTCCTTGCTTTACCATCCCATCTCATCCTGGATTTTATCTTACCTTTCCATTCCACTCCATTAGTTCCTTTTCTTACTATCCCATTATTTATCCTACAATTGCTTATTTTTCTCTTCTATCCATTGTGTTTTGTTACCTCCTCATTCCTTCCCCGATTCTTTACCTAACCTTACTATCCTCTAGTCCATACCCTAACTTTGCATCTCATCCATTATCTTTTCTTATCTTTCCATCCTATTCTCATTCTTTACTGCCCGCCCCACCCTTTACCATTACATCCTACCCCAGCCTTGTGTTTGCTTATGATTTCTACGCCATACAACACCAACCCAGTCTGTGCGATGACATTTATTCACTGAGCTCTTAGGGTAGTTTTAAGGGTTCATTTTACATGAAGTTATGTCAAAGTTAGCATTGAAACTCAAAGAGTTTTCGTGTATAGTTCAAAAGTAATCATCTTTATTTCAGCTCTAGAAAGTATATAACAGGCACTCTGCATCGACAGCTGCAGGGAGATACAGGACAAATCAGGGACAATTAAATATGTAAAAGTTAAAAATCTACAACCAAAGGAGTGCAACAAGCCCGTGAACAGCAGTCAGTGACAAAATATACATTTTGACAAATTTGCCATGCTCATTTATTTAAACAAAAGCTAAATTGGAAACAACTCCCAACAAATACTTTATATAAATTTATAAATATTCAGTGAGTTTTAACAGTTGATGGTAAACTTCTTGTTAAATAGAGGCAGGAAACATAGATCTTAAAAGTGGGTATTAGCTATATTAAATCAACGTTTAAACATAGCAGTCTGATGAATTTTACGGTTATCCTGAAAGATTTCGAATTGTGTCAGCCAGGGCTACATTTATTGCGATTTGACGACCTCGAGGAGAACATTTTACCCTAATATTTGCAACACAGGTAAATTAAAGTAAGATGGATTTGCATATACAATGAAATCACCGAAAGCAACGATAAGTATAGTCATGTGACTTTTTCTTGTTGCACGTGCACACATTTCACAGAAATGATGCATTACGTCATCACCAGTTTCACAGTTTCCCTAAAATTGAACATAATTAAGGGTACCACAGGATATTTTCTGCAAGTCGTACATCATATTAAAAAAAGGCCTATTGAATCTACAGAAGAGAGAATTTATACAGAAGCCAGCTAATTGATCCTTGAGGTTTTTCTGTTTAGTTTTTTTTAAATTAACGCAGCATTAGACCAAATTTATACATTTTTTTGGATGCCATGTGTTTTAAGGCACTTGAGATAATGCCAAACCTAGACTAACCTATGGGAGAAATGATCTTTACAATGTTTCAGAAATTTTAGGCAGCAAACCTTTTGCCTTTTACTTACAATTCAACAGTGCGGTTTAATTGATAGAATTTTTAGTGTGGCCGAGTCCAAAGGTGAATGGAGTGATAATAAGGCAAATGTATAAAGTCAGCTAAAACAGAAAGAGAAGTTTAAGTCACACAAAAAAAATCTCAGCACCCAAAACATATATGCTTTTTTACAGTAGGAGCTTGTGGTCCTATTAAATAAAAATAGATATTACATTTAAAAAATATAGCGCTGCAAATGTGACAGAGCCTCTTGACCCACAGTGTTTGATTGCTATTCGCATGAGATTGTATCTCGAGCTTCCTCCTTCATTTTCAGTATGTTAATTTCACCCTCCCCACTCCCTCCATTATTCCATATTCAATTTTCAGAATTCACCAGAAATGTAACTTGTACGATCATCCGAACACTCTTTTCATTAATTCATCGATATAGACAGAACAAGCATTGGTACTGGCAAACAGCCTGAACAAGTGTAAAAGTGCAGATTTAATAAGGAGTGGTAATTGTGGCATTTGCAAATATGAAAAAAAGGGCATTAGGAAAATAAGTTCATTTTATTACTTCTACAGGAATTTGTATTATCAATGAAGTGTTGGCCATTTCTGGGGAAGGGTGAAGCATTACACATCTGCAGCCTAAAGAGTTTTTAAGATGATTACTAAAATATACTCCAAAGCATATCCTGATAAAGTATGATTGTTCTTGTAAAGTCTTTATTACATGACCTATTTCCACGTTTTTCTATAAATCACATTTCCTTGAATAAAGACAGAACATTAAAGTCAAATTGACAGCTTGATAGCATAGGCAGAACAATGGGTTGTCAATGAATAAACCAAGTACATGTTTAGCCCCAGTAACATTGCTGGAACCAGCTTTTCTGTTCTTAGTTTAGCTTCTCCCCATTTCCTTTTCACTTTGTTCCCTTTAGTGTTGGCATTTTATAATGACACAGCAGAACGGATGAAGAAAGAACTTACATTGATATCGCTCCTCTCACAACCTCAGGATGTCCCTAAGCACATTACAGGCAATTAAGTACTTTTTTAAAAAAGCGCCGTCACTGTCGTAATGTAGAAAACACGACAGTTAATTTGCACATAGCAAGGTCCCACAAACAGCAATGAGATAAATGATCAGATGATCTGTTTGGTGATGTTGGTGGAGGGATAAATACTGGCCAGGATTAAAAGTGTTCAGGCTCAGTGTGAAACCCCTCCCCTCTTCCCTTACATACCATCTAGTTGGAGGTGATGGATTGGGAAAGAGGTCAGAATTCTATTTAAAGAAAAGATATACAATTTAAAAAAAAATGAACATATTTTTGACAACATTAAACAGAAATCTTACTGTTTGAAATAACAAGTTATTGAACACAGCATCCATGGACACTTTTGTAAACATCTGTTTACTATGCTCAGGAGCCCATAGTTTCTAGCTAGCATTTAAATCCAGTGACATGTCAAGCAAAAATGATTATTATTCAAATGTATCCTCACGCAGTATTTGACCTTTGGTATTTCTGCTAGTTTCACATTGCAACTCAGATAAATGTATTTGCCTTATAGAAGGAAAGGGAATAGAACTAACGACAAAGTGTAGGAGACCATTTTTCCCAATTGATCAGACAGACAGCTGATTTGGTGGTGGGTGGGGAACTGATCCTGATAGCATCAGCAATTGTGCTTTGTGTGTATACATACGTGATGCCACTTTTAAATATATCGCTGAAACAAAACAGAGAAATAACATTCAGACTAGTACTGAATAAGGATCGTAGATTTACAGCAATGACTTGACATGAAAGGTGATTGACCAATCATTTCACTGGACCTTTCGGGGGGGTACATACACACTGGCCTGTCACACACAGGGATCTGCACACTTGCACTGAGGGATAAGAACGTCCCAAACTCATTTCTATAGCAACTTAACACAGTCCTCTGAATAAAAACCCCCTGAATAAATAACTACATTTTTCTTTTCATTTTGATTAGAAAAAAAATCTAAATTTAGAATGAGTTTACTGGTTTCAAATTACCCATTTTTACCTTTTCAGTATTAATTTGTCTCTGGAGCAAAGCACTGTTCACCTCAGTGAAGGAAAAGCCTTACGTGTGCGCTAATAAAACAAGTTGCTCTAGGACCACCATCTAAGTTGCTATTTTTAGATTCAAACCTAAAATGTTTCTTTTTAAGGAACACCACTGCAATTATCTAACAGCATAGCTCCTAATGCCACCATCAACACTGCAGCAGGCATCAGTCAAGGCATTATGGTGACCCAGAGCACTAATCCTCCTCCTCGTCTCTTTTCCATTTGCTGGCAGTCTTTTATTTTTCTTTTACGAAGTTGCTGTCCTAGGCAAGGCAGAAGCATGTTTGAAGGAGCAGATTTAGAAATCTGTATCCCACCCAGAGTTATCGTCAGGAGGCGGGTCATCATTGTCTTCGGGGAAACTGTCGAAGTTGCTCGTGTCTGTCGGAGACGTGACCTGTGGAAAGAAACATCGTACCATTTTAAAATCAGCGAAATGGTGAATTATTTCCTGCTACTCTCGTTATCAAATGGAGGCACGCAAAGCTGCAACATTACAATTGTTCAACAAGAAAATAAAGGCTTGTGTACAGCGCCGTTCATGACTTCAGGACATTCCCAAAGTGTATTACAGGCAATAAAGTATTTTTGAAAGATAGTCACTGCTGTAATGTAGGAAATGCGGCAGTCAATTTGCACACAGCAAGCTCCCACAAACAGCAATGTGATGATCTGTTTTAGTGATGTTTATTAAGGGATAAATATTGACCAGGACACCGGGGATATCTCCCCTTCTCTTCTTTGAAATAGTGCCATGGGATCTTTTACATACTCCGGAGACACGATGGAGTAGATTTTACAAATTGGTGCTCCTGACACGGAACTTTCTACACAAGCAACATATGTTGGGTGGAAAGGTTGTTGTGTTCTGCAGGATTTTCCAATCATTATTTCAAGGATGCTTTTATTTGTACTAACTGAATTGCAGCCGTTCCTCTGATTGGCTCTCTATTATCATATGACCTATTGCTGATTGGTCCTCTTGGAGGATAAGCCACGCCCTGAAGTTTCTCTGGAATGTGTAAATGGAACCGCCCAGCCTAACTTTGCTCATTGTAACATGATCCATTTGGACTTCCGAAGTCAGAAAGGACACATCCCTCCCTCAGCCACAGTCCCTCTTTACCCCAGCGCAAGTGCGTCCCTCCCTCCGCCGAAGTCCCTTACCCCAGCGCAAGTGTGTCCCTTCCTTAGCCGAAGTGCCTTACCCCAGTGCAAGTGCATGACCTTACCCCTCCACATCCCCATAGATGGGGCATTGTGTGTGGATTGTTAGCAGGGTTATTGGGTATGAAGTGAATAGTGACAGTGTCGTGACTTCTGGATTTCATCCGCTCCAATGATATTGGGTGTGGGTGTAAAGGGGGTTGGAAGACCGTGATTTGTCTTCCCTGAGTTCCCTCTCTCCCCCTCCCCCCCCCCAACCCCATCTCTCTCCCCCATCCAAACAGGCTCTCTCCCCCCCCTCCCCCAAACAGGCTCTCTCTCTCTGACCCCCCTCACCCCATCTCTCTTTCCACCCCCAACCAGGCTCTCTCTCCCCCCCACCCCTCCCAACCAGGCTCTCTCTCCCCCCCACCCCTCCCAACCAGGCTCTCTCTTGCCCCCCCACCCCTCCCAACCAGGCTCTCCCTCGCCCTCCCACCCCTCCCAACCAGGCTCTCTCTCCCCCCCCTCCCCACCCCTCCCAACCAGGCTCTCTCCCCCCCTCCCCACCCCTCACAACCAGGCTCTCTCTCCCCCCCTCCCCCACCCCTCCCAACCAGGCTCTCTCTCCCCCCCCACCCCTCCCAACCAGGCTCTCTCTCCCTCCCACCCCTCCCAACCAGGCTCTCTCCCCTCCCACCCCTCCCAACCAGGCTCTCTCTCCCCACCCCCCCCACCCCTCCCAACCAGGCTCTCTCTCCCCCACACCCCTCCCAACCAGGCTCTCTCCCCCCTCCCCACTCCTCCCAACCAGACTCTCTCTCCCCCCCCCCACCCCTCCCAACCAGGCTCTCTCCCCCCCACCACCCCTCCCAACCAGGCTCTCTCTCCCCCCCACCCCTCCCAACCAGGCTCTCTCTCCCTCCCACCCCTCCCAACCAGGCTCTCTCCCCCCCCACCCCTCCCAACCAGGCTCTCTCTCCCCCCCCCCCACCCCTCCCAACCAGGCTCTCTCCCCCCCTCCTCACCCCTCCCAACCAGGCTCTCTCCCCCCCTCCTCACCCCTCCCAACCAGGCTCTCTCTCCCCCCCCCCCCACCCCTCCCAACCAGGCTCTCTCTCCCCCCACCACCCCTCCCAACCAAGCTCTCTCCCCCCCTCCCCACCCCTCCCAACCAGGCTCTCTCTCCCCCCCCCACCCCTCCCAACCAGGCTCTCTCACCTCCTGCCCTTCACCAAACTAGGCTCTGTCCCCAGCTCTCTCTCTCCCACCCCCACCCCCCCAACCAGCTCTCTCCCCCCCCCCACCCCCCCCCAACCAGCTCTCTCTCCCCCCCCCCACCCCGTCCTCCAACCAGCTCTCTCTCCACACACGCCCCCCCCCCCCCCTCCCAACAACCAGGCTCTCTCTCTCTCTCTCTTTTTCCCAGTAGCCCGCCAGCTCTCTCTGCCCGCCGCTCTCCCACCGGCTCAGGGCTCGGCACGGCCCAGCCGGTGGCTCAACAGGGAACGTGGTGTTCGGGGCTGGTTCTGACACATGCGCAGAAAAGGGTTAGTGTATATTGCGCTGTGGCAGGGGGGGTTGGCGGAGACTATTTGTCCTAACTCTCGCTTCTGCGCATGCATCGGGAGATGCATGTCCCGAAGCACGAGTTAGAACAAATAGTCACTCCGTTATTTCAATGTTGGGCACGCTGACCTCAATGCCCAATTTCCTGATGTGCAGTTCTGGTGCACAAAGCTCTGGCGGAAGAACTCCAGTTCAGAAAATCTATCCTCCTAGCCGAGAAATTTGCCGCTGCCATGTTTAGCAGCTGAATGTTACCATCTTTTTGTGATATTCCATTGCCCACTATTTAAAGGGTTTGTTAATTCATTTAAAAGAAACAAGTCAACACATCTGTTTGAATGGAGGAGGGTCATCAGAACATGTTGAGCATTCATCCTCCAATCTCACCAATTTCAGTCATTTCTGGGATTATATCATCATTGTAGTATAGTGTCGGCCTTGTTTCAGTGGGACGATACTCGCCTCTGAATCAGAAGGTTGTCGATTCAAGCCACACTCCAGAAACTTGAGCGTATAACCTAGGCTCTAGTGCAGTACTGGGGGAGTGCTGCACTGTCGGAGCAGCCGTCTTTTTAATGAGACACTTAACCGTCTGCTCACTTATCGGGATGTAAAAGGTCCCATGGCACTAGTTCAACAAAGATCAGGGAAGTCCACCAGATGTCCTGACCCAAATGTGTCTGCTGACCAACACCATTTAAAAAAAAAAATTGTTTGTGGGATTTTGCTCTGTACAATTAGCTGCTTTGTTTCCCTACATTACAACAGTGATTACACCTCAAAAATACGTCATTGACTTCAGTGGTTTGACATATCCTGAGGTCACAAAAAGTTCTATATGGATGCAAGTTAAATATCACACATAAAAACTGTAATCATAGAAACAGTTTGAAAAATGACACCCTACATGTTAGTATTTTACAGCTTTTCTGAATTTATATCAGCTAAGTGACTGTTTCTAAAGGCCAATGATATGAAGGTGATCACGCCTTTCAACAGAAATTCTGACATGGAGGCACAACAGCATCTGTACAGAGAGAGGGCTGGCCGCATATTTTTCATCAGAAAACTGGAAGATAGGTAAAAGCTCTGAAAAAGACAAAGGTGTGGAAGAGCACGATAGATTGAAGTATGAGGAACACTGATTCCTATTACAGGGAAAGGTGGGTGCACGGAATAGCAGCGCACAGGTTATATTTTTCTGAATAGCTAGACACATAAAGATCATCGCCCGCATGCCTGATACGAGACTCCCAAAGCAAGCGCTCTACTCGGAGCTCCGACACGGCAAGCGAGCCACAGGTGGGCAGAGGAAACGCTTCAAGGACACCCTCAAAGCCTCCTTGAAAAAGTGCAACATCCCTGCCGACACCTGGGAGTCCCTGGCCCAAGACCGCTCAAAGTGGGGGAGAAGCATCCGGGAAGGTGCCGAACACCTCGAGTCACTTCGCCGGGAGCACGCGGAAACCAAGCGCGAGCAGCGGAAGGAGCGCAGATCAGCCCAAGCAGCCCACCCACCCGTCCCTTCAACCACCGTCTGCCCCACCTGTGACGGAGACTGCAGGTCCCGCATCGGACCCATCAGTCACCTGAGAACTCGTATTAGTGTGGGAGCAAGTCTTCCTCGACTCCGAGGGACTGCCGAAGAAGAGAAGAAGATCTCGATGAAAATCCACCAAAAGAATGAAAGGATGTGAAAATAAGATGATGGAGAGGCTTGAAACAGGACAGAACTCCAAAAGCGGGGTATCCGAAATAAGATCAGAAAATACACAGGGACTGAAATTCAGGGTCCGGATAAAGTCCGTTACCGCCGTTTTGCGGCGGCCATGCGGCGGAATCGATTGGCCGCCACGACCCAAATTGACCTCGGGGATTTTTCGGCCTGTCCCCACTTCCACCCCACTGCTGCCGACCACTGCAAGCGCGTCAATAAAGAGCGCACCGCCGCTCGCCCGCACCTGCAGCACACTCCGCCCCAAAATCTACCTGCAGAAATCTTTGCTCTGTCGCGCGGTGCCCCCCCGACAGCTTTTTCCTGTCGGGTGCACCTTGCTCTGCCCGGTTTGTGGCACGGCAGTGCAGCAGCCCTTCAAGGGGAGGGCACACTGCCGCAGCCGGCGTGTTGTAATTTTTGCCGGCCGACTTCCCAGATCGGTCGGCCAATTATGGCCCGGGTTCGGCCTGGCCTCCAACAGGCTAAAACCCTCCCTGGTGGCCCAGTGGCTGAACCTACAGAATCGCCGATTTTGTCCCCTTTAAATGAAGGGAGAGGACTGATGCCACACACGCGCAGTGACGTCACCACCGCTCCGGCGCTGGGTGACAGCGGCGGAGACTCGGTCCCGCCCCAACCTCCGCCCCCTCACCAGGACTTACCGCCGCATTTCCGCCCCCATTACGACCAGCTTCCGGTCTTGTCCAAGACCTGAACATCGGTGAGGAGGCGACCTCCTCCCGTGCGACGGTAAAACCTGATAAGAAACCGTCAATGCGCCGGGTTTCTGGTGTGCCTGAATTTCAGCCCCACTGCATACTGCCAACACCAGAGATGAAAAGAGGCGGGCTAAAGCCCTCGGGTACAGGCCCCTGGTATCTGCACCTGAAGCATCAACCCCTCTCCCCTCCCCCAGAGAACTGTGGACCCACTGTGCATCATATTCACTCACTGCTTCCAAGAAACTAGGAGAGCTAGCTGAGGTTTGAAATTTATACTTTTTTTGTAGAGGTATAGAATAAAATATGATTCTGTACGTGAGGTGTCCAAGTTCAAATTGAAATAAAGTTTGCTTTTACTTTTGTTAGCTCTTGGTTCTAAATATAATATCTACAGTGGGAGAATAAAACAGCTTGGATTGTTGAACACCTTATCATTATCTCTCAAGATGTCTCAAATCGCTTCACATCCAATTAGTTATGATTGTTATATGGATAAACACAGCAGTCATGTTCCCTCAAACATAAAATGAGATGAACAAGCAGCTAATCAATTTTTTTGCTTGAGGAAAGAATGTTGGACAGATCACCGAGAGAACTCTTTGACTATTCTTGAAATAGTGCCGTGCAAGTGAACTGTCAGACTGGGCCTAAGTGGCAGCTGTGGCTCAGTGGACGGCTTACGAGCCCCTCAGTCAAATGGTTGTGGGTTTAAGTCCCACTCCAGGGACTTGAGTACATAAATCTAGGCTGACACTCCAGTGTAGTGCTGAGGGAGTGCTGCACTGTCAGATGTACCGTCTTTGGATCAGACTTTAAACCGAGGCCCTGTCTGCCCTCTCAGGTGGATGTAAAGATCTGATGGTACTATTTCAAAGAAGTGCAGGAGAGTTATCCCCGGGCTCCTGACCAATATTTATCCCTCAATCAATATAACAAAAACATATTATTTGGTCGTTATCACATTGCTGTTTGTGGGAGCTTGCTGTGCACAAATTGGCTGCCGCGTTTCCCACAAGTAACGCCACTTTTTAAAAAAGGAGGGAGAGAGAAAACAGGGAATTATAGACAGGTTCGCCTGACATCAGTAGTGGGGAAAATGTTGGAATCAATTAGTAAAGATGAAATAGCAGCACATTTGGAAAGCAGTGACAGGATCGGTCCAAGTCAGCATGGATTTATGAAAGGGAAATCATGCTTGACAAATCTTCTAGAAGTTTTTGAGGATGTAACTAGTAGAGTGGACAAGGGAGAACCAGTGGATGTGGTGTATTTGGACTTTCAAAAAAGCGTTTGACAAGGTCCCACACAAGAGATTGGTGTGCAAAATTAAAGCACTTGATATTGGGGGTAATGTATTGACGTGGACAGAGAACTGGTTGGCAGATAGGAAGCAGAGAGTTGGGATAAACGGGTCCTTTTCAGAATGGCAGGCAGTGACTAGTGGTGTGCCGCAGGGCTCAGTGCTGGGACCCCAGCTATTTATAATATTCATCAGTGATTTAGATGAAGGAATTGAGTGTCATATCTCCAAGTTTGCAGATGACACTAAACTGGGTGGCGGTGTGAGCTGTGAGGAAGATGCTAGGAGGCTGCAGGGTGACTTGGACAGGTTAGGTGAGTGGGCAAATGCATGGCAGATGCAGTATAATGTGGATAAATGTGAGGTTATCCACTTTGGTGGCAAAAACAAGGCGGCAGAATATTATCTGAATGGCAGCAGATTAGGAAAAGGGGAGGTGCAACGAGACCTGGGTGTCATGGTACATCAGTCATGGAAGGTTGGCATACAAGTACAGCAGGCAGTGAAGAAGGCAAATTATATGTTGGCTTTCATAGCTAGGGGATTTGAGTATAGGAGCAGGGAGGTCTTACTGCAGTTGTACAGGGCCTTGGTGAGGCCTCACCTGGAATATTGTGTTCAGTTTTGGTCTCCTAATCTGAGGAAGGACGTTCTTGCTATGGAGGGAGTACAGCGAAGGTTCAACAGACTGATTCCCGGGCTGGCAGGACTGACATATGAGGAGAGACTGGATCGACTGGGCCTGTATTCACTGGAGTTTAGAAGAATGAGAGGGGATCTCATAGAAACATATAAAATTCTGACTGGACTGGACAGGGTAGATGCATGAAGAATGTTCCCGATGTTGGGGAAGTCCAAAACCAGGCGACATAGTCTAAGGATAATGAGTAAGCCATTTAGGGCCGCGATGAGGAGAAACTTCTTCACTCAGAGAGTTGTTAACCTGTGGAATTCTCTACCGAAGAGAGTTGTTGATGTCAGTTCGTTAGATATATTCAAGAGGGAGTTAGATATGGCCCTTACAATTAAAGGGATCAAGAGATTTTGAGTGAAAGTAGGAAAGGGGTACTGAAGTGAATGATTAGCATGATCTTATTGAATGGTGGTGCAGGCTCGAAGGGCCGAATGGCCTGCTCCTGCACCTATTTTCTATGTTTCTATGTTTCTATTCCAGTGAGGAGGAAAGGGTGTAAGAGAAAAGATAACCATCCGTGGTGAACTAAAGAAATAAAGGACGGTATCCAATTGAAAACAAGGGCATACAAAGTGGCCAAAAACTAGTGGGAGGACAGAAGACCGGGAAGCTTTTAAAATCCAGCAAAGAACGACTAAAACAATGATTAAGAAAGGGAAGATAGACTATGAAAGTAAACTAGCACAAAATATAAAAACAGATAGCAAGAGTTTCTATAGGTATATAAAAAGGAAAAGGGTGGCTAAAGTAAATGTTGGTCCCTTAGAGGACGAGACTGGGGAATCAGTAATGGGGAACATGGAGATGGCAGAAACTCTGAACAAATATTTTGTATCAGTCTTTACGGTAGAGGACACTAAAAATATCCCAACAGTGGATAGTCAAGGGGCTATAGGGGGGAGGAACTTAATACAATCACAATCACTAAGGAGGTGGTACTCAGTAAGATAATGGGACTAAAGGCGGATAAATCCCCTGGACCTGATGGCTTGCATCCTAGGGTCTTAAGAGAAGTAGCAGCAGGGATTGTGGATGCATTGGTTGTAATTTTCCAAAATTCCCTGGATTCTGGGGAGGTCCCAGCAGATTGGAAAACGGCAAATGTAACGCCCCTATTTAAAAAAGGAGGCAGACAAAAAGCAGGAAACCATAGACCAGTTAGCCTAACATCTGTGGTTGGGAAAATGTTGGAGTCCATTATTAAAGAAGCAGTAGCAGGACATTTGGAAAAGCAAAATTCGGTCAGGCAGAGTCAGGATGGATTTATGAAGGGGAAGTCATGTTTGACAAATTTGCTGGGGTTCTTTGAAGATGTAACAAACAGGATGGATAAAGGGGAACCAGTGGATGTGGTGTATTTGGACTTTCAGAAGGCATTTGACAAGGTGCCACATAAAAGGTTACTGCACAAGATAAAAGCCCATGGGGTTGGGGGTAATATATTAGCATGGATAGAGGATTGGCTAACTAACAGAAAACAGAAAGTCAGAATAAATGATTCATTCTCTGGTTGGCAACCAGTAACTAGTGGGGTGCCACAGGGATCAGTGCTGGGACCCCAACTATTTACAATCTATATCAACGACTTGGTGCAAGGGTCAAGGATGTCTTGGAGCGGGTGCAGGACATTCTAAAAAGGGAGGGAGAACAGCCAGTTGTTGTCTTACACATTGGTACCAACGACATAGGTAAAAAAAGGGATGAGGTCCTACGAGACGAATTTAAGGAGATAGGAGCTAAATTAAAAAGTAGGACCTCAAAAGTAGTAATCTCGGGATTGCTACCAGTGTCACGTTCTAGTCTGAGTAGGAATCGCAGGATAGCGCAGATCAATACGTGGCAGGGAGGGATTCAAATTCCTGGGGCATTGGAACAGGTTCTGGGGGAGGTGGGACCAGTACAAACCGGATGGTCTGCACCTGGGCAGGACCGGAACCAATGTCCTAGGGGGAGTGTTTGTTAGTGTTGTTGGGGAGGAGTTAAACTAATATGGCAGGGGGATGGGAACTAATGCAGGGAGACAGAGGGAAACAAAAAGGAGACAAAAGCAAAAGACAGAAAGGAGATGAGTAAAAGTGGAGGGCAGAGAAACCCAAGACAAAAAACAAAAAGGGCCACTGAATATAAAGGGGCTGCAGGAGGGGTCAAAACTAAAAATCATGGTTTAAAAACTAGGATTAAAACACTCGACCTAAATGCACGCAGCATTCGAAATAAAGTAAATGAGTTGACGGCACAAATCATTACAAATGGGTATGATTTGGTGAACATTACAGAAACATGGTTGCAGGGTGGCCAAGACTGGGAATTAAACATACAGGGGTATCTGACGATTTGGAAAGATAGACAAGAAGGGAAAGAAGGTGGGGTAGCTCTGTTAATAAAGGATGATATCAGGGCAGTTGTGAGAGATGATATTGGCTCTAATGAACAAAATGTTGAATCATTGTGGGTGGAGATTAGAGATAGTAAGGGGAAAAAGTCACTGGTGGGCGTAGTTTATAGGCCCCCAAATAATAACTTCACGGTGGGGTGGGCAATAATCAAGGGAATAATGGAGGCATGTGAAAAAGGAACGGCAGTAGTCATGGGGGATTTTAACCTACATATCAATTGGTCAACTCAAATCGCATGGGGTAGCCTGGAGGAGGAATTCATAGAATGCATACGGGATTGTTTCCTAGAACAGTATGTAACAGAACCTACAAGGGAGCAAGCTATCTTAGATCTGGTCCTGTGTAATGAGACAGGAATAATAAACGATCTCCTAGTAAAAGATCCTCTCGGAATGAGTGATCACAGTATGGTTGAATTTGTAATACAGATTGAGGGTGAGGAAGTTGTGTCAGAAACGAGCGTACTATGCTTAAACAAAGGGGACTACAGTGGGATGAGGGCAGAGTTGGCTAAAGTAGACTGGAAACACAGACTAAACGGTGGTACAATTGAGGAACAGTGGAGGACTTTTAAGGAGCTCTTTCATAGTGCGCAACAAAAATATATTCCAGTGAAAAAAAAGGGCGGTAAGAGAAGGGATAACCAGCCGTGGATAACCAAGGAAATAAAGGAGAGTATCAAATCAAAGACCAATGCGTATAAGGTGGCCAAGGTTAGTGGGAAACTAGAGGATTGGGAACATTTTAAACAACAGCAAAGAATGACTAAAAAAGCAATAAAAAAAGGAAAGATAGATTACGAAGGTAAACTTGCGCAAAACATAAAAACAGATAGTAAAAGCTTTTACAGATTTATAAAACGGAAAAGAGTGACTAAAGTAAATGTTGGTCCCTTAGAAGATGAGAAGGGGGATTTAATAATGGGAAATGTGGAAATGGCTGAGACCTTAAACAATTATTTTGCTTCGGTCTTCACAGTGGAAGACACAAAAACCATGCCAAAAATTGCTGGTCACAGGAATGTGGGAAGGGAGGACCTTGAGACAATCACTATCACTAGGGGAGTAGTGCTGGACAGGCTAATGGGACTCAAGGTAGACAAGTCCCCTGGTCCTGATGAAATGCATCCCAGGGTATTAAAAGAGATGGCGGAAGTTATAGCAGATGCATTCGTTATAATCTACCAAAATTCTCTGGACTCTGGGGAGGTACCAGCGGATTGGAAAGCAGCTAATGTAACTCCTCTGTTTAAAAAAGGGGGCAGACAAAAGGCAGGTAACTATAGGCCGGTTAGTTTAACATCTGTAGTGGGGAAAATGCTTGAAACTATCATTAAGGAAGAAATAGCGGGACATCTAGCTAGGAATAGTGCAATCAAGCAGACGCAGTATGGATTCATGAAGGGGAAATCATGTTTAACTAATTTACTGGAATTCTTTGAGGATATAATGAGCATGGTGGATAGAGGTGTACCGATAGATGTGGTGTATTTAGATTTCCAAAAGGCATTCGATAAGGTGCCACACAAAAGGTTACTGCAGAAGATAAAGGTACGCGGAGTCAGAGGAAATGTATTAGCATGGATAAAGAATTGGCTGGCGAACAGAAAGCAGAGAGTCGGGATAAATGGGTCCTTTTCGGGTTGGAAATTGGTGGTGAGTGATGTGCCACAGGGATCGGTGCTGGGACCACAACTGTTTACAATATACATAGATGACCTGGAAGAGGGGACAGAGTGTAGTGCAACAAAATTTGCAGATGACACAAAGATTAGTGGGAAAGCGGGTTGTGTAGAGGACACAGAGAGGCTGCAAAGAGATTTGGATAGGTTAAGCGAATGGGCTAAGGTTTGGCAGATGGAATACAATGTCGGAAAGTGTGAGGTCATCCACCTTGGGAAAAAAAACAGTAAAAGGGAATATTATTTGAATGGGGAGAAATTACAACATGCTGAGGTGCAGAGGGACCTGGGGGTCCTTGTGCATGAAACTCATAGGTTAAGCGAATGGGCTAAGGTTTGGCAGATGGAATACAATGTCGGAAAGTGTGAGGTCATCCACCTTGGGAAAAAAAAACAGGAAAAGGGAATATTATTTGAATGGGGAGAAATTACAACATGCTGAGGTGCAGAGGGACTGGGGGTCCTTGTGCATGAATCCCAAAAAGTTAGTTTGCAGGTGCAGCAGGTAATCAGGAAGGCGAATGGAATGTTGGCCTTCATTGCGAGAGGGATGGAGTACAAAAGCAGGGAGGTCCTGCTGCAACTGTACAGGGTATTGGTGAGGCCGCACCTGGAGTACTGCGTACCGTTTTGGTCACCTTACTTAAGGAAGGATATACTGGCTTTGGAGGGGGTACAGAGACGATTCACTAGGCTGATTCCGGAGATGAGGGGGTTACCTTATGATGATAGATTGAGTAGACTGGGTCTTTATGCTTTGGAGTTCAGAAGGATGAGGGGTGATCTTATAGAAACATTTAAAATAATGAAAGGGATAGACAAGATAGAGGCAGAAAGGTTGTTTCCACTGGTAGGGGAGACTAGAACTAGGGGGCACAGCCTCAAAATATGGGGGAGCCAATTTAAAACCGAGTTGAGAAGGAATTTCTTCTCCCAGAGGGTTGTGAATCTGTGGAATTCTCTGCCCAAGGAAGCAGTTGAGGCTAGCTCATTGAATGTATTCAAGTAACAGATAGATAGATTTTTTAACAAATAAGGGAATTAAGGGTTACGGGGAGAGGGCGGGTAAGTGGAGCTGAGTCCACGACCAGATCAGCCATGATCTTATTGAATGGCGGAGCAGGCTCGAGGGGCTAGATGGCCTACTCCTGTTTCTAATTCTTATGTTCTTATGTTCTTATAAGAGATCGAGTGTAACGTAGCCAAGTTTGCTGACGATACAAAGATGGGAGGAAAAGCAATGTGTGAGGAGGACACAAAAAAGTTGCAAAAGTACATAGACAGGCTACGTGAGTGGGCAAAAATGTGGCAGATGCAGTATAATGTTGGAAAGTGTGAGGTCATGCACTTTGGCAGAAAAAAATCCAATAGCCAGTTATTATTTAAATGAAGAAAGATTGCAAAGGGTCATTGTACATCGGGACTGGTACATTGTGCATGAAACACAAAAGGATAGTATGCAGGTACAGCAAGTGCTCAGGAAGGCCAATGGTATCTTGGCCTTTATTGCAAAGGGGATGGAGTATAAAAGCAGGGAAGTCTTGCTACAGCTATACAGGGTATTGGTGAGGCCACACCTGGAATACTGCGTGCAGTTTTGGTTTCCATATTTACGAAAGGATATACTTGCTTTGGAGGCAGTTCAGAGAAGGTTCACGAGGTTGATTCCAGAGATGAGGGAGTTGACTTATGAGGAAAGGTTGAGTAGGTTGGGCCTCTACTCATTGGAATTCAGAATAATGTGGGTGATCTTATCGAAACGTATAAGATTATGAGCGGGCGTGACAAGGTGGATGCAGAGAGAATGTTTCCACTGATGGGGGAGACTAGAACTAGAGGGCATGATCTTAGAATAAGAGGCCGCCCATTTAAAAGAGAGATGAGGAGAAATTTCTTCTCTCAGAGGGTTGTTAATCTGTGGAATTCGCTGCCTCAGAGAGCTGTGGAAGCTGGGACATTGAATAAATTTAAGACAAAAATAGACAGTTTCTTAAACGATAAGGGGATAAGGTGTTATGGAGAGCGGGCAGAGAAGTGGAGCTGAGTCCATGATCGGATCAGCCATGATCTTATTAAATGGAGGTGCAGGCTCGAGGGGCCATATGGCCTACTCCTGCTCCTATTTCTTATGTTCTTATTTATTACAACACTGTCTACACTCCAAAAGTACTTAATTTGCTGTAAAGTGCTTTGAGATGTCCAGTGGTCGTGAAAGGTGCTATATAAATGCAAGTCTTTCTTTCAGTTTAACATGTCAAGCCAAGGACAGCACGCTAAATATGCACAGTGCTGAAGCGTCAGTCTTAACTGCGTGCTTATGTTTTGAAGTGGGACTTGAAACCACGGCCATCTAAGTCATAGGTGAAAGCGCTGACAACCAATAGGAAAGCTATGAGCTTGGCTGTAGAAATGCTAGTCTGCGTTGGAGACGGTTAAAATGCAGAAAAGGCCTTAATCATGATTATTAGATTTAAATAATTACTAGCTGTGGAATGTAGTAATCAACCTCGGATTATTTCTGAGAAAAATTGCATTGCAATCAGTAATTTTGTGCAAAGGCACTTGCCGTCAACACGAATATGGAGAAAATACCCGTAAATGTTCAATTAAAGCAAAACCGAAATGATGGAGTGATTTAAAGAGAGTGACCTAATCTTGGGGTTGCGTCTCTTGCCCTTTGCCCCTGTGGTTTGTGGTCACACCTGAACCCCTCATTTAGAAACACCCTCAGAAACAGCCACAGTAGCTATTACTCTCCAACTAACAGTTTAGAACTCAGGAAGATTCCATTGAATAAAATGCTTTACAGTAGCATTCAGTAGCACAATGGCGAACAATTCTACAAGAAGGCATTGGTTGTGCACTTACACTAGGTACGATAGGAGGTGTTAAAGTACCTTTCCTTAATCCTTCCCAGTTAAATCCTTCAAACCACCTGGGGGAAAAAGCAAACATCATTTGTTGCACATTTTCTAAATATTAAGTATTTTCAATTTTACGCAAAGAAAACAGTATGAAGAGTACACTGCAAATCAGCAGAAAGTAGCTGTCTGTTCTCTGTATCTAAGACCTGCCCAATGAGATCTCAAACTGCATTGGGAGGGGCGAGTGTGTCCAGAAATAGTCATCTATATGCTCCGGGTTCATTTTCAGAGCAAGTCAATCAATGAGTTTTTTTCAAGAGCGGCAGTCCATCCTCCAGCATCAGAACTGGCTAGCGCTGTTTGTGTCTTATCGATAATGTGCAAATGTGACAGATCTGCTACCAATTGTTCAATATTATCATATATATGCTTGCTCTCACACATATGCACTCACACTAGTGCATTTCCTGCGTCATTGCTCGCAAGTAAACTGAGATGTCAATTCTTTGACTGTCCTAAAAACTGAATTTATTTCCCGGTTTTAGCATTTCAAAATAGATAAAACTTAATGGGCCTAGAAATTGGATAGGGCCCGAAAATGGGCAGTGCCATTGCTCACTGTTATTAAGCTGCGCCGGTTCAAAGTGGTCTGGGTAGCATGCAACATTTGTGCTGAGAGCTCATATACATGATTGTAGTGCTGATCTCAACCCTAAACCCGCTGCTCATTGGCTTACTACTCAACTGGTGGGCCAATATCGGATACAGTCTAATTGCAAGTCATGTTTGGCCTAAGCTTCCGCCACTACGTAAAGGGGAGGTGATTTGATGAAGCAGCACCTCATTGTCATTCTATTTGGAGTTTCACTTAGATTCAGTTGTGAATTGCCAGAGCAGGCGGAGCAGCAGCAGAGGGAACGGGCTAGACAGTTCTCAGATACAGCTCTGGTGGTGGCCATGGAGAGGAGGCAGACGGTCCTCTTCCTGCAGACCGGCAGGAAGCTATCTGCCCACACATCTAGAAGGCTCTGGCAGGAGATATCTGCATACATGACGGCCAAAGAGTTTGGTCCCCAGATCATGGATACATTGCCGCAAGAAGTTTAATGGTGTCACACGGCAGGTCAAGGTGAGTGAAGGCTTCAGCAAACAACAAGCCTCACACACTGCTCAGTGCACCAGACCAGTAGCACTCATGTACCAACAATCTCTACCTACCACGACACAGACCTCACAATCATAGCTTTGTTTCACCCCTACAACCTTACCACTGCTGCAACACTCACATCCACAGCTCACAACTTGCACTCCGACAGCTATTCAACTATGGCAGGCACATCACCGAAACTCATTGTACCACACTCACTGACACACTTTCCTTTCTCTTGCAGGCTAAGTTTGTGCACAGTCGCCTTGAGCAGACAGGCAGGGGGCAAGCAGCAATACAGGCCTTGAGCCAACTGGAGGAGAGTGTGCTCGACATCATTGGAGGGGAAGTCACCAAGGCCGTGGCAGCAGGCGCAGTTGAAGCCCTTGGGGATAATAACGGTATGGTCATTCCTGATCCTTCTTCGCGCATCCCACTTCCTCCTCATCCCATAATCTCTTCTCACTTACCAGCTCCTGATCTACACGCACGGATATCTTGCTTTCCACCACCATTCCACTCACCACAACCTCACTCTTGTGCCTTCCTGTTTTCAGATAACCAAGAACTGCAAGTTGGAGAGCTTGTCCCTGAGGTGATGCAGGAGCATGATGGAGAAGAAGGCGGCCCGCCATCACTGCATCTGACAATCGTGGACACCAGCTTAGAAACTGGCACTGCGCGGAATTTCGAGGGTAGCGTAGAAGTGGGATCTGCACATGGTGAGGTACCGGGGCACTAGTGGGCTGCAGCAAGGCCAGGGGGAAAGGGTAGCTTGGGGACCAGGTCCCCGGAGGGCATGTTTGCACATGGGTTCTGCTGCACATGACTCAGATGAGGATCTCGATGGGACAGCCTTCAGACGAAGAGTGATGGGCATGCAACATCGAATTGCTAGGTGCAATGACAAGCCTGCCAGAGAGCCTCTTGGGAATATCATGAGCATAGAGGAGTCCAGCTCGAACATTGACTGGGGCTTCTGCGCAGAGATTGGAGCCCATGATTTACAGGATGGGAATGATGGACAGCTCCAGGAGCGAAAATGTCAATCCAGACATGTGATGGGCGATGTTGCGGCTGCCATTGCAGCACAGGTGTAAGCGACCTAACATCTTAGTGTTGCAGTGGAAGTGCAGATCGCTCTTCAGCAATCTCAGCTTACTGCCACGCAAAACCAGACTGCTCTTCCGCAGTCTCAGCTTGCTGTCACCCAAGCTCAGACTGCTGCCATCGTGGCTGGGTTTACCAGTGTCGAACTGGGCCTGCAGAATGTCACAGCAATCTAGCAAGCTTGCCTCCAACATATCGCTAGGAATGCTGGTCTGTGGTCTGTGGAGCAGGACCCTGAAGTCCTCTCTCAGGATGACAGCATTCCTATTCCCACCACTTCCACTCCGCCATGGTCCTTGCCGCTGCCTGTCAGTCAGTTAGCCCAGACTGCTTCCGCCCATGCCGAGGTGGTGCAGTTTACAGTGGACCTTCTAGGTCCAGAGCTGGTCAAGGCCCCCTCGAGCTTGCTTCTCCATTCAATAAGATCATGGCTGCCTCATCGACTCATCTCCTACTTTACCGCTGGATCTCCATATCCCTTGACTCCCCTAGACTCCACAAATCTATCTATCTCAACCTTGAATATATTCAGAGATTCATCATCTGGGGAAGAGAATTCCAAAGATTCACAGCGCTCTGAGTGAAGAAGTTCCTCCTCACCCCTGTCAGGATTTTGGGCATTCGCCATCAGGATGCGCTGTGTGTGGTCTCTGACCATGTGGCTTAGCCAGGATAATGGGCTTCTCCATGGTGCAGACCACCATCAACTGCATACAAATAGTTTTGCGGATGCTGCAAAATAATCTGAGGTCCTCTTCATAACTTGAGGCTGTGCCCCTCGTTCTAGACACTCCACACGGAGGAAACAACCTCTCAGCATCTACCCTGTCAATCCCCTTCGGAATCTTCTATCTTTCAATGAGATCACCTTTCATTCTTCTAAAGCCCAGAGAGTGTAGGCCCATTCTACACAATCTCTCATCATAAGACAACCCTCTCATCCCAGGAATCGATCGAGTGAACCTCCTTTGCACAGCCTCCAAGGCAAGTATACCCTTCCTGAGAGAAGGAGACCAAATTTTGGGCACAGTACTCCAGGTGTGGTCTCACCAAGGCCCTGCACAATTGTAGCAAGGCTTCCTGGGGCCGAAATTGACCCTACCCTCAAGGCCTGTTAACACCGGAAATCGGAGGTCATGCTGCGGAGTGCAATGGCCACCAATTCTTCGTGTAAATGGTCGCCGTTATCAAAATTCTGCTCCTGCGGTATCCCAGCGGTGACCCACTCCCCCCATCTATTGCTCCACTGATGAAGAACCATCTGAAGTGCGCCTCCCCAACGATGGCGAAATTCCGCCGAGAAAGTCTTCCTCCCGCCGGGCGGTGCCCAAACCTGCTTTTTTGAGACTGTCATGGATGTACTTTTCGGATCACTAGCCACTAGATGGCGTCACTGTTGGAGGCCATTGGGCTGCACGCACTTGTGTATAAAAGGCCAGCCATTTTGTATATTAGTCACTTTAGGCCCTAATAAAGCAGAGCCAAGGTCATGTCTCTTGGAGTTAAGCAGTACTCAGTCTAACAGTTATTGCATACACAATATTGGCGAGAGGCAACAAGAAGCTTTGCATGCAAAAATGAGCACAATTGGATTGTTGGAGCGATTTGTGGAAGGAGAAGATTGGGCAGACTTTGTGAGCTGTTTGAGCCAGTTCTTCGTGACCAACAAATGGAGGAGGTCGGCGACGCAGATCGGCACCGGGCGGTGTTCCTCACGGTTTGTGGTCCAAAAATTTATGGTCTGATAAAGAATCTACTCCTGCCTGTGAGTCCAACAGAGAAGACGTATGAAGAATTGTGTACACTGGTACAGGACCACCTTAAGCCAGACGAAGGCATCATCTCGAGATACAGATTTTGCACGCACGTTTGCTCAGAGGGCCAGAATGCGGCAGAATTCATTGCCGACCTGAGACGTCGAGCGGGACCGTCTAAGTTCGGGGCTGTGTTGGCAGACATGCTGAGGGACTTCTTTGTAATCGGCATCAACCACGAGGTGATCCTGCCGTAAACTACTGGCGGTGGAGATGTTGGACTTGAACAGGGCCATCGCGATCGCTCAGTCATGCATGACGACGGATAGAAGTCTAAAGCAGATATCAGTGAAAAATCGAAACTCGGCAATTACTGTAAAAATGATTAATTCGGCGTTAGGCAGAGCGGCACATGGCAGGGCCTACCCAACTGCGTACACGAAACCTGTGGCTGCCCAAAGTCCGCCAGCGGGAATGCATCCGATTTCTCCGTGTTGGCGTTGTGGGGGAAATCACCGGCACCAGCAGTGCCGATTTAAGCAATATAGTTGCAAATGCTGTCTGAGAGTGGGGCATCTCCAGCGCAAGTGCCCGCAGATGAGCAAGCGTGCTGCAACACACCACGTGGAGGATGATGGTCAGACTAGTGCAGATCCGGATACGTAATCCGAGATACCAGAGGAGGAAGTGTATGGACTGTACTCGTTCCTAACGAAGAGCAAACCGATAATGATCAATGTGAAATTTAATGGGGTGCCAGTATCGATGGAAATGGACACAGGGGCGAGTCAATTGATAATGAGTCAGAGGGCATTCGACAAGCTGTGGGATACTAAGGCTGTGAGGCCCAGGCTGAGTCCAGTCAATGCCAAGTTGCGCACGTACACCAAAGAACTCATAACGGTGATTGGCAGTGCCACAATTAAAGTGCCGTATGACGGTGCGGTTCATGCGTTACCGCTATGGATTGTCCCAGGCAATGGCCCAACGCTGTGCGGCAGGAACTGGCTTGAAAAAATCAGATGCGACTGGAATAACATCAAAGCATTGTCGTCGTCGGAAGATACATGTGCCCAAGTACTGAGCAAGTTCCCCTCGCTGTTTGAACCAGGCATCGGCAATTTCACGGGAGCCAAGGTGCAGATCCACATGGACTCTGATGCAAGACCCATCCATCATAAAGCTCGGACAGTTCCGTATATGATGAGGGAGAAGGTCGAAATCGAACTGGACAGACTCCAGCGTGAAGGGATCATATCACCGGTTGAATTTAATGAATGGGCCAGTCCCATTGTTCCTGTGCTGAAAAGTAATGGCACAGTCAGAATCTGTGGAGACTACAAGGCTACAATCAACAGGGTTTTGAAACAGGATCAGTATCCGTTACCGAAGGCTGATGACTCGTTTGCAACGTTAGCCGGGGGGAAGTCGTTTACCAAACTGGACTTGACGTTGGCCTACATGACACAGGAGCTGGTCGAGACGCCGAAGAGACTTACATGCATTAACACGCATAAAGGACTGTTTATTTATCACAGGTGCCCTTTTGGAATTCGCTCGGCTGCAGCAATATTTCAGAGGAACATGGAGAGTCTATTGAAGTCCGTTCCCAGAACCGTCGTGTTCCAAGATGACATCCTGATCACAGGTCGTGACTCTGAGGAACATCTGAAAACCTGGAAGAGGTTCTACATCGTCTGGACAAAGTGGGACTCAGACTGAAACGCTTGAAGTGCGTCTTCATGGCATCAGAGATCGAATTCCTGGGAAGGAAAATTTCTGTTGACGGCATCAGGCCCACGGACACAAAAACCAAGGTCATCAAGAATGCACCCAAGTTGCAGAATGTGATGGAGCTGCGTTCGTTCCTGGGTCTACTCAACTACTTCAGTAACTTCCTACCTAAATTGAGCACCTAATTAGAACCACTGCACATGCTGCTAAGAAAAGGCAACAACTGGATGAGGGGTGCATCTCAAGACAGAGCTTTTGAGAAAGCCACTAATCTGCTTTGCTCTAAGAAGCTGCTGGTACATTATGACCCATGTAAACGTTTAGTATTGGCCTGTGATGCTTCGTCATATGGAATTGGTTGCATACTCCAACAAACTAATGACTCGGGTAAACTTCAACCAGTCGCGTATGCTTCAAAGTTTTGTCTAAAGCGGAAAGAGCCTACAGCATGGTAGAGAAAGAAGCACTAGCCTGTGTGTATGGGGTTAAAAAGATGCATCAGTACCTGTTTGGTCTTCGGTTTGGACTGGAGACAGATCACATGCCGCTCTTTCACTGTTCTCTGAAAACAAAGGTATCAATACCAATGCTTCATCCCGCATCCAGAGGTGGGCGCTGACATTATCCACTTATGATGTCATTCGCCATAGATCTGGCACCGAGAATTGTGCCGATGCTTTGAACCGTCTGCCGTTGCCCACACCGGAGGTGGAAACGCCACAATCAGTGGACTTATTGTTAGTTATGGATGCTTTTGAGAGTGAAGGAACTCCTGTCATGGCTCAACAAGTTAAGACCTGTACCAGCCAGGACCCGATTTTATCGGTGGTGAAGAGTTGCATCCTCAAAGGTGATTGGTCTGCCATACCCAAGCAAATGTGTGAGGAGACCAAACCTTACATTTGTCGCAAAGACGAACTTTCTATTCAGTCAGATTGTATGCTGTGGGGCAAGCGTGTTGTTATGCCCAAGAAAGGGAGAGAGAAATTTGTACGTGAGCTACATAGCACACATCCTGGCATTGTAATGATGAAAGCCATCACCAGGTCTCATGTATGGTGGCTGGGAATTGAATCTGAGCTGGAATCACGTGTGCATCAGTGCAACACTTGCATGCAGCTCAGCAAAGCACCAGCGGAAACATCGCTGAGTCTGTGGTCGTGGCCGTCCAAACCATGGTCCAGGATCCACATCGACTTTGCAGGTCCCTTCCTGGGGAAGATGTTTTTACTTGTGGTGGATGCATATTCGAAGTGGATAGATCATGTCATCTAGCACATCCACAGCTACCATGGACAATCTCAGTGTCATGTTCGCGACACATGGTCTGCCTGACATCGTTGTTAGTGACAACGGATCGTGCTTCACCAGTCAGGAGTTTCAAGAGTTCATGAAACCCAATGGTATCAAACATGTAAGGTCAGCACCATTCAAACCTGCATCCAATGGCAAGCAGAACGTGCTGTCCAAATCATAAAGCAGAGTATGAAGCGAGTAACCCAAGGGTCACTGCAGACCCGCCTGTCGTGCATACTGCTTAGTTACAGGACAAGACCACACACGCTTACCGGGGTTTCGCCTGCTGAACTAATGATGAAAAGCGGTCTTAAGACCAAGCTCTCTCTTGTACACCCTGACTTGAATAACCATGTTGAATATAGAAGACAAAGTCAGCAAGGGTATCACGATCGCGCAGCTGTGTCACGCGATATTTCTGTAAATGATCCTGTATATGTTCAGAATTATGGTCAGGGTCCCAAGTGGATCGCTGGTACTGTCATGGCCAAGGAGGGCAACGGAGTATTTATTGTCAAGCTCAAAAATGGGCAAATATGCAGGAAACATATGGAACAGACAAAGCTGCGTCACACTGACGAACCGGAACAGTTGGAGGAAGAGACAATCGACGACCAACCAACCTACCCCCAGTCATCAGAGGACTCAGTGGTCATCAGTGAATCAGGACTTTCAATCACTGACATGTTCAATGAAAATGGACTTTTAATCCCTGACATGGCCATTGTAACTCCCACCAGGTCAGCCACCCAACCACCAGTCACAACAGACTCTGAACACTCACCCAAGGCTGGAGTTGAGCTGAGACGGTCAACCCAGGAGCGTAAAACACCAGATCATCTCAATTTGTAAAAGACTGTGTTAATATCTCAGAGGGGGTTATTGTCATGTATGTAGTTTTGGGATCACTAGCCACTAGATGGCGTCACTGTTGGAGGCCATTGGGCCAGCCATTTTGTATATTAGTCACTTTGGGCCTTAATAAAGCAGAGCCAAGGTCATACCTCTTGGAGTTAAACAGTACTCAGTAACAGTTATTGCGTACACTACAGGACAGTGCACTAAGGCAGTGGGCTTCTAAAATGGCGGTGCAGCTCCCACTAAAGGGGAGGATGCACTGTCGCTGCCACCATGTTTTTTTTGACAGTCGACTGCCATGTCAGGCCGACAATTATGCTCCGGGTTCTGCCGGGCCACCAACAGACAGCCTGGCACCCCCCCCCTTGGGTACCAGGCTGCTGTCCCAGCCGAAACCCTCCCTGGTGGCCCAGTGGACCAAACTTTAAAAATCACGCGAGCTCTCCTCGTTAGTTGAAGGGCCGAGCCATGGTGACGTGGCACTGTGATAATGTCATCGGCACTGACAGCGGCGGCAACTTCGCACCGCCCCTCAAGTGCACTCACCGTCGCAATATAGTCGCATTATGAGCGGTTACCAGTCCGCCAAAAAAAAGCCAAAGAGCAGAAGTTCGCTCAAGAGGCCACCTCATCCACCGCGGTGGTGAAAACTACAGAAACAAGGTGCGTGCGCCCCTTTTCCAGCGGGGGCATTTTCAGCCCCCCCTTTTGTACTCCAACCCCCTTGCAATAAAGGACAACATGCCATTTTCCTTCCTTATTGCTTGCTGTACCTGCATGCTAGCTTTCTGTATTTGCTGCACAAGGACACCCAAATCTCTCTGAGCACCAACATTTAAAAGTTTCTCACCATTTAAAAAATATTATTTTTTCTATTCTTCCTACCAAGGTGAATAACCTCACATTTCCCTACATTACACTCCATCTGCCATCTCACTGCCCACTCACTTAGTATAACTATATCCCTTTGCGTTCTCCTCACATCTTACTGTCCCACCATTAGTATAGATTGTAAATAGCTGAGGCCCCAGCACTGATCCTTGCAGCACCACACTAGTTACAGCCTGCCAACCTGAAAAAGACCCTTTTATCCCTACTCTCTGTTTTCTGTCCGTTAACCAATCCTCTATCCATGCTAATACATTATCAACAATCCCATGAGTCCTTATCTTGTGTAATAACCTTTTATGTGGCATCTTATTGAATGCCTTTTGGAAATCCAAATATGCTACATCCACTGGTTCCCCTTTATCTACCTGGCTAGATACATCCTCAAAAACTCTAATAACTTTGTCAAACACGATTTCCCTTTCATAAAACCATGTTGACTCTGCCTAATCATGTTATGATTTTCTAAGTGCCCTGATACCACTTCCTTAACAATGGATTCCAGAATTTTCCTGAAGACTGATGTCAGGCTAACTGGCCTGTAGTTCCGTTTTCTCTCTCCCTCCTTTCTTGAATAGCAGTGTTACATTTTCTACCTTCCAATCCGCTAAGACTGTTCTAGAATCTAGGGAATTTTGGAAAATCAAAACCAATGCATCCACTATCTCTGCAGCCACTTCTTTTAGAACCCTAGGATGTAGGCCATCAGGTCCAGGGGATTTGTCAGCATTTAGTCCCATTAGTTTCTCCAGTACTTTTTCTCTACTTATATGAATTACATTAAGTTCCTCACCCTCATTTGACCCTTGGTTCCCCACCATCTTAGGTATGTATTTTGCATCTTCTACTGTGAAGATAGATACAAAATATTTGTTTAACGTTTCTGCCATTTCCTTATTCCCCATAATAATTTCTCCTGCCTCAGCCTCTGAGTGACCAATGTTTACTTTTGCTACTCTCTTCCTTTTTACATACTTAAAGAAGCTCGTACAATCTGTTTCGATATTTCTTGCTAGTTTTCTCTCAGAGTCTATTTTCTCCCTTTTTATTAATATTTTGGTCACCCATTGCTGGTTTCTGAAACGCTCCCAATCCTCAGGCTTACTATTATTTTTCGTAACATTATAAGCTTCTTCTTTCAATCTAATGCTATCCTTAAGTTCTTTAGTTAGACACTAATGGACCATTTCTCCTGTGTAGTTTTTATTTCTCAATGGTATGTATTTTTGTTGAGAATTATGAAATACTTCTTTAAATGCTAGCCATGGCTTATCTACTGCCAAATCTTTTAATCTATTTTCCCAATATATCTTAGCCAACTCACCCATCATATCTATGTAATTGGCTTTATTTAATTTAAGACTCTAGTTTTGGACTTAGGCAATCACCTTCAAACCTAATGTGAAATTCTATCATACTATGCCCCAGTGGATCCTTTACTATGAGATTGCTAATTAACCCTATCTCATTTTACAATACAAGATCTAAAATAGCCTGTCCCTAGTTGGTTCCATGTCGTATTGTTCCAGGAAACTTTCCCGAATGCATTCCATGAACTCATCTGCCAGACTACCTTTGCCAATTTGATTTGTCCTGTCTATATGAATTATTGTTACAAGCTCCTACCATTTCTTGATTAATATTCTGTCCAATGGTATAGCTACTATTAGTGGGGCTATATAATACTCCCACCAGTATTTTCTGCCCCTTGTGCTTCCTTATCTCCACCCATACTGATTCTACTTTCTGATCTTCCAAGCCAAGATCCTTTCTCTCCACTGTCCTTGGCCCCTATTTTCCCCAATAAAATTTCTGGCGTCCACTTACCTTAACCTACATTTTTTTCCCCACCGTCAGCGCCCCCAAAAACTGCAGTTTCCCCGAACTTAAAGCTATTTTTAGTGCCGTGCTACCCAACTCCATTTCGCGAGGCGGAGCTTATAGTGTGCGCCAAAAATTCACTGTGCATGCGCTTTAAAAATAAACATACTGCGCATGAGCTGCAAAAATAAAAAATACACTGCTTCGGCCAGGGATAGAAGCGGGTCTGGTCGGGTACGAGGAATGTCGCAGTGTGTCTGGAGTTTTCTCAATGAAGGAAAAGGCTCTTCTTGATGTCGTGATGTGCCTGCAGCTTGCTCTTCGGGGGAAGAGGATCCCCTGAATGTTTTAATGTACCTGGAAGGAGTTTTTTGAAATTTGCCTGGTGATGGGACTTGGAGGGAAAAGGCTATTCTAGAAGATATTTTTAAAATGTGCCTGCAGTTTGCTCATCCATGGAAAAGGCTCATCTGTAAATTTTGTTTTGCCTGGTTTATTTTACCTGCAGTTATTTGCTCAGATAAGCGAGGAGGACCTTCGGCCAGGGATAGAAGTGGGCCTGCACCGATCTCATAAAGTGAAGGTAGGGTTTTTCCAAACGGTTTCTAATGTCTCTGTGATGGGGAAACTGGCCTTAATGGCCAGGAACGGCGTGGAATCACTCTTTAACATTCACCAGCGCCAAAATATCTGGTGCCAAAAACTGTGGCGCTGATAATCGGCGCTGGCACCGGAACATTGGGGAAAATTAAAACTGCTCATCTATGCAAAAAAAAAAACCCGCTGGAAGCCAAGAAATCGGCACACAATGATAGGGAAAATAGGGGCCCTTATGTCATCATTTAATATCAGGGATTCACCCCTCCTTTACCATTCTGCCTGTCTTTTCGAAAAATCAAGTATCCTGGAAAATTTAGTTCCCAACCTTGGTCACCTTGCAACCATGTCTCTGTAATGGCTATTAGATCAAACCCATTTATCTCTATTTGTGCCATTAGTTTGTCTATCTTTCAGATAAAGGGCCTTTAATTTTTTTTACCATTATTCCCTGCTTTGACCTTATTCTCTGCTGCAAATCTACCATTAAACTCCTTCCTGTCACACTCTGCTTAATTTTACCCAAATCGCTACACTGCTCTGTTGCATTGACCTATCTATATAGATAGCTAAATTTCACCTCACCTGACCGCCCCCCATGTTTTAGTTTAAAGCCCTATCTATGAGCGTGAGATAGTGTTTTTGAGCAGAAGCCTTTAAATAAGAATGAAGGCATTTTCCTGTAGCCCCAACACTGCCTGTTGCAAAGAGCCAGTCAAACTGAAGAAACATGTCAGCTGCGAGTTGTTGCTAATGATCACTTTAAATACTGCTCCTTCCTGCTTGTCAACGCTTGGTTAGCTGGTCGCAATTAACATAGACCGCAAATTTCAGCGGCACCCTCCAAAATGGGAAAATGGCAAATCAGGTGTCAGGTGAGCATTGCACACTCACTAACATCAGGATCTGCAATCTCTATATTGCTAGTGGGCGCAGACAGTGACCAGCCGAAAATGCCAGCCGCCGTGGGATCCGCCGGCAGAAGTGCTGCGGCCACCATTTTTGTTTCTCCAAAATCGGCCTTAATGGCGAGCGGTAAGATTGTGGCTTTCTGGGCCAATGTATTTATTTTGTGTGCTAAAATGGCTTGTCCAGTGACCATTCGTGTTGTGGCAAAGAAAGAAAACAGTTCAGGAAGAAACAGCGCAAGGGGTAATTAGACAGGTTTTGTCTTCTGATGATGAATATCAGGCAATTAAATATTTACAGAAATGTTGTATTTGCTTCAATTGCATAAAGTGGGTCAAATGGTAAAATGTATTTGTCCAGTTTTTGATGTGAGAGCGGCAGAAGTTGGAGACCCAGGACCTGGAAGGACTTGGGGATTGGTGTTTTCTGACATTTGCATATGTGTCAAATGTGCCAATCAGCTGCAAGAAATGCTCTGAGGGGCTATAGATTTGCCTATAATTAAGAATGACAGAAAGTGTGATACAAAATATGATGGACAGGAAATGCATTTAATATTTAATTACATTGATAAACATCAGATTTTTCTTAAAGTGGCTGCTAAAACAATGGGGAATGCCGATGCCCGAGACCTACAATGTGCTCCAATTGTGAGTGGCGAGTGCAAAAGGGGATCGGGAGCTTGTGTACAAGTTGTGCATTAGGGCCCTAATGTTTATTTAAGTTAAGTGCTGGTGTGCATGCGCGATGTTCCAGCCAACACAGTGCCCATTTGGTACAGGTTCTGAAGGGGAGGCTGCCTTTAAATTAAAAAAAAATACCTCTGCCCTTTGGTCACCTGGGTGCCCCTGTCATCAGTGCCCCCAGTGCTGTGGCACCTCCCTATGGCTTGCAATGTCTGTTGCACCCTGTGAAAGTGCCTGGCACACGACACGCAGTGGGAAGTCCTTCATTCACTGCTGGTACCTCTTAACGTTGCCGTGGCACTCTGAACATGTCATGAGAGATGCGCCGGGAATGCCAGTACGTTGCAGTACTGAGCTAATCTTGCATTATCTGGCACTGCCAGCACAGGCAGGTCCTGTGGCTGGGAGACCCGCATGCCTAAATCGACGACCGCCCAAAAATTGAAACGGGCGGATCTCCGTCAACAAATTGTTTTACTACTGCCCCGCTTACCCGAGATGAAAATCGGCCCCAATATCCTTTGCTTGGTGTTGGACTGCTGCCAATTCCCCCCACGGTCTGGCTGCCAGCTTTTAACTAGCATCAATAACCTGATGTGCACAATAAGTAAAGACTGAATCATTTTAATTTAACTTTGTTAATTGCTGCTTAACAAAGAAGAAAACCATTAATACCATCTGGTACTGTGTTCAATAGCTGCTTATGCCGGATAGCAATTTGAAGAGAGAGGGTAAAAGTGAATGATTCCATCACGATGTGAACACACATTACTACATAATAATGTACACTTATTGTGTGCACCAGTTCTGACACATAGCTCGATGTGTTGAAAACAAAACAGAGTCTCTTTGTCATTGCTACATTAGTTAAGTAAGTTGCTTTAACACAATATTGTACAAAGAAATCCATAAAGGAACGACTCACTTGTGCTTTTGAATGTCTTTAACTCCATTTTTCAAGTTCCCAAGTCTTTCAGATGGATTGTCCCTGATAAGAAAGCAGAGAAGCCTTTTTGAATGAATGTATCCCTCTTTAATACTTTGACCTTTTTTTGGCCATATTTTGACTTATACCCTGAATCAAATTAAAGTAACAAGAGGGAGGTCCTCCCTTCTTAATGTCAAATAGGCAATTGGTCAAATAGATTTATTTCTCTGACTGTTTTGCTGGTTGGATTGGGATGTGATACCACCGATTCTGGCAGAAACGCACCTGCATAGTTTCTTGATGAGGTTAGCAGCATTTTTGGTAATCCTCTTTGGAAATTCAATCATGTCAATCCCACGAAGTATGATGTTGTATGTTTTCATAGGATCGGGACCTGAGAACGGTGGGCTTTATAAAAAAGGTAGAGGCAACACAGGATTAGAAACAGTTCCACACAATATGACCCGAAATTGGCTTCTGGGCGCTCTCCCTGCCGAGCGAGTTTGGTGAAGTCCTCCCGCCGGCGGAGAGAGAAGACCGCTGGGTACCGTCCGCTGGCGGGCATCGACGTGCAACGCCCACCAGAGTCCTCCCGCCCGCTGCATCCCCAGTTTGGTCCGGACATTCCTCCGCTCCAGCACGGGAAAAGACCGTCGCATGGAGACAGGTCTTACCTCAATGGTAAGTATGAAGACCTGCAAAAAAAGGTTAGTCCACTTCTTTTCTTTATTTCTTTTTGCAGGGATTTAGGTGGATGGGGTCCCCTGAAGGATTTCTGCCATTTTTTTGTTGTTTTGAAAATGTTTTATTTTATCAGTTCCCCCCCCCCCCAGGCCCGACTCAATCCTCAGCCTTACTTTGCTGAGGATTGCATTTGCCGCCCAGAATGGGAGCTACTGGCTATTGCCCGCTGCCGCCCAGAATTGCCGTGCAAGGCCCATTTTTGCCGCCGGGCGATCTTTCTCACATTTTTTCATGAAACTTCCGCCCAAAGGACCGTCAGGGTCTTCGCGGTCCTTTGGACAGTAATTGGGCAGAACTTAGGTCTCACCAAACTCGGCTCCTATGACTATGAAAACTATGACTATTGTCCAAACAATAAATACAGGATGGCCTGGCCATTTAGCTGCACAGTTAAATGAATTTCAATACTTCTTTTCAGGTTAACTTTTGTTTTTCCTCCGCAGGATGTCAGTTTCTTGCCATCAAAAAATAAAAATCTTTTCCTGTTCTCATAAGGAATAACTTGCAATTATATAAAATACTTCACATCCTCTGGGTGTCCCAAATTAGTTTACGGGTAATTAATTATTTTTGAAGATTATTCGCTCTAGTTTTGTGGCCAAACACAGCCAGTTTGCACACAGGGTCCCATAAACAACAAATGAAGTGAATAGCCAGTTAATCTGTTTTATAGTCATGTTGCTGGAGGGATGAATATTGGTCAGGACAATAGAAGATCCCCCTGCTCTTCTTTGCATAGTGCCATGGGATCTTTTAAAGAAAGAACTTGCATTTCCATAGCGCCTTTCATGACTTCAGGACATCCCAAAATGCTTTACAGCCAATGAAGTACTTTTGAAGTCTAGTCACACCTTTAATGTTGGAGACACGGCAACCAATTTGTGCAACAGCAAGATCCATTAACAGCAATGAGATAAATGACCATGTAATAATCTGTATTAGTAATGTTGGTTGGGGGATATGCATTGGCCAGGACACTGGGGAGAACTTCTGTGCTCTTCTTTGAGTACTGCCATGGGATCTTTTACATCCACCCGATCGGACAGATGGGGGTCTTGGTTCAGTGTTACATCTGAAAGGTGGCACCTCTGCTGAGGAAGAACTCCCTCAGTACCAAACCGAAATGTCAGCCTGGATATTGTGCTGAAGCTCCAAAGTGAGACTCGTACCCACAACTTTCTGACTCAGTGGCGAGGGTGCTACCAACTGTGCCAGGCTGGTGGTTTTCTGGTCAATAATTATACGATAATTGAGACTGCATTTATAACATAGTTATAGCACCATCAAGCCAGTTTATGAACATTGGGAAACCAGCATCTGAATCCGGTTTCTGCTAACATTTGAACTTGGGCTGTCCTGAGGTGATGTGTGGCACCAGTCAGACAGATCGTACGGGGGAGGGCGACCTGTCTTCTCGTGGTTTAGAAAGAGACAAATTGCGTGTTTGGAGATGTTTGTGCATAGCACTGTTTGCTGCCTCGTCTCAGTTTGGGAAATAGACAGTGTGCATCTCGATGGATAAAATGGTCAAATTAAACCAGAGGATACAGTGCAGAGGGACATCAGAAATATCACTGTTGAAGTGTAACAGGAAGTGTGTGCTGTGCACACAAGTCTTGTAATATGTTAATTATTATGTATGCATGCTTGTATTGTTATGATGTTCTGTAACACTGAATGTACCCTTACCTGTACACCAGAGGGTGCTGCTGCTGGAGACCTAAGAGTTATCTGCACACTACAAGTAACCCAGTATAAAAGGGTGCTCACCTCTTGGTGTCCTCACTCTGGAGTTACGAATAAAGGACTAAGGTCACCACAGTTTGAGTACAGCACATTGCCTCGTGGAGTCATTCACAAGTACATTACAGACGTAACATTAATGATGGCTGAGGAGACTGAATTAGCTACATACAATGTAGGGTGCTGCGATTCTGTTCTGGATTTTCTCACCTGCCAGTTAGGAGTTCATACATAAGGATTCCCAGTGACCAGTAATCTGCTGATATGTCATGGCCTTTGTTCAAGATGATTTCTGGCGCTACATATTCTGGAGTCCCACAGAATGTCCATGTTTTCTTTCCAAACCCTATTTTCTTGGCAAATCCAAAGTCCACCTAATCACACAGACAAGTAAGTTTAACTTACAACATTACTGAGTCCTTCTGGGCTGCAATTTGCAACATAACACTCTGAGTGGCCGATGCAGACATTGCTTGAAGTTGGGCTTAGACACTATGTAGAGATCAAAGGACCGAAATTGCCTGCCGCTGGAAACGGGACGCACGCACCCCAGTTCGAGGGTTTTTGCCGCCGTGGTGGATGAGGTGGCCTCTTGAGTGAAATTCCGCTCTTTGGATTTTTTTTTCCGGCCGTCCGGAAGTCACTCAGAATGGGTTGGATATGCGGCGGTAAGCACACTGGAGGGGCGGAAGTTGGGGCGAGCAGTAGTATCCACCGCTGTCAGTCATCAGCACTGCGCTGATGACGTCATCACGGCAGCGTGTCACCGTGGCGCTCCCCTTCACTTAAAGGGGAGGGCTTTCGCGATTTTTTTAAAGTGCGGTCCACTGAGCCACCCGGGAGGGTTTCAGCCGGGCTAGCAGCCTGGCACCCAAGAGGGGATGCCAGGCTACCAGGTGGCGGTCCGGCTGAAATGGGGGGGAGGGGGCATAATTGTCGGCCTGACCTGGCAGTCGGCCGAAAAAAAACATGGCGGCAGTGGCAGTGTGTCCTCCCCTTTAAGAGGAGCCGCACACACACACATTATAGCCTCACTGCACCATCTGAAAAAAAGCAGCTTTTGGCACTGCCCGGCGAGAGGAAGATTATCTCAGCGGAATTTCGCGGTCGGGGGGGGGGGGGAACATCAGCGGTGCGCGCTCTGATGACGCACTTAGGATGGATCGGCAGCAGTGGAGTGGGGGGGGGGATGGGGGGGGGAGCGGGGCACCGCTGGGATACCGCAGGAACGGAATTTTAATAATGGCGGCCATTATATGAAAAGTCGGCGGACATTGCACTCCGCAGCATGGCCGCTGATTTCCGGTGGTAACAGGCCTTAAGGGAAGGGGAAATTTTGCCCCCCCCCCCAAGCTCGCTCTTCATTTACTGGGTTATGCAGAGTGAGATGTGAATGGCTGGGACTTCATGGCTGCAGTTTCCCACAAGACTAGTTCCTGATTGTGATGGCAGCTGATTTCCTTCCTGCCAAGATGGGAAGTTACACTGGGTTTTGTGCACAACCTCGACACCAAAGGTCAGCTGAGGGGCACCATGAGCAGAAGCCAGAAAACAGGCCTGAAAACAGCTTGATTAAGGCCATGAGGCCTGACTTTCCTCTTGCTCGGGGAAATGGGGTTGGGAATCTAAACTAGCGGAGAAAACATTTACGGGGGTGGAGTGACCAGAACATGACGTGACCTTGTCAATGTGTAGAATATCAAGCTTTGATTTCCCAGGAAAACTGGCCTTTGAAGCTAGTGTCCATCAATAAAATCCAAACTTTTGGGATATGGCTCTCACATTCGAGTTGGGCTATGGAAAGTGGAGATGAAATAAAAACGGAAAATGCTGGAAATCTCAGCGGGTCAGGCAGCATCTGTGGAGAGAAAAACAGAGTTAACGTTTCGGGTCGATGACCCTTTGTCAGAACTGGAGAGTGTTCGAAAAGAGCACATTCTTAAGCACTGAAAGGGGAAGGGGAAGAAAGTACAAAAGGGAAGGTCTGTGATAGGGTGGAAAACAGGAGAGATTAGAGAGATAGAAGGGATGATGGGCCGAATTGAAATGGTAATGGCCGGAGTTAGAAAAAGGTTAGTCTTGACATGGTATCAATGGCGGGATAATGACCAGCTGCAATTAGAGATAAAAGAGAAAAAAACATGAGCCCGGGGGGCGGGGGGGAAGGGAGCCAAAGACGGGCAGAGGTTATGCTCTGAAATTGTTGAACTCGATGTTGAGTCTAGAAGGCTGTAAAGTGCCTAAACGAAAGATGGACTGTTCTTGGAGCTTGCGTTAAGCTTCATTGCAACAGTGTAGGAGACCGAGGACGGAGAGGTCAGAGTGGGAGTGGAGTGGAGAATTAAATTGACAGGCGACCGGAAGCTCGGGGTCACGCTTACAGACTGAACGGAGGTGTTCCACAAAGCGGTCACCCAATCTATGCTTGGTCTCTCCAATGTAGAGGAGACCACAACGTGAGCAGCGAATACAGTGTACTACATTGAAAGAAGTACAAGTAAATCGCTTTTTCACCTGGAAGGAGTACTTGGGGCCCATGATAGTGGGAAGGGAGGAGGTAAAAGGGCAGGTGTTGCATCTCCTGCGCTTGCACGGGAAGGTACCGTGGGAAGTGGCGGGGGTGCTGGGGATGACTGCGGAATGGACCAGAAGGTCGCGGAGGGTGCGGTCTCTTTGGAACGCTGAGAGGGGAGGGGAGGGGAAGATGTGATTGGTGGTGGGATCACGCTGGAGGTGGCGGAAATGGCGGAGGATGATCCGTTGAATGTGGAGGCTGGTGGGGTGAAAGGTGAGGACAAGGGGAACCCTGTCATGGTTCTGAGAGGGAGGGGAAGGGATGAGAGCAGAGGTGCGGGAAATAGAACGGACACGGCCGAGGGCCATGTTAACTATGGCGGAGGGGAATCCTCTGTTGAGGAAAAAGGAAGACATGTCAGAGACACTAGTGTGGATGGTGGCGTCGTCAGAGCAGATTCGACAGAGGCGGAGAAACTGGGAGAATGGAATGGAGTCCTTACAGGAAGTGGGGTGGGAGGAAGTGTAGTCCAGGGAGCTGTGGGAGTCAGTGGGGGGTATAGTGGATACTGCTCGAGAGCCTATTCCCAGAAATGGAGACAGAGAAGTCGAGGAAGGGAAGTGAAGAGTCAGAGATGGTCATATGAAGGTGAGGGAAGGGTGGAAATTGGATGAAAAGTGAATGAAATGTTCCAGTTCTGAGCGAGAGCAGGAAACGGCATTGATACAGTCATCAATGTATTGGAAAAAGAGGTACATTTTTCACAATTTTGGAGCATAACCTCTGCCCATCATTGGCATCCTTTCCACCCCCTCTCAAGCTTATATATCTTTTCTCTTTGTCTCCAATGGCAGCTGGTTATTATTCTGCCATTCACACCCTATCTAAACGAACCTTTTTCTAACTCCGGCCATTATCATTCCAATTCGCCCCATCACCCCTTTTGGCTCTCTAATCTCTCCTGTTTTCCACCCTATCACAGACCTTCCCTTTTGTTCTTTCTTCCCCTCTCCCTTTCAGTGCTGGTTAAGAATGTGTTCTTTTCGAACACTCTCCAGTTCTGACGAAGGATCGTCGACCTGAAACGTTAACTCTGCTTCCTGTCCACAGATGCTGCCTGACCCGCTGAGATTTCCAGTATTCTGTATTTTTATTTCAGATTTCCAGCATCCGCATTCCAGCATTGTATAAGTATAGAGATGAAAACTTTAAGGTTAAAAAATAGATCAGTGGGATGGACCATGCAGAGAAACAATGAAAGCAAACTAAAATAGTCAAAAGAGAAAATGATGGACAGAGAGTGCGAGCAGAATTGAACAGTTTATTTTCGAAGTGCTTATTTAGTTGTCCTTAATATAATAGTCTAAAGGCACTTGTGAATCTGAGTCATGTTTGATTCAGTGCCGCAGTGTATGATCTGAAAGCTTAAATAGCCAGCCAAGGGGGCTTAGAATTTCCTATGCCCCCTGTGGCATTGTAAGGGTTAATAAGAGAGTAGATCTTTTTTTTATAAAACCACAGCCTTCCAATACTCACCAGTTTAGCATAACCCCGGTGATCAAGGATTAAGTTCTCAGGCTTGAGGTCCCTGTAAATAATTCCTTTGGAATGCAAATAGGCAAAGGCTTCCACCACACAGGCCGTATAAAAACGAGTGGTGGCATCGTCGAATGAACCTCTGCAAGAAAAACACCAACAGGCGGCATTACACCAGTTGATTTGTGCCCATACAGCACAGGACGCTGGACTGCTTCATTAGTTGTATGGCTCAGGTTGGCATGAGATGCGGCTGATGCCAACAATGGTGCTATATATTGGACTCCACCTTGATGCAATGCGTGCACCCTCTATATGCAAATATTATTAGAATGCAGATTATGAGGTAAACTGCTCGGTATCATGGGGGAGCTGGCTGAAAGGTTTTAATCCTGGACGCCACTGCACATAATGTCATTGTATGCGACAGTATCAAATTCATCCCTCCACAATCTGAAGCGTGTTGTTTAAATGGAGCTAGCTCCTCTGTGAAAATAACGGCGAGAGGAGCCTGCGGTGTTTGCACAAAAACATCGTACACAGTAATTCCCAGGCTTTGAAGACGATGGCGGTCAAGGTGGAGGTGAATTTTGGGGGTTTGTGGATCCTGAACCAGAGGACATGACGATAAACTGAAGAAACCACAGCCTGGATGTAACTTGAGGCGAAAATGTCATACACAGAGTTGTTAGCTCATGCAATGGACTAACACCTAGCACAATGAAAATGGACCAAGTGGGGCTCTTTGATGGATGATGCAAGCTGGATGGGCTGAGTGGCTTGTTTGCAAGTCCCAAGTTGAATGATGTAGTTTAGTTATTTTAAATACAAAGGGTGCAACATACCTTTTAATATTGTCTTCTCTGTATCTACGGAAAAAGGTCAATAAAATATTATTCAAGACAAAAGGACGCTGCAACATCACTGGGCGCCTGTCCCTTTAAGGACAGCAGTTTGTTACGAATGGTTTAATGGATCTTTGGGCAGCACATGCTATTGGCTTCCCTTTTCTTAGTTAGAAATATTGGGAGCAATTTTCAACTTCACTGCCTGGGTATAACCTGGAAGAGCAAGCCATCCAACCGTTATAGGATCGTTCCATCAGGCAGGTTCTACCATGGGTGGGAGACTCACTTCGTTGAGTTACCATCCAGGTGTTGATGGCTAGATTATTATTCCAGGCCTTGGATTGCTAGTTTAGTAAAATAACCACTTTAACATTTTTATCCTTGGGATTATGTCTTTTTTTCACTAGCTAATTTGACATGTTGCAAACTTTTCGAAAGAGGTGTTTCGAAAAAGATTAGCACATGAGCACATTTTTTAATAAAAGTCGGGGCTGCAGTTTGATAAAATGTGCTGAAGAGTTCATTCGTCAAAAGCAGTGCAACTTCACTTAGCGCTGCCTTTCTCTCCTGCACAGATGTTGCTCAAAGTACTGAGGGACTCGATCAAAGCTGTGGCCAATAATTCACTCCATGTGAGACATTTACAGTGTGCAATTTAAACACCTATCAGACAGAGAAACAATCCAAGCATTATAGAATCAATCACTGCTAGGGCTGCTAAAACCGCTTTAGAATTTTCACTCTTTAAACTACATGAAAGTTGCAATTTAATGCAACACAACACATCTCAAAACATGCACTGGATGGGTTAAATCAATGCTCAGTTCCAGCCTCAACTAAGCTGACAATTGTCGCTCCCTATTGGTGCTATGCAACTGTTTCAGCTGTTTATCCATGTCCCATTTCTGCTCATGTCCAGGGGACAACTTTATGGTCATAATGAGATTTGTGTTTAACAACTGAAGTGGTTTAAGGCATTAACAGTTGAGAGGATCTAATGAATAATTTGAGTCTGATTACGTAGCGAGGTCTGTGCACACCTGAATTTCTGCTCTGTACTGCAACGGAATAGATTCCCCTTGCCAGCATTAAATTATTTCTTTCAAACATTTCACTTATATTATCTGACAGTTAATGGGCACCAGAAAGATGTGAGACACCATTGGGCCCATATAGCTCAGCCGTCACAGAGAGCACTTCTACTGTACATTTTTAAAACTTTCAGACTTTTTATGACTCAATTTACAAGCAGAAGTACGGTGTTGAAAAGCTAAATCAAAAATGCATTCAGTGAGAAGGATTTAACTAAGTCTCCATTTCATTTTTGCATTTTGTACCAGGCTTTAGCAGTGGTATGAGCATTTAATAGCTGAATAATGAATTGATAGTAACATGTTTTCTATTATACTGGTTACTAATGTAATGGTTGTGAGTTAACTTGCAATCTTACCATTATTCCAAGTCAACTGCATTTTGTCTTGTTATTTTATAACAGCAGGTGGCGCCACAGGATAGGGTGGGTAATACACTTGCATTGAACAATCAGTGATTGTAAATTCCCATGAAATACAAATGTAAGGTAAACAAATTTGATGGACAGGTTAATCTAAAATAATTAGAAGCACTTCTTGTATTTTATTATTAATACAGCATGCACTGTGACGTCCCTAACTTAGCAATTTCTTATCACTTGATTTTCTACTGAAGTTATTAACATAAAAATGAAGGAACTGTATTTCTGACAGCATTCAACCAGAACCAACAATATGCAAGAATCTAACACCGGAGACTAGGAGGGAGATAGAGTGTGTGTGTGTGTGTGTGTGTTCAAAGGTGTGAGTGTGTGAATGAGTAAAGGAAGCAAGGGAGAGTGAGAGGAGTGAGTGAGGGAGACAGACTGTGTGTGTTCAGAAGTGTGAGAATGAGTGTATAAATGAGTGAGGGAGTAAGAAAGGAAGAGTGAGGGTGAGTGAGGGGGAATGTGGGGAGTGAGAGGAGTGAGAGGGAGTGAGGGAGGGAAAGTGAGGGGGAGTGAGGGGGAGAGGAGTGAAAGGGATTTGAGGGAGGGAGGCAGACTGTGTGTTCAGAAGTATGAGAATGAGTGTATAAATGAGTGAGGGAGTGAGAAAGGAAGAGTGAGGGTGAGTGAGGGGGAATGTGGGGAGTGAGGGGATGAGGGAAGGAAAATGATGGAGTGAGGGAGGGAAAGTGAGGGGGAGTGAGAGGAGTGAGAGGGAGTGAGGGAGGGAAAGTGAGGGAGAGTGAGGGGGAGAGGAGTGAAAGGGATTTGAGGGAGGGAGGCAGACTGTGTGTGTTCAGAAGTATAAGAATGAGTGCATAAATGAGTGAGGGAGTGAGGAAGGGTGAGGGGGAGTGAGGGGAGTGAGAAGGAGTGAGGGAAGGAAAGTAAGAGGGAGTGAGGGAGAGTGAGAGGAGCGAGGGGGAGTGAGAGGGAGTGAGGGAGGGAGACAGACTGTGTGTGTGTCCAGAGTATGAAAGTGAATGCCTGGCAGTAGCTGTATGAGAGAGTGAAGAATTAATAAAGCCGGAGCCCGTTTTCCAGTTTAGGCCAGCACTGGGTGGAGTGCGTCATGCACCAGTATCAACGGGAAGTCCAGCTGTTGAAGAGCCCTGAGGTAAGATTTATTGTACTTATGCAGGGCCAGGAGGAGCTTCACAAAACCAGCCTGGGCTGCTGCCACACTGGGTTCTTCAACCGAGTGCCCCACACCACCCCCACCCCCCCAACACCGTCCCCCGCCCGCCCCCCCAAATGGGAGCAGACCACTTCGCGGAACGACTATTTTATTTTATTTGTTCCTGGGATGTGGGCATCACTGGCAAGGCCAGCATTTATTGCCCATCCCGAATTGCCCTCGAGAAGGTGGTGGTATTGAGTTGCCTTCTTGAACCACATCATTCCGTGTGGTGATGGTGCTCCAACTGTTTGGGAGTGAGTTCCAGGATTCCGACCCAGCGATGATGAAGGAACAGCCGATATATTTCCAAGTCAGGATGGTGTGTAACTTGGAGGGGAACGTGGAGGTGGTGGTGCTCCCATGCGTCTGCTGCCCTTGTCCATCTAGGTGGTAGAGGTCATGGGTTTGGGAGGTGTTGTTGAAGAAGCCTTGGTGGTTGCTGCAGTGCATCTTGTAGATGACACACACTGCTGTCACGGTGCGCTGGTGGTAGAGGGAGTGAATGTTTAAGGTGGTGGGTGGGGTGCCAATCAAGCCGGCTGCTTTGTATTGGATGGTGGCGAGCCTCTTGGGTGTTGTTGGTGTTGTATATACAGACTATGGATGTACTCTCTATGCAGTCACTGTGTGATTGCATAAGATGGAGACTTGTTTACCTCATGTGCTATCATTAAGGTTTACACTGTGTACATACATGCTGGCACCACTGGAGGGTGCAACTGTTGGAGACTGAGGATTTCCTGCCCTGGTGACAGGGCCCAGTATAAAAGACTGCCCACCATGCTTGTGCCTCACTCTGGAGTTTGGATTAAAGGACCAAGGTCACTACAGTTTGAGAACAACACATTGTCTCGTGAAGTCATTCATAAGTACGCCACAGACATAACAGTCGGAGCTGCATTCATCCAGGCAAGTGGAGAGTATTCCATCACACTCCTAACTTGTGCCTTGTAGATGGTGGAAAGGCTTTGGGGAGTTAGGTGAGACACTCGCCACAGAATACCCAGCTTCTGACCCGCTCTTGTTGCCACAGTTTTTGTGTGGCTGATCCAGTTAAGTTTCTAGTCAATGGTGACCCCCAGGATGTTGGTGGGAGATTCAGCGATGGTAATGCTGTTGAATGTCAAAGGGCGGTGGTTAGACTCTCGCTTGTTGGAGATATTTGTGCGGTGCAAATGTTACTCGTCACTTATCAGCCCAAGCCTGAATGTTGTTCAGGTCTTGCTGCATGCAGGCATGGACTGCTCCATTATCTGAGGAGTTACGAACGGAACTGAACACTGTGCAGTCATCAGTGAACATCCCCACTTCTGACCTTTTAATGGAGGGAAGCTCATTGATGAAGCAGCTGAAGATGGTTGTGCCTGGGACACTGCCCTGAGGAACTCCTGCAGCGATGTCCTGGGGCTGTGATGATTGCCCTCCAACCACCACAACCATCTTTCTTTGTGCTAGGTATCACTCCAGCCAGCGGAGAGTTTTCCCAGATTCCCATTGACTTCAGTTTTACTAGGGCTCCTTGATGCCACACTCGGTCAAATGGTGCCTTGAGGTCAAGGGCATTCATTCGCATCTCACCTCTGGAATTCAGCTCTTTTGTTCCATGTTTTGCATGCTTAAGGTGGCGGACGGGGTGCCAATCAAGTGGACTGCTTTGTCCTGGATGGTGGTTGAGCTTCTTGAGTGTTGTTGGAGCTGCACTCATCCAGGCAAGTGGTCCAGTTAAGTTTCTGGTCAATGGTTTGGACCAAGGCTGTAATGAGGTCTGGAGCCGAGTGGTTGGTGAGCAACGTATTGGTAAGTGCCGCTTGATTGCACTGTCGACAACACCTCCCATCACTTTGCTCATGATTGAGAGTAGGCTGATGGCGTGGAGCAGCTCACAGCTGCAGGAATGCCCAGGGTGTTCATTTTTTAACCGCAGCCCGCCAGTCCAACGCCAATGAGACCCGGCCTCCTGCCCGGACTATCAGGCAGCCAGTGGGGCTCCACCAGCTGCCTATTCCCCAAGTCCACTCCGGGATAAAATAGACATACATGAGTGTGCGTGCACGGAATAGTGTGTGTCTCTGAGACAGGAAGTGTATAAGAGTGCCAGAAAGAAACAAGTGATGAAAGAGATAGTGTACAATTTTGTGTGAGGATTGGTGTGTGGGTGAAGGTGGGTTGATGTGTGAGTTGGGTGGGTGTGTGAGGGTGGGAGGGTGAGGGTAGGGGTGGGAGGGTGAGGGTAGGAGTGGGAGGGTGAGGGGTGAGGGTGGGTGTGTGAGGGTAGGTGTGCAATGCTGAGGGTGGGTGGGTGTGTGAGGATGAGTAGGTGGGTGAGAGTGAGAGTGGGTGAGGGTGAGTGAGGGTGAGGGTGAGTGAGGGTGGATGAGTGAGCGTGAGGGAGCGTGAGGGTGCTAAGGTCAGGTGTGTGTGCAAGAGAACATAAGGACAGAGGTGACCATGGCTACAGTCATACAGGCCCTCAATGTGCTTGCATGAAATCCTCTATAGGACAGAGCAAAAAAGGATAAATATATCTATTAGAAAGTGGAGGAATAATGTTAGTCTGAGTTGTTAGGCATTTGTACAAAAACGAGCTCAACAGTATTTTTCCCCGCTGTACATCTTAATTCTGCTCATTTTATTCATCAACAATTGTGAACTCTTATCAATTACATATTCCATTCTAGAACTGAGTCAATTGCACCAATATAAAGGAACTTCAGAATGACTCCAGTGGACAAGAATATCAGGCCGTGTGGCTTGTGTTACTCTGAAAGTGTTATTTCACCCGAATATTTCCAGAAATGGTCCAAAGTACAAACCACAAAGGAGCTTTATTGGTTACACCTCACTACAGCTAAGGTGATTCTGACGCCAGCAATTTAATAACATAGGTTATCTCTGAAGATTAAAGTACGTTTTGCTTATGTTTTGCAATAATAGTATGTGAAACTAATTTGTTAAAAATGTACTTTTTCATCCTCAGTTATGGGTGTCCAACCTTCTCCTGAGTGCAGGTGTTGCAGTGCCACTAATGGTGAGAGGATGTATTTACAGCATGACATGTTTACATAGCATTTCCGTTATAAATGTAGACTGGGGCTGAAATTGCCCCCCGCCGAAAACAAGGCCTGTTTCAGCTGTTTTTACCGGCGTGGTGGATGTGGTGGCCTCGAGCGAAATTACGCTCTTTGTTTTCTTTTCCAGTCGCCCGGAAGTCGGTCATAATGGGGCTGGAAGTGCGGCAGTGAGCGGATGTTCGGTAAGTAGAGAAGTGGAAGTGTCCGCTGCTGTCACTTACCAGCGTAGCGCTGATGACATCATCACGCTGGCGCATCACCACGTCTCTCCTCTTCACTTAAAGGGGAGGGCCGCTGCGATTCTTTAAGTTAGGCCGACTGGGCCACCATAGAGGGTTTCGACCGGGCCAGCGGCCAACATAAAAATAAAAATGGCGGCCACAGCAGTGCGCTCGCCCTTTTAATGGCAGCCGCACCGCCATTTTACAAGCACTCCAAGCATAGTGCACCAACAGAAAAAACTGCTGGTAGCACCAAGCGGCGGGAGCAAGATTTTCTCTGTGAAATTTTGCGTTCCTGGGGGGGCGGGGAACATCAGCGGTGTGCGCTCTGATGACGCACTTAGGACAGATCCGCAGCAGCGGAGCAGTAGTGAGGGAGCCCATCACCGCCGGGATACCACAAGAGGGCATTTTCCAAATGGTGGTCATTCCATGAAAAATCAGTGGCCATTCCACTCCGCAGCGCGGCCTTCGATTTCCGGTGGTAACAGGCCTTAAAGGAAGAGGAAATTTCAGCCCATGAAGTTATAGAATGGAAGGAAGGAAGAAAAGACAAGAAAGGCTTGCATTTATATAGCACCTTTCACAACCACTGCATATCCCAAAGCATTTACATCCAATGAAGTACTTTTTAAAATTTAGTCACTGTTGTAATGTAGGAAATGTGGCAGCCAATTTGTGCACAGCAAGGTCCCACAAACATCAATGTGATAATGACCAGATAATCTACTTTAGGTTTGTTGGTTGACGGATAAATATTGGCCAGAACTCCGGGGATAACTCCCTTGCTCTTCTTCGAAATAGCACCATGGGATGTTTTACGTCAACCTGAGAGGGCAGACAGGGCCTCGGTTTATTTTGGTCTCATCCGAAAGACGGCAGCTCTGACAGTGCAGCACTGGTACTGCACTAGAGTGTCAGCCTAGATTTTTGTGCTCAAGTGCTGGAGTGGGAGTTGAACCTACAACCTTCTGAATACAATATAAGAATATAAAAGTAAAGACTGGCTTTAAAAGGTGACTAAATTATTTCTGCTCCCTGGGTCAATTATGCACGCCCTCTTTCCCCATTTCACATGAAGATGGCACTTAGTCTTGATTCACTTTGTGCAATTGATAGATTAACTAGTTCATTAGTAAATATTTGATTGAATGATTTATGATCTAAATAAATGGACTGGAGTTTGCCAAATTTGACATACCTCTGCACAAAACAAAAATACCCCACTATTGTAAATATGAATTGTGTCTCAGATCTGCTTTATTGTGAAATATTGCAAAATCTGAGATATACCAAACTGTGAAATGAAAAACACTGGCATTTCTATCGGGCCTTTCACACGTACAGGACATCCTGGCACTTTGCAACCAATGAAGCACTTTTGAAGTGTAGTCACTGGTGTAACATAGGAAACATGAGAGCCAATGTGCTCATAGCAAGGTCCCACAAAACAGTAATGAAATGAATCACCAGATTATCTGTTTTGGTGATGTTGGTTGAGGAATAAATACTGGCCAGGACACCGGGAGAATTCTCCTGCTCTCCTTTGAATAGTGTCGTGGGACCTGTTACGTCAGAACAAATTGAACCCTGGTTTAACATCTCATCCGAAGGACTGTACTGGAGTTTCAGCCTAGATTGTGTGCTTAAATCTCTGGAGTAGAACATGCACCCACAACCTTCTGACTCAGAGACAAGGGTGCTAGCACTAAGCCAAGGCTGACACTTCAAAATGGAATATACCAACCATTTTGAAAATATTTTTTTTTGTAAAAGCTGCCTTGTTGATCAATGCAAAAAGGTATTTTTGAAGAAAGTGAATTACACGAAGTTATGTTTGAAAGTAATTTCTTTCATTCCATACCTGTCCCTGAGAATAGTCCACAGCTCTCCTCCCAGGCAGGCCTCCATTAACATGTATAAGTATTTGCTGTCCTTGAATGTTCTGTAAAGCCTGCATTGAAAAGAGAAGAATGTCAACAAGGAGTCATCGTGCCTAAGGAAAATTCTCATTTGTTCATCCTTTGATTATTTCATTCCAGTTCAGGCTGTGTATCTGAGCAGGCTAGTTAATATTTTCATTTGAGTAGAATTCACATTACTTCCCTTGAGCTGTGTCCTAAGGATGTGTATAATTGAATTGAGGGGACTCAATAAGCCAGTATTTTACTGCATCATGTTAAAAGCAGATATGTCTAATTTGATTAAAATGTCTTTATAAAATTGAAAAATATTCTTCCGATTATGCCCAAGTGCTGAGCTGAAGTGAAAGTAATATAAAACAAACATATATGGTGCCTTTAACAAAGTGTTGTGTCCCAGCAAGGCTTTTGAAGATGAGGGTGAGGGAAGGGAGCTCCAGAGTGCAGGAGTGCGATGGCTGAAAGCTCTGCTACATGGGGGAGCAGTGGCCCCACTGTCCAAAGTGTATTGGGTGTGAGTTAGGATGCTGGGATGGAGAGGGTCGCAGAGATTGGCTGGAGTGAGCCCATGGAGGGATTTGTAGACAAAGATGAATATTTTTTAAAGTACTCTGGGGGCCAGAGAACCCAGTGGGTCAGGGCCAGTGTGTGAATCCAGTGGGCCAGAACTGGTGTGTGAATCCAGTGGGTCAGGGCCAGTATGTGAATCCAGTGGGCCAGGGCCAGTGTGTGAATCCAGTGGATCAAGGCCAGTGTGTGAATCCAGTGAGTCCAGACTGGTGTGTGAATCCAGTGGGTCAGGGCCAGTGTGTGAATCCAGTGGATCAGGGCCAGTGTGTGAATCCAGTGAGTCCGGGCTGGTGTGTGAATCCAGTGGGTCAGGGACAGTGTGTGAATCCAGTGGGTCAGGGCCAGTGTGTGAATCCAGTGGGTCAGGGCTGGTGTGTGAATCCAGTGGGTCAGGGCTGGTGTGTGAATCCAGTGGGTCAGGGCTGATATGTGAGTGGGACTTGGTACAGAGTACACAAGAGGTGGCAGAGTTTGATCAAGTTGTAGTTTGTATAGGATAGAGCTCAGGAAGTCAGTGACTAGAGAATTGGAAAGTTAATGAGATGAAAGCATTGATGAAATTCAGATCTGAGGTGAGTAATAATATAGGAGGTGGGAAATAAAAAGTCTTGATGATAGATAGAATGTAAAGCTCAACTGGGGTCAAAGATCACAAACTTGTGCAGCATCAGGTTCATCGGGATTAAGGAATGAGGGAGGGTGGCAGAACTGGAGTCTAGGGATGACATTTTCTGGTGGAAGCTGACCAGATGGATTTGGTTTTGGCAGTGATAAACTGTAGATGTTCTGGCTCATCCATGACATAATGTTAGGCAACAGTTAGACAGGTCAGGAAGTCAAGGATGGGAACAAATGAGGTAGAGCTGGGCGTCATTAGCATATTTATGAAAACTCAGCCTGTGCGTATGACTAAAGTCGCTGAGGGGCAGCATGTAGGAGAGGACCCAGAAGTTACTGTTTTGGGGTAAGAGAAGAACCTATTGCAGGAGATGGGCGCGCTACACCAAGACAGGTAAGAGCAGCAAGCAGACCACAGAGGAGAGGCGCTGGAGGATTATGGAATAGTCAGCCATACTGAAAGCTACAGAGAGGCTGAGGAGTATTGGGATAGATAATCCATCACGTTGCTGACTTTGACCAGTGTGGCCTTAGTGCTATGGACTGTATGGAAACCAGACTGAAAGGACACAATTTCCTCCAGCTCAGCGGGTCTGGTGCGGCCGAGGTCAGTGGCAGGTCCCGGCCTCACTGTTGGCTCCAGCCTGCTGTGTAGAATGATTTTCCCCTGGGCCCGCCCAGCGTGTTTGCCGGCCAATTGAAGGAAGCAGGTCTGATGACATCATTTGGTGATGCATCATCAGCCGGATTCCTTAAAGGGGCCATGGCCAACCTTATTTTGACAATTGTGCTGTCAGTGTTCTACAGCATTGAGGTGCTGCAAATACTGACAAACACTGCACAGAGGTGCACGGCTGCACCCAGGCTCTCCCATGACACCCTCCATCTGCTTGTGGAGGGAGTCACAGCGTGCAGGAAGGTTCTCTTCCCTGCCAATGGGCATAAGAGACCTGCCCAAGAGACCAAAGTAGCCTGGTTGCACATTGCACAGGAGGACACAAGCAAGGATATCGTCAGGAGGACTTGGCTGCAGTGGCACAAACCTTTCAATGATCTCAGTGGATCACGAATCATTACTGCAAAGCCACACTCAACATTATCCTGCTGTGTCATTCATCACATCCCCATCACTCTTCCCTACCCTGCTCCTGCACATCCTTACTCACACCAACTTACCTTGCACCTCCACCCATCCCTCTCTGCCATTAGCACGTCCCCATCTCCCTGTCCACCCCTCAGCCTCGCCCTCATCCTTGTCCAATCATACCAATAACACACAAGGGTAGGCACTTGTGTGTTTTAGCCAATGTTCATATGAAGTTTCTGTTAATGTGCTATCAAACATTGAAATCTTTATTTTGAACACTCTGCTTTCTTGGACAGATTTCTGTGCACCTTTGGAAGTGGCTTAATAAGTTGCTGTGAATGGTGAGACATAACCCCCTTCCCACGATGAGTGTGAAAGCAATAACTTGGACATTGTAGGGAGGCTTTATGGTGTTGGTGTGGGGTGATACCAACCGTCGCGCATCATGTGGCAGCCAGGGTGTACAACATCAAGTGAAGTAAATTTGGCCGTTGTAAAGTTATCCCTTGCGTCCCGGGCAGCAATATGGTCAGTTGCTGATGCCCTGCCTCCTGTGTCGAGAGCATGCAGAAAACAAGCACAGGCAGCGGAAGGGGCGTGCGGCAAACCAGTCTCCCCACCCACGTTTCCTCCAACGACTGTCTGTCCTGCCTGCGACAGAGACTGTAATTCCCGTATTAGACTGTTCAGTCACCTGAGAACTCACTTTTAGAGTGGAAGCAAGTCTTCCTCGGTTTCGAGGGACTGCCTATGATATGATGGTGTCCTGTGCAGCACCAGTTGATTGCAGAGAAGGTCAGTGTTGTTGTTGTTGGTGCTGCTGGTGTGCCTGGTGATACTGGTGTTTGAGACGATTATCGTGGGAACCTGAGGACCAAGGTGAAAGAGTATAAAGTGCAGCCATGCTGATGGAATAGATGGCAGGTGAAGTAGCGATGACAGAAGCGATCTGTCAATGGTGAGAGAGGTAATGAGGTCAGGCTGGATGGAGACTTGTGTAAAGACTTGCAGCATTCCGAGTCCGTAGTGGAAATGCAGTTTAGAGAAGGCAGTGGCTAAGGGAAGATATCCGAATCATCAAGTGACCTCCCATCTCAGCTTCAGTGATAAGGTCCTTGCACAGTGGGAAACCCGTGGGTGACAAATTCATAAAGCTGTGGAAAAGCATTGTTAAGTGGCTGCAAACAACCCACTAATGATTTGAATTGTCTCCCCACGTTAGGTCTGCTCAGCGCAGGCAGACCCGACATTTGGTAAAGGTGTGTGGCATCGGGTTGACCTGCCACAGATCGCGCCTACTGACCCCCACCACCCCCCCGAAAATTTCCCCAAAGAGATTGAACAGGGAGTGGTGGTGACCATGGGTGCCAGGACCTTGATATCAGTAAATAATATCAGTGCTATTATCTCTATTGATTTTCTTTACAGCTCATTGATGATGAGTAATTGCGTTTCAAACTCTCTGCCCTCTGATCTCACTATGTGACAGAATTGTCCTGTCTATGATAGTAATTTAGCATACTCAGTTATAAAGATACTTTTATTATTACTGCTGCTACAATCAAATTTGCATTGCTAATGTTATATATGTAAACCTGTAAATACCATGTCTAACCACCAGAGGGCTTATCCCTTGGAGTCCCAAAGGATCCCACAATCCCTTGGGAGCACCTGAATATAAGAGGCCTCACAGGCTGGAGAGACACTCTGAGATCTGTAATAATAGACTACAGTCACATCTTACTTTGAGCTTGCAGCATCTAGTCTGATTCTTTATTCAAGACATAACAGCTAATAAATCAGAGGCATAATGCATTGGCACATCATTCAGTAAGAGGCAGATGCGATAAAAATAAACCCACTAATAATTTTGCCCGTTAGCTTAATAACATGTTTGAAGTTAACCTCTGAAAGAAAAATACTTGCACACAAATCTATTGTGTGCATTTTGCCACATCTTTGATTTACTGAAAATATGGTGACAAATCTTCAAACCGAGCTACTGAGAACTCTTTACAGGTACAGTGACTGTTTGTCCGTTATGGAGTACCACCCTATCACTGCAGGGATACACCGCACATACCTACGTGCAAAGAGTTCAGGTATGGATTGGCAAGACCTTAGGCTTCAGGACCTCGAATGGACTAAACCAGCACAAAGCACTGGCAAAGTGTCGGCTCGTGTCCGGTTGGACCACACCATCCAGTAGTGTCTTAATCTGCACCTTATTTGGAACGGAGTAGAAAGAACCCCAGTTCCCAGTGAGACACTTGCCCCTCCAGCTCCCATTACACAAGGCTTGCTGGTCAACCACCAACATTCTTCTGCAGTGCCATGGATCAGGCTTTGGATTACCAAGTCTGCCACAGAGGGGGTTGCTCGGTTGTTTTGTTCCATCACCTCATGTATCTCTTAGAGTCAAATCAGCACTAACATAATAGTGCCTGCATTTCAAAAAGTCTCCCACTGCCTGCAAAGGACTTTGGCACCAGAATGTTTACAGCAGTGTGTGAATAGCTCCCGCAGGGTCCTAATGCCTGTCGGGTGAGGTTTCGTGTGACCAACAAATAGAGTATGAACACAACATATTTCCCCCCCTTCCGAAAAACACAGTCTATGAACAGTCAAAGTCGTTGAGATAGCCAGGCTGTGTTCTGATATGCTGAGACCGGCCTGGAGCTTGCATTGTTTGATCAAGGTTTTCGGTTGGGGAACAGAACAGTACCTCCGTTCCATCCTCCTCGTCTGTTGGCCTATGAGTTGGGATCAGTCTACGAGCGTTCCATCGAGTTCCATCATTGAGCTCGTAGGTGTGAGGGCAGAACTTTCACCCGATCTGTTTTGGAGGCGAAAGTGAAGATGCGAGCTGATGACTACTTGGGCGCTTAACTCTGACCCAATCTCCGTTCTTCAGTTGGGGCTTTTGAGCGCGTCGTTTTGTGTCGGTGTACGACTTCGCTTTTCGATGGCGCTCCGAAATCTGGGATGCGAGTGTGGTTATCTTTACGCTAGGTTTGGCTGGGGGTTTGAGAATGTCCTGTAGCAAGTGAAAATTCCGCCCATCATGAGCTCAGCGGGTGTCTTCCCTGTTAGCGAGTGCTTTGTCGAACGGTATGTGCGGAGAATGGTTTGAATCGCTTCGTCGAATGTTTGGCCTGCTGCGAGGTTGGCTTTCAAACCCTCTTTGATGACGCGGTTAAATCGCTCAACACCTCCGTTGCTTTGAGGATTGTACCGAGCAGTAAGGCAAAGCTCGGTAACATGACGTGAGGAAATCCGCGAACTGGTCGGACACAAAGTGTGGTCCATTGTCAGTGATTATGAGCTCTGGGAGGCCCCACTTCATAAACAGAAGCTGCAGAATAGTGACGATCGTTGATGAGGTCACTGAACTTGTAGCAATTTAGAAACATAGAAACATAGAAAATAGGTGCAGGAGTAGGCCATTCAGCCCTTCCAGCCTGCACCGCCATTCAATGAGTTCATGGCTGAACATGCAACTTCAGTACCCCCTTCCTGCTTTCTCGCCATACCCCTTGATCCCCCGAGAAGCAAGGACTTTATTTAACTCCCTTTTGAATATATTTAGTGAATTGGCCTTAACTACTTTCTGTGGTAGAGAATTCCACAGGTTCACCACTCTCTGGGTGAAGAAGTTTCTCCTCATCTCGGTCCTAAATGGCTTACCCCTTATCCTTAGACTGTGACCCCTGGTTCTGGACTTCCCCAACATTGGGAACATTCTTCCTGCATCTAACCTGTCTAAACCCGTCAGAATTTTAAACGTTTCTATGAGGTCCCCTCTCATTCTTCTGAACTCCAGTGAATACAAGCCCAGTTGATCCAGTCTTTCTTGATAGGTCAGTCCCACCATCCCGGGAATCAGTCTGGTGAATCTTCGCTGCACTTCCTCAATAGCAAGAATGTCCTTCCTCAAGTTAGGAGACCAAAACTGTACACAATACTCCAGGTGTGGCCTCACCAAGGCCTTGTACAACTGTAGCAACACCTCCCTGCCCCTGTACTCAAATCCCCTCGCTATGAAGGCCAACATGCCATTTGCTTTCTTAACCGCCTGCTGTACCTGCATGCCAATCTTCAATGACTGATGTACCATGACACCCAGGTCTCATTGCACCTCCCCTTTTCCTAATCTGTCACCATTCAGATAATAGTCTGTCTCTCTGTTTTTACCACCAAAGTGGATAACCTCACATTTATCCACATTATACTTCATTTGCCATGCATTTGCCCACTCACCTAACCTATCCAAGTCACTCTGCAGCCTCATAGCATCCTCCTCGCAGCTCACACTGCCACCCAACTTAGTGTCATCCGCAAATTTGGAGATACTACATTTAATTCCCTCGTCTAAATCATTAATGTACAATGTAAACAGCTGGGGCCCCAGCACAGAACCTTGCGGTACCCCACTAGTCACTGCCTGCCATTCTGAAAAGTACCCATTTACTCCTACTCTTTGCTTCCTGTCTGACAACCAGTTCTCAATCCATGTCAGCACACTACCCCCAATCCCATGTGCTTTAACTTTGCACATTAATCTCTTGTGTGGGACCTTGTCGAAAGCCTTCTGAAAGTCCAAATATACCACATCAACTGGTTCTCCCTTGTCCACTTTACTGGAAACATCCTCAAAAAATTCCAGAAGGTTTGTCAAGCATGATTTCCCTTTCACAAATCCATGCTGACTTGGACCTATCATGTCACCATTTTCCAAATGCACTGCTATGACATCCTTAATAATTGATTCCATCATTTTACCCACTACTGAGGTCAGGCTGACCGGTCTATAATTCCCTGTTTTCTCTCTCCCTCCTTTTTTAAAAAGTGGGGTTACATTGGCTACCCTCCACTCGATAGGAACTGATCCAGAGTAAATGGAATGTTGGAAAATGACTGTCAATGCATCCACTATTTCCAAGGCCACCTCCTTAAGTGCTCTGGGATGCAGTCCATCAGGCCCTGGGGATATATCGGCCTTCAATCCCATCAATTTCCCCAACACAATTTCCCGACTAATAAGGATTTCCCTCAGTTCCTCCTCCTTACTAGACCCTCTGACCCCTTTTATATCCGGAAGGTTGTTGGTGTCCTCCTTAGTGAATACCGAACCAAAGTACTTGTTCAATTGGTCCGCCATTTCTTTGTTCCCAGTTATGACTTCCCCTGATTCTGACTGCAGGGGACCTACGTTTGTCTTTACTAACCTTTTTCTCTTTACATACCTATAGAAACTTTTGCAATCCGCCTTAATGTTCCCTGCAAGCTTCTTCTCGTACTCCATTTTCCCTGCCCTAATCAAACCCTTTGTCCTCCTCTGCTGAGTTCTAAATTTCTCCCAGTCCCCGGGTTCGCTGCTGTTTCTGGCCAATTTGTATGCCACTTCCTTGGCTTTAATACTATCCCTGATTTCCCTTGATAGCCACGGTTGAGCCACCTTCCCTTTTTTATTTTTATGCCAGACAGGAATGTACAATTGTTGCAGCTCATCCATGCCATTGCCCATCCACAGTCAACCCCTTAAGTATCATTCGCCAATCTATCCTAGCCAATTCATGCCTCATACCTTCAAAGTTACCCTTCTTTAAGTTCTGGACCATGGTCTCTGAATTAACTGTTTCATTCTCCATCCTAATGCAGAATTCCACCATATTATGGTCACTCTTCCCCAAGGGGCCTCGCACAATGAGATTGCTAATTAATCCTCTCTCATTACACAACACCCAGTCTAAGATGGCCTCCCCCCTAGTTGGTTCCTCAACATATCGGTCTAGAAAACCATCCCTTATGCACTCCAGGAAATCCTGAATTTCTGGCCACTTGGAATGCAGTTCATGTACTACAACAAGGAAACGCTGGTACTGTGGAGCTGCTTCAATTGAACCGAAGATATCCATCTGAAGTTGTTGCCATGGTCTTTGTGGCCACGGAATGAGCCTCATTGGTGCTGGTTGGATGTTTTCACTCAGACTGCATGCTTTGCCGTGTGAGACAAACTCCTTGATGCGAATGTCAGTCCCAGGCCACCATACTGAATCACGGCATCTCTGCTTCATGCGGACAATTCAAGGGTGTCCATCATGTGCCAATGAGAGAACGAATGCTTCGTGTTCCCCTGTAGAGTATTTACATTCTGCAGATGAGAGCGTGCAAGAGGCGAAGGCGACTGGGCGTTCCAGGCCATCAATCCATTGTGAGAGCACAGCACCCATGGCGGTGCCTGATGCACCCGTGGTGACGTACGTAGTGGCATTCGGATCCAAGTGTGCGAAGATAAGAGGGGATGTGATTTTCTCCTTAAGCATGGTGGATGCCCGAGCCTGGGAATCTGTCCATTCCCACGGGACGTCCTTGCACAGCAACTTGTGAAGTGGTTCGGCAATGTGTGTGCAGTGCGGGACGAACTTCAGATAGAAGTTGCAAGTGCCGAGGAATGATGAAAGTTCTTTGACGTTAGTAGCCTCCTGCATTCGCTGGATCGGGTCAATGTTGTCAAGCGTCGGTTTGACACCTTGTGCTTTGACTCTGTAGCCCAGAAAGTTTATTTCTCCAGCAGCGAATGTACACTTATCGGCATTAAGTGTAATGTTATGTGTAGCAAGTCTAGCCATAACTGCGTGAAGTCGCTGGTCATGTTCTTCCATTGTCCGTCCATGGGTGACAATATCGTCAAGCAGAGTGAAACATAAAAACATAGAAAATAGGTGCAGGAGTAGGCCATTCGGCCCTTTGAGCCTGCACCACCATTCAATAAGATCATGGCTGATCATTCACCTCAGTACCCCTTTCCTGCTTTCTCTCCATACCGCTTGATCCCTTTAGCCGTAAGGGCATATCTAACTCCCTCTTGAATATATCCAATGAACTGGCATCAACAACTCTCTGCAGCAGGGAATTCCACAGGTTAACAACTCTCTGAGTGAAGAAGTTTCTCCTCATCTCAGTCCTAAATGGCTTACCCCTTATCCTTAGATTACCCCTTATCCTAAGAGGGCTCCCTCTATGCCTGCTAGCATAATGGTGATAATCTTCTGAAATGCACTTGGTGCAGAAGATAGTCTGTAGGGCATGCGTTGATACTGATACAGACCATCATGCATCGTGAATGCCATGAGCAGTTTGCTGTCCTCCTCTAGGGGTATTTGCAGGTAACTGCGGTGCATGTCAAGTTTCGTAGAGACTATTGACCCGTGGAATTCTGAAGACAGTTCGTCGATGGTAGAAACAGGTTACTTGTTGGCCATGATGGTCTTGTTGACCTCTTTCGGATCGATGCACAGGCGGATCTCCCCATTTTTACGCCAAGCAATGACTAAGTTTGAGATCCAGGGTGAGGAGTCGATGCTCTCAATGATTCCCTGAGATTCGAGTCGCGTTAATTCTGCGGATACTTGGTTGCGAACCGCTAATGGGAGATGGCAAAGTCACTGCGTAACTAGTTTGACGGAAGGGTCAATGCGGGGACAATGGCAGAATTTTGTTGTCACTCCAAACCCTGTGAAGATTGAGGGATACTGCTTGTCAAAGTCCACCGTGTACACAGGTGTGCCGCTTGGGTCGTAAACTTTGAACCCAAACTTGTCAAAAAGGTCAACACCCATGAGGCTTCGTTCCTTCATGACATGAAAGGAAAAGTTCTCCAATGTTATGTCCTTGTAGTATATCGGGACAGATTCGGTCCGTCGAGCCTGCACCACCATTCAATAAGATCATGGCTGATCAGATAGAGGATGAACACAACACTGGTCTGAGCCCTAACATGTAGATAAGGTCGCCAACTCTGGTTGGACGTATTCCTGGAGGTTTCAGCATGTGACCTCGTGTCTCCAACCGCCCCGCCCTCAAACTTTCACCAGCAATCACCTAAAACATCCCTCCTCGTGGTTTAAAACCTTCCTCTACCAATTGGCACTGCAGAAGATAAAGTTAGGCGGAGTCAGAGGAAATGTATTAGCATGGATAGAGAATTGGCTGGTGAACAGAAAGCAGAGAGTCGGGATAAATGGGTCCTTTTCGGGTTGGAAATCGGTGGTTAGTGGTGTGCCACAGGGATCGGTGCTGGGACCACAACTGTTTACAATATGCATAGATGACCTGGAAGAGGGGACAGAGTGTAGTGCAACAAAATTTGCAGATGACACAAAGATTAGTGGGAAAGTGGGTTCTGTAGAAGACACAGAGAGGCTACAAAGAGATTTAGATAGGTTAAGCGAATGGGCTAAAGTTTGGCAGATGGAATACAATGTCGGAAAGTGTGAGGTCATCCACCTTGGGGGAAAAAAACAGTAAAAGGGAATATTATTTGAATGGGGAGAAATTACAACATGCTGTGGTGCATGAATCCCAAAAAGTTAGTTTGCAGGTGCAGCAGGTAATCAGGAAGACGAATGGAATGTTGGCCTTCATTGCGCGAGGGATGGAGTACAAAAGCAGGGAGGTCCTGCTGCAACTGTATAGGGTATTGGTGAGGCCGCACCTGGAGTACTGCGTGCAGTTTTGGTCACCTTACTTAAGGAAGGATATACTAGCTTTGGAGGGGGTACAGAGACGATTCACTAGGCTGATTCCGGAGATGAGGGGGGTTACCTTATGATGATAGATTGAGTAGACTGGGTCTTTACTTGTTAGAGTTCAGAAGGATGAGGGGTGATCTTATAGAAACATTTAAAATAATGAAAGGGATAGACAAGATAGAGGCAGAGAGGTTGTTCCCACTGGTCGGGGAGACTAGAACTAGGGGGCACAGCCTCAAAATACGGAGGAGCCAATTTAAAACCGAGTTGAGAAGGAATTTCTTCTCCCAGAGGGTTGTGAATCTGTGGAATTCTCTGCCCAAGGAAGCAGTTGAGGCTAGCTCATTGAATGTATTCAAATCACAGATAGATAGATTTTTAACCAATAAGGGAATTAAGGGTTACGGGGAGCGGGCGGGTAAGTGGAGCTGAGTCCACGGCCAGATCAGCCATGATCTTGTTGAATGGCGGAGCAGGCTCGAGGGGCTAGATGGCCTACTCCTGTTCCTAATTATTATGTTCTTGTGATCAAACAGATTCTTCATTACCCGATTGGATAATTTTTGACTGTGTCAAATCGCCTTGCTTCCAATCTCCATTATTATTAGAACTAATAAGTGAAAGTGTTCAAAGAAAATGAAAGAAAAACAATTTTTTTTAAAACCTCAATGAATTTACTGCTGGGTTTTTCGCAGCAGTGTCCGGGAGATAATTCTTCAATTCCTGGAGACTCGAGGATAATCCTGGAGGTTTGGCAACTTCACATGTAGAGGTGCTGTGATTTATAAGGGTTATTCTGCGATCCTGCCCTCCCAGCGTGGTCGGTGGGAATACAGACCAGAGACTGGGTATAATCCTAAAGGGGAGGTTTTTTATTTACACAGAGGCATTCTGATGTCCATTTGGTGTTGGCTTGTTGAAAATAAAAAGTCACCTCTTTCCTTTTAGCAAGTTTTTTTGACTAAAATATAAAGCTCAGACTTCCAGCAGAGTTGTTCACAAGGATCAAATCATCCATATCCGGTTGTTAAACTGTCCAGTTTATAGAATTTCCTGTAATATTCCATTGGATAGATTTGCCTACCTCCAGCAGTAAGTTCATGTGAAAAGGGGCTAAGTTACCCAATAATACTTGGGTAGGTAACCGCCAAGGCAGAGGCAAATCCATTCAATCTTCCGTGGTAACCTCCAAGGTCTTGCACAGTTGTGTGGTTCAACTGTTGTCTCGTAACACATTATCTGATGTCTGTCACAGTTAAATGAATGACCTGTTCTGGGATTCTTTATTGGTGCCAGCGCTGATCATCATCTATCACACTGATGATACTGTGCAGTCATCGATTGGACAGGTTAAAAGGAAGAATGATTGATGTTTACCGAGTGACAAATCAATTTCATTAAGGGTTATGCACAAGGTTTATTGGAACAAATTTTACATAAACAGAGCTAGGCTGATTTAAATATGTTTTGCATTTGCAATTGTAGTAGAAAATAGTGAAATGTTCACGACATATATCCTACCACAATTCTGTTTTAAACAGACCCTTGCAATATACATACCTTTAATTTATTAATCAATGATAGCTTTACCCTACTCCAGGGACTTGAGCACAAAAATCTAGGCTGGCACTAAAGTGCAGTGCTGAGGGAGTGCTGCACTGTCAAAGGTGCTGTCTTTTGGATGAGACGTTAAGCCGAAGCCCCGACTGCCTCAGATGGATGTAAAAGATCCCATGGCCACTATTTCAAAGAAGAGCAGGGGAGTTATCCCCAGTGTCCTGGCCAATATTTATCCCTCAATCAACACAACAAAAACAGATTATCACATTACTGTTTGTGGGAGCTTGCTGTGCACAAATTGTCTGTCGCGTTTCCAACAACACAACAGTGACTACACTCCAAAAGTACTTCATTGGCTGTAAAGCACTTTGTGATGTCGGGTGGTCATATAAATGCAAGTCTTTCTTTCTTACTAATAATTATCTTTCAATAAAATCTTTGGAGGTTAACCGGTAACACCATTTCCTTAAGCTCGAGGTATCATTGTAACAATAATGCTGTTTGATTTCTGGTGCTGAGGAATCCCACACAGCAACAACTGGTTCATGCTCCAGCAACAGGTCTGTAACCACATGCCAGCTCACATCAATCATAGATCAAAGCAGAACTGGAGCAGTTATTTTAGGCGACCTCACTGGAAATTTATCTTGGAACTGCTGCGGTTTAAATCTTTAGAATTTGTCAATGAAATGTGCTTGGCCAGACACTTAAACTGCATAATAAAAAATGATAGCCAACAGCGAGTGATCTGTCATTTGATTATGATGGGGTGAGTTACGTCCAATTCTCAGCTTCTAGTATCAGCACTGTATTTTACTTTGCTGGGAGGGGGATTTAGTTGGAATTTTCAGTATGATTTCTGCTTGCACAAGTCTTGTTGAACACCAAACTTTGATTCCTTCTGTTAAATCTACAAATGTAGCTACAAAAAAAGTCAAGTATTATCTTTCCTCATTTTTCAAATATATTGTCAGGATGGAACAACGCATGATTCCTTTGGCTGTGCAATTGTATCATTTTCAAAATTCTGAAGGATAATATTCTGTTGAATCAGGGATATCCAGCAAAACATGCCTATTCTCAAGTGTGGCACTAAGTGATTTATGGTGGCTGCAAACTACTCAGTGAATCATTTTACGTGAATTCAAAAGTATAACAGTTATCTATTTTTGGATTGGGCAGAATGTTTTACAGGCTTTACAGAATATTAACTAGTAAGTAATTGCTGTTCAACAAATGCTATTGATACGATAAAATCATATTGAATTTAGGTGCTGAATAGCCAATGGGAGGATGCTTAATGTAATGAAATCGTATGACTAAGTAACTGCAGTGATATGTAAGAACATAAGAACATAAGAAATAGGAGCAGGAGAAGGCCATGCGGTCCCTCGAGCCTGCTCCACCATTCAATAAGATCATGGCTGATCTGATCATGGACTCAGCTCCACCTCCCTGCCCACTTCCCAAAACCCTTTACTCCCTTATCGCTCAAAAATCTATCTATTTCCGCCTTAAATATATTCAATGACCCAGCATCCACAGTTCTCTGGGGCAGAGAATTCCACAGATTTACAACCTTCTGAGAGAGGAAATTTCTCCTCATCCCAGTTTTAAATGGGCAGCCCCTTAGTCTAAGATTATGGGCTAGATTTTCCATTATTTTTGCATGCATACCGCCCACTTAACGTCCATTTTAACGCTGAAATGAGGTGCAACGCCCATATATCGCCCATTTAGCCACAAAATGGAAACTGACGCCCATTTCTCGGACACTTATCGCTGAGCATTACTTTCCTCATGTGCGTAACGCCGAGAAAAAATAATTTTGGGGGCGGAATCATCAGAATGGGCGATCCCAACGCCCATAATATCGGCCAGCGTTTCTTTCGGCATGGAATTAACGCCGAGATTCAATAATACCGCCCGGCCACTGTTTTTTGTTGTAAAGATCACATTTGCCGAAACTAACGCCCAGTATATTGCCCAGCGTCACTTTCGGCACCTCGCACACACCTTGCCGACAATATCGCTCGCCGAAAAAACCGCTGGGAAAAAGTTGAACTAACCGGAACTACTCACAGCGGTAGGGACGCCATGTTCTAAATTGCATGTCGCATAATTTTAAAAGGCTGCTCTGCTTCAACCTCGGGGAGTTCGGATGTACTCTGGAGATGTTTGGAGGTGATGTGAACATCTGAACAAACAACTTATCATACTGTGGACGATTGGAATTTACTAGGTGTCTTCATCAGGACATTCATTCTTTGTGACCAATCGGTGGAAAACAGATAGATATTGGAACGGGGCCTGTCCTTTCTCACCCTCTCTTGATGACCAATTACATGCTGCAGACTCGAGATGGCAAAAGGTACGCTCCACAGCATTATGTGTCCAATGTAAGATGTGCCAGACTGATGAGGAGGACCAGACGTTACACCCCCCCCGCAAGTACAGAGAGAAGCAGTCTTAGCTCAACTTGTCCGATAACACCTGTCTTCGGAGACTGCGCTTCCACAAAGAGGTTATCACTGAGGTATGCCAGCTCATAAGGGGAGATCTGCAGCCTGCCAGCACCATCAGCACTGCACTGTCCATCGAGGTCAAAGTCACCGTGGCACTGTCATTCTACGCGTCAGGTTCTTTTCAGGCCTCAGCTGGCGACATTTGCGATATATCTCAGCATGCCACACATTGCTGCATTAGACAGGTCACTGAAGCCCTGTATGCATGCACGATGGACTTCATCAGCTTCCCTATGACCAGGGAGGCACAGACTGAGAGGGTTTTAGGATTCTACTGAATTGCTAACTTCCCCAAAGTGCAGGGAGCAACAGACTGTACGCACATCGCGATGCGGGCAATTTTTCAGGATGCAGAGGTTTTTAGGAACCGCAAGGGATTCCACTCCCGGAATGTGCAACTCGTTGTTGACCACCAGCAAATTATTATGGCAGTGAATGCTAAATTTCCGGGCAGCATCCATGAGGCTCACATCCTGCGTGAGAGCGCTGTATCTGATATGTTTACCAGTCAGCCACAAGATCACTGCTGGATGCTTGGTGACAAAAGATATGGCCTTGTCACCTGGCTGATGACCCCCCCACTGCGTAACACCCACATCGAAGCCAAGAGGCGATACAACAAGAGCCACAGAGCCACTCGCAATATCATGGAGAAAACTATTGGCGTGCTTAAGCAGCGCTTCAGATGCCTGGACCACTCAGGAGGCGAGCTCCAATACCACCCTGAGCAGGTAGCTCAATTCGTGGTGGTGTGCTCCATGCTGCACAACTTGGCTATCAGGAAGGGCAAGAATTGCCAGAAGGGACTGATGGTCCACCTCAAGAGAGAGAAGAAGAGGAGGACGAGGAGGTGGACGCTCACATTGGGTCAGACAATCAGACTGAAGCTGAAGCCATGCCCCTGCCCCCCATAGACCACAGGAAAGGGCCCGTGGTGGCATCATAGCTGCAAGACTCTTACGTCAGGAGCTCATAAATGAGCACTTTGCTTGAAAGAACATTGGTGGTATTTACAAAGCTGACACACTGCTGGGTGTGCAGGTCATACATAAATGGTGTGGATCACCTTGGTGACAGTTAAAAGTTTAAGTTGATTCAAGAAAAAATCAAAGAGCAAGTTATTATTTAAATGGAGAAAGATTGCAAAGTGCTGCAGTACCGCAGGACCTGGGGGTACTTGGTGCATGAAATACAAAAGGTTAGTATGCAGGAACAGCAAGTGATCAGGAAGGTCAATGGAATCTTGGCCTTTATTGCAAAGGGGATGGAGTATAAAAGCAGGGAAGTCTTGCTACAGTTATACAGGCTACACCTGGAATACTGAGTGCAGTTTTGGTTTCCATATCTACGAAAGGATATACAGGTTCAGCATCTGAAATATGGAGTTCCAAAATTCGGAATGTTCCAGAATCCGGAAACCGGCCCAATCCATGGCAGGGTCGTCCAGAAACCAGAAAATGTTCCAAAATCCGGACTCCCCCTGCCTCGGCGGCCCAACCTCGCCCCGACCCTCGGCGGCCCTACCTCGCCCAGGCCCTCAGCAGCCCGACCTCGCCCCGACCCTCGGCGGCCCGACCTCGCCCCAGCCTGACCGCCCCCGCCTCGGCCCCGGCTCCCCACCTTCGCCCCACCCCCCCTCGTACCTCGGTGGGCCGACCTCGCCCCCTTACCTAGGCTGCCCGACCCCACCGACCTCGGCCCAGGCAAAGACGTTCCAAAATCCGGAAATACCCGGAATCCAGAACGGCCGAGGTTTCCGGATTTCAGACACTCAACCTGTACTTGATTTGGAGGCAGTTCAGGGAAGGTTCACAAGGTTGATTCTGGAGATGAGGGGGTTGACTTATGAGGAAAGTTTGAATAGGTTGGGCCTCTACTCATTGGAATTCAGAAGAATGAGAGGTGATCTTATCAAAACGTATAAGATTATGAGGGGGCTTGGCAAGGTGGATGCAGAGAGGATGTTTCCACTGTTGGGGGAGACTAGAACTAGAGGGCACGATCTTAGAATAAGGGGCCGCCCATTTACAACTGAGATGAGGAGAAATTTCTTTTCTCAGAGGGTTGTAAATCTCTGGAATTCGCTGCCTCAGAGAGCTGTGGAAGCTGGGACATTGAATAAATTTAAGACAGAAATAGACAGATTCTTAAACGATAAGGGGATAATGGGTTATGGGGAGCGGGCGGGGAGTTGGAACTGAGTCCATGATCAGATCAGCCATGATCTTATTAAACGGTGGCTCGAGGGACAATAAGCCTACTCCTGCTCTTATTTCTTATGTTCTTTTGTTCTTATTAAGTGTATTTATACCCTTTCATGTTGAGGAATCACCAGTGTGTAACCGTGCAGCTATCTGAGCCAATGCGCAACAAGGTTATGTTAAATAAAAAACATTTAATCTGACCATTTGTCTGAAATCATAATTATAACTGTAAAAACCACCCCACCCCACCCCCGCCCCACCTCACAACAAATTTGCCACATTTACATCATTACAATGGTCCCCATTTCCCGCAATACAGAACACAAATGCAAACCAACAAGGTGGCCCCCTTGCCCCTTCCCCCGACCCTCCCACCAAAATAGCAGCAACCTAAAAATATGCCCCAGACAACACCTGCGGCCATGCACCTCACTTTTCATCCCCAGCCCCCGCTTCTCCTCCCCACCTCTACCCCTTCCCCTTCCCCTCCTGACTCCAAGCTGCCTGGCCGATGAGTTCCTCAGGCACTGCTTCATTGGGGTGGGGGATGACGGCAGAACCGCTGCTTGGACGGATACAGGAGAGGACGGTCCCGAGGTGGGAACGTGCTCCGAGCCAGAAGCAAGATGTTGCTCCTGGCTCTCATGTGTGGTTGGCAATGGGGATGCGTCACCTTGGGGTGCAGTGCTGCGCTCCGGGACCACTGGGAGCCCTCTGCCACCAGTGTTCCTGGCTACCAGCTCCAGGGCCTCGTCCATCCCTTCCATGTTATATCTTATTTGTTGGACAAAAACTCGGTGCCAACTACCTTCTTTGTGCTTAGTAGGCTTTTTGCTGCTGGTGAATCTCCGTCGTGCCTCCCACAACAGCCAAACAAGCACACACCACACCCACACATGCTTTCAGTCCCTCTCTGTCTCCCCTTCTGCGCATGTAATGATGACCCCTGACCTCCTGAATCGCGGGAAACGAGCGTTGCCATGCCGTTGCTAAGGATGGCAACACTTTACGGCAGAAGGTCCACGAGATTTAACGCTAACGCCCATTTCAGATCGCTCGCGGTAACGCCCAATTTTTAAAATGGAGACTAGGGGCTTTGAAAATGGGCGACAAGCCGGCGATCTGAAAACCCATATTTATCGCCCACGCTGAAAATAAAGCCCACTTTGGGCGATCTGCACAAAAGTGTAAAATCTAGCCCATGGTCCCCTAGTTTTAGTTTCCCCTATCAGTGGAAATATCCTCTCTGTATCCACCTTGTCGAGCCCCCTCATTATCTTATATGTTTCAATAAGATCATCTCTCATTTTTCTGAACTCCAATGTGTATAGGCCCAACCTACTCGACCTATCCTCATAAGCCGACCTCCTCATCTCCGGAATCAACCTCGTGAACCTTCTCTGAACAGCCTTAATCATACAACAACCAAAGTGGGAAATAACAGGCAAGAGAGGGGAACAATATTTTATTTTTTCAGCTGAATCCAGCCACAGGCACAACAAGAGTGTCTCCCAAGAATCCCCCCACTACCGCAATAAAGGTCTTGGGGTCCATGCTCCAAGATACAGCCACGGTGTGAACTTGCATGAAGAATGGGCTGCAGTTTCAGTGTCTGCCAGAAACTCTTCTGAAAGGCTTAACTATTCCTTCCCCACAAGTGCTCAGATGTTTCTGGTTAGAGGGTTATCTGCCCCACACTGTGCCCCACTGTGATAAATATAAATGCCATGGAGATTGTGGCAGGGTGATTTGGTCTGTGGTAATTCTCTCCTGCAGGCCATATGTATAATGTAATTTGTAGAACCCTGCAATTTAAAGTTTTACTGCCTTACTTGCTAAATCTTTGCTAATATTTTAGTGTCAGTGTAGTAATCTTTAACTACTACTGCTCTTTGCCACATCCTGTACTGTTGCTTTACAGTAATATTCAATACTTCAGTGGTCATTTTCCAATTCATGCTGCTTCTTCCAGACATCCCATAAGGTCCTCTGTGACACCACATCATCATCATAGGCAGTCCCTCGAAGCGAGGATGACTTGCTTCCACGCCAAAAAGAGATGAGTTCACAGGTATTTGAATGAAGGACCTAATATTCCAGGTCCCGAATTACATCTTGGAGGGTGGAAGATGCCTGTGCGTGGATTTTTTTTAACGTGGGGTGGCCGTTGCACACCAGCCACCACACGGGCTTGACAGAGGCTAGGTCTTGGTCCAGTGGCAAGGATTACCCAAGATGACTGGAGACCAGCTCTGCTGCACGGACCGAGCGTGCACATATATAGCAGTGAACCCTTGAACTCCACACAGCCCCTGGCCCCTTGCCTCTCCTGGGCCCAGTCACTTCCTCCTACAAACTCTTGCCGCTTCTTCGCCCCTCGCACTGCAATCAGCGACTAGACCAATATGTCGCGGAACCAACTAGAGGGCTGGCCATCCTAGACTGGGTGATGTGTAATGAGAAAGGACTAATTAGCAATCTTGTTGTGCGAGGCCCCTTGGGGAAGAGTGACCACAATATGGTAGAATTCTTTATTAAGATAGAGAGTGACACAGTTAATTCAGAGACTAGGGTCCTGAACTTAAGGAAAGGTACACACACATTGACACATTGATGCGCCTAATGACATACAAGCATCATTGTTGTTACATTTGCATATTTGGAAGCCTTCTTTGCCCCCTTACACCAGCTTCTAGTCTCCTCATAAAACTAGCTTTTCAAACTCATTGTTTGTCCATTTTGAAACAAACAATGCAATCTCCGAAGGTACGATGATGAATGAGTTAAGCGGCTTGTTAGTTACTCAAGAAGATTGTGCAATGTAATTGGCTGCATATTTTGCATTCCTGGTAACAAATTTGCATTTGCATGAATTGCATGTTTCTGAAGTATACTTTCTCATAATTTCATTAGCAAGTCAGAAATTATAAATAAGAACGGACATTTCTCATATTTTTCCTCCAACAGAGGAAAATAGAGCCCCCTTATGTTATTTTTGAACACTACCTCAACACATTGGGCTAAATATTTGGCAAGAAACAATTCATCCAAAAAGACCAATTCAGTCTTCAGTAAATAGGATTGCTAATGAAAGGAGAGTGAATTTGGTGAATTTGAACAAACTAAGTGACTCTGACTTTGTTGGTTCTGTTTTTATTATGTACAACATGCAGCAATGTCTCAACATGGCTGGTTTACTTCATTTTGCAACTTGTATATGAATGAAACTGTAGCCTGGAATATTTGCAGGATGGCAGGAGTTTGGCAGAACGTCCAGAGAAACGGCATAGAAGGTACACGCAGACGATTACACCATTCTTCAGGGTTTCTACCAGTCTTCCACCAAAGTTATGGCAGGAGATTGGGAGAAACCAACAGAAGGTCTCTCTCGTAGGCACTACCTGAGTGTATAACACTGGTGTAGTGTTAGATACAAACATTACTGAGATAGGTCATGGGTCAGTGTGATGTGTGTACAACACTGATGTAGTGTTAGATACAGACATTACTGGGTCTGTGTACAACTCCGATAATCTGAGACAGTCCTGAGAGCCTTGGTGTGGACTGCACAGAGAGAAGTGATGGAATGCTTTGCAGTGTTGAGTTGGCTCTTAAATCCATCACAAATAGAACACCGGTTTTCTTCACGTCTTTGGCACAACATTCAATTTGCACAGCTCGAGCTCATCAACAAGCCCCCGCCCTGCCTCAGATCATGTGCAGTTTATATTTAAGCAATGCTGTTGCTTCGCATAACCAGAGTCTCTTGCTAGCCAGTGGAGTCACTTGCATAATCAGTGTTCTCCCAGAGCTAATGAGTTCAGTGTTTCCAGGCCCTCTGGAGGCCCCGACCTGTGTGAGAACACCAGCGGCATGTCGAGGCCAGAAAAGGAGCAGCGTGGAGGCCATTTTTAAAATGGAGACTAGGGGTTTTGATTTGAATGGTGACAGATTAGGAAAAGGGGAGGTGCAACGAGATCTGGGTGTCATGGTACATCAGTCATTGAAGGTTGGCATGCAGGTACAGCAGGCGGTTAAGAAAGCAAATGGCATGTTGGCCTTCATAGCGAGGGGATTTGAGTACAGGGGCAGGCAGGTGTTGCTACAGTTGTACAGGGCCTTGGTGAGGCCACACCTGGAGTATTGTGTACAGTTTTGGTCTCCTAACCTGAGGAAGGACATTCTTGCTATTGAGGGAGTGCAGCGAAGATTCACCAGACTGATTCCCGGGATGGTGGGACTGACCTATCAAGAAAGACTGGATCAACTGGGCTTGTATTCACTGGAGTTCAGAAGAATGAGAGGGGACCTCATAGAAACGTTTAAAATTCTGACGGGTTTAGACAGGTTAGATGCAGGAAGAATGTTCCCAATGTTGGGGAAGTCCAGAACCAGGGGTCACAGGATAAGGGGTAAGCCATTTAGGACCGAGATGAGGAGAAACTTCTACACCCAGAGAGTGGTGAACCTGTGGAATTCTCTACCACAGAAAGTAGTTGAGGCCAATTCACTAAATATATTCAAAAGGGAGTTAGATGAAGTCCTTACTACTCGGAGGATCAAGGGGTATGGCGAGAAAGCAGGAAGGGGGTACTGAAGTGCATGTTCAGCCATGAACTCATTGAATGGCGTTTGCAGGCTAGAAGGGCTGAATGGCCTGCTCCTGCACCTATTTTCTATGTTTCTATGTTTCTACTACTTCAGGGTGCAGCATGAGCTGGTGCAGGAGGGCGAGTGAAGAGTGACGTCATCAAGGTCCAGGTCGGTGATTGGAGCGTGGGCAGATACAGCAGAAGCACCGAGGTGGGGGCGAAGGAGCAGTGAGAATGTAGAGGGACGTGATCGGGGCCCAGGAGAGGCGTGAGTTCAGGGTGAGGGGCCCTGGGGCAGCACGGGCCAGCCCACACTGCAATATGTGCGCGCACTAGGTCCGTGCAGCAGAGCTGGGCTCCAGTCGTCTTGGATAATCCTTGCCACTGGGCCTAGACCTAGCTCTGTCAAGCCCGTGTGGTGGCTGGTATGCAACGGCCACCCCACGTTAAAAAAATCAACACACAGGCATCTTCCACCCTCCAAGATGCAGTTCAGGACCTGGAATATTAGGTCCTTCATTGAAAGACCATTGAACTAATTTCTTTTTTGGCATGGAAGCAAGTCATCCTTGCTTCGAGGGATTGTGTATGATGATGACAACACTGGTGCGGTGTTAGGTACAGACATTAGCAACTTGATTGAGTTTTTTGATGAGGTAACAGAGAGGGTTGATGAGGGCAATGCGGTTGACGTGGTATACATGGATTTCCAAAAGGCGTTCGACAAAGTGTCACATAATAGGCTTGCCAGTAAAGTTGAAGCCCATGGAGTAAAAGGGGCAGTGGCAGCATGAATACGGAATGGGCTCAGTGACAGTAAACAGAGAGCAGTAGTGAACGGTTGTTTTTCGGACTGGAAACTGAAAGTATACAGCGGTGTTCCCCAAGTGTCGGTACTAGGACCACTGCTTTTCTTGATATATATTAATGACTTGGAAGTATAGTGAACAGTGAGGAGGATAGGGATAGACTTCAAGAGGACATAGTCAGGCTGATGGAATGGACGGACACGTGGCAGATGAAATTTAACGCAGAAAAGTGTGAAGTGATACATTTTGATAGAAAGAATAAGGAGAGGAAATATAAACTAAAGGGTGCAATCCTAAAGTGGGTACATGAACAGAGAGATCTAGGGGTATGCACAAATGGTGACAGGACAGGTTGAGAAAGTGGTTAAAAAAGCTTACAGGATCCTGGGCTTCATGAATAGAGACATAGAGTACAAAAGTGTGGAAATTATGATGAGCCTGTATAAAACACTGATTCGGCCTCAACTGGAGTATTGTGTTCAATTGTGGACACCACACTTTAGGAAGGATATGAAGGCCGAGAATGATTCTAGGGATGAGGACCTCAGTTACATGGATAGAGTGGAGAGACTGGGGTTGTTCTCCTTGGAGCAGAGACGATTGAGAGGAGATTTGATAGAGGTGTTCAAAATCATGAGGGGTCTGGGTAGAGTAGATCGAGAGAAACTGTTCCCATTGGCAGAAGGGAACCAGAGGACACAGATTTAAGGTGATTGGCAAAAGAACCAAAGGCGACATAAGAAAAAACGTATTTACACAGCGAGTGGTTAGGAGCTGGAATGCACAGCATGAAGGGTGTTGGATGCAGACTTAATCACTGCTTTCAAAAGGGAATTGGATAAGTACCTACAGGAGAGAAATTTGCAGGGCTATGAAGAAAGGATGGGGGAGTGGAACTAGCTGAAGCACTCTTGAAGAGAGCTGGCACATGCTCGACAGGCTGAATGGCCTTCTTCCGTGCTGTAACCATTCTATGAGTCTATGACTACCGAGATAGGTCATGGGTCAGTGTGATGTGTGCACAGTAGTGTTATTTACAGACATTACTGAGTTAGTTCATGGGTCAGTGTGGTGTGTGTACAACACTGGTGTAGTGCTAAATACAGACATTAATGAGATAGGTCATGGGTCAGTGTGGTGTGTGTATGGAGAGCATTTTGAATATAGAAACATGCTCAAGGTTTTTTTCTCTTAGAAAAACAGCCTCTAACTATGTTATATTTCTCTTCTCCCCATTCATCATTGGCCTTTAACAATACAGGTCCTACTGTCTAGTCAATCTCTCAGGAGGTTTTCTTAAACTTTCTCACTCATAACAGTGAGGCAATTGGAATGTTCAGCTTGTTATTAATATATGAAACAGAATATGGGCATCCATTATTTACTTAAAAGTTAAGTTATTAATGCACTAAAGTATTGCAAATCTCATACCTAACAACTTAACTCTTGTACAAATCACACAATATACCAACCACTCACAATCATTTCATACATTAGCATAAAAAGCCTAAACCATTCATCATCTTTGGATGTGCTATGCATTTGATAATCAGGTCCATAATGTCTGGGAAGTAAAATGGCTAATTTGGATATTAATTGCATCTTGGATTCCTGTCTATCATTACAGGAATCTGTATCTCAGACATATAATTTTCCATAGAATGCTCGGAAAGCTTTACTAAATAACTTATTGCTTAAGCATACAGCTGAGACTATAACGGTCTGATTGCATCTTCATTCCTTTCATTCTCCTTGATTTGGCCTTCTCTGCAGGCCGCATGAGAGGTCATGTACTCAACATCACAAAAGGTGATGGCATGAGCACGTTAATTGAAATGGTTTTCTTACCCTGCCCTCTATAAAACGCAGGCAGTGAACCTGATCATCAGATCATTCTCCCTAGCTCCAATATTAAGTTCACTCAAATCCTAGACACGACCCCTGAGGAAGACAAATCCTTCAAAATCAGTGATCAGTGCCCTAAATATCTTAGGTGTTCATAACCTGGTCCAATGTTTCAGATACCTGTTCTCAGACAGGCTGTCGTTGGAGGAAACGGTGGGTGAGGAATCTGGTATGCCTCAGGCTCCCTCCTGTTATGTATGCAACCCTGGGTAACCTGTATCATTACCGCCACCAGAGGGCATACCTGTTGGAGTCCCAAGGGATCCCAGCATCCCTTGGGAGCACTGTATATAAGCAGGCCTCCCATGCTGTACCAGCACTCTGGAGTTTGAATAAAGGAGCTAAGGTCACACTTACTCATGTCTACAGTACTCAGTTACATTACTTTATTATGAGCATAACACTTCCGCTACCTGCGCTTGTTTTCTGCACGCACTCAGCAACGAGACCCGAGGTGCTCAGCGCACTCCCTGGTGCACTTCCTCCACTTAGGGTGGTCTTTGGCCAGGGACTCCCAAGTGTCAGTGGGGATGTTGCACTTTATCAGGGAGGCTTTCAGGGTGTCCTTGAAATGGTCCTTGTGTTGATGGTGTTTCATGTCGATGTTAGCAGGTCAAGCAGGGCTGTGTCATCGCACCAACCCTCTTCTCGATCTTCCTCGCTGCAATGCTCCATCTCACTCTCAGCAAGCTCCCCGCTGGAGTGGAACTTAACTATAGAACCAGTGGGAACCTGTTCAACCTTCGTCGCATCTAGGCTAGATCCAAGACCATCCCATCCTCGGTCATCGGACTACAGTACGTGGATGACACTTGCGTCTGTGCACATTCAGAGGCTGAACTCCAAGCCGTCGTCAACATCTTCACCGAGGCGTATGAAAGCATGGGCTTTACACTAAACATCCGTAAGACAAAGGTCCTTCACCAACATGACCCCATCACACAGCATTGCCCCCGTAATCAAGATCCAAGGCGCAGCTTTGGACAATGTGGACCACTTTCCATACCTCGGGAGCCTACTATCAGCAAGGACAGACATCGACGACGAGGTCCAACACCACCTCCAGTGTGCCAGCATGGCCTTCGGTCACCTGAGGAAGAGAGTGTTCAATAACCAGGACCTCAAATCTGGCACCAAGCTTATGATTTACAGGGCTGTAGTGATACCTGCCCTCCTCTATGGCTCAGAGACGTGGACCATATACAATAGGCACGTCAAATCGCTGGAGAAATACCACCAATGCTGTCTCCGCAAGATCCTGCAAATCACCTGGGAGGATAGATGCACCAACGTCAGTGTTCTCGAGCAGGACAACATCCCCAGCATCAAAGCACTGACCACACTCGACCAGCTCCGTTGGGCGGGCCACATTGTCCGCATGCCCGACACAAGATTCCCAAAGCAAGCGCTCTACTCGGAACTCCTACACGACAAGCAAACCCCAGGTAGACAGAGGAAATATTTCAAGGACACCCTCAAAGCCTCCCTGATAAAATGCAACATCCCCACCGACACCTGGGAATCCCTGGCCCAAGACCGCCCTAAGTGGAGGAAGAGCATCCGGGAGGGCGCTGAGCACCTCGAGTCTCGTCACCGAGAGCATGCAGAAATCAAGCGCAGGCAACGGAAGGAGCATGCGGCAAACCAGTCCCCGCACCCATCCTTTCCTTCAACTAGTGTCTGTCCCATCTGTGACAGAGACTGTAATTCCCGTATTGGACTGTACAGTCATTTTTAGTGTGGAAGCAAGCCTTCCTCGATTTCGAGGGACTGCCTATGATGATGAGGTAGAGAACTCCAGGAATTTGATCCAGCAATGATGAAGGAACTGTGATATATGTCCAAATTAGGAAGTTATGTGAGCTGGAGAGTAACTTTGTGATGAGATGTTCCAACGCCATTGCTTTTAAAAAAAAAAAAATTTCTCACCTACACAAGAACAACACCTGTTCTCAAAAATCCATCCAAAGCTCTTGCCTCAGTTCCCTCTAAATGGAAACAGAACCCTGTACCTAATGAGATCTACCTACTGACAGTCTCCCAGACCACAATTCGAAGTTCGCTGTGGCTCTCAGTTTGAAGGGTGCCCAAATCCTGCAGGTCACAGATTCTGAGCTTTCTCCAAATTTTTCTTAAGAGCAGCCAGTTTTATTACCAGGATTCAAAGCATTAAATAAAGAAAGAAATTAAGCATTTTTGTCTCTCCCAGTTTCTTTAGGGTTGATTTTAACCTAGAGCAGGTTTTGGGAGGTCAAATTTTCAGGCCTGGAGTATTTTAATTCCAGGATCTCATTTAAATGCCACCGATCCTCAACTAAATACTGAGCTCTACTGTGGTTAAGATTTTGGTTCCTGTTTTTCTTACAGTAATTGAAATGACCAGATCCCCAGGCGAACTGCAGCCATCTATCGGATAAATATTTGATGGAACCAAACGATGAAATTAAGCTAAAGATAAATATATATCATCATCATCATCGGCAGTCCCTCGGAATCGAGGAAGACTTGCTTCCACTCTTAAAATGAGTCCTTCGCTGAACAGTCCAATACGAGAATCACAGTCCCTGTCACAGGTGGGACAGATAGTCGTTGAGGGAAGGGGTGGGAGGGACAGGTTGGCCGCACGCTCTTTCCGCTGTCTGCGCTTGATTTCTGCATGCTACTAACTACTCAAGATTCTAAATATATATCAGATCATCATAGTATTGCATAGTATTTACAGCACAGACACAGGCTGTTCGGCACAACAGGACCATGCCTGTGTTTATACTCCACACAAGCCTCCTTCCACCTCACTACATCTCACCCTATTAACATATCCTTCTATTCCTTTCTCCCTCATGTGCTTAGAAATATAGAAACATAGAAAATAGGTGCAGGAGTAGGCCATTCGGCCCTTTGAGTCTGCACTACCATTCAACAAAGATCATGGCTGATCATTCCTTCAGTACCTCATTCCTGCTTTCTCTCCATACCCCCTGATTCCTTTAGCCGTAAGGGCCACATCTAACTCCCATTTGAATATATCCAACAAACTGGGCTCAACAACTTTCTGTGGTAGAGAATTCCACAGATTCACAATTCTCTGAGTGAAGATATTTCGCCTCATCTCAGTTCTAAATGGCTTACCCCTTATCCTTAGACTGTGTCCCCTGGTTCTGGACTTCCCCAACATCGGGAACATTCTTCCTGCATCTAACCTGTCCAGTCCCGTCAGAATGTTATATGTTTCTAAGAATTACTTTCTAAGGGCCCAAGTTTCGGCATCTGGTGAAAACGGCGCACCTCCGAGACTTACGTGACCTGCCTGGGCTCGAAGGTGCGCCAGAATATTTTGCTGCAATTCTCCGGTTCTCCTGGACCGTGGCATGGCGCAGCATGGCGCAGTCTTCCTGGGGCGGGGCAAGCTGCAGGTGGGCGGGGCTAAGCCCCTGCGTGTCTGAAGACTGCCGGCTTTGTTGCGCGTGGGCGTTGCAATGTGTGCGCCTGCACAATGGCTCAGCAGGGCGTCTTTCCCCAGTCTGTTTCAGATTGGTGTGGGTACCGGGGAGGGATGGAGGAGCGTAGAAAGAGGGCACTGAGGAGGTGATCGGTGGGAGAGATACATGAGGAGGGCTGGAGTAACATGGGAAGGGCTGCAGAAGCATGGGAAGGGATGGAGGAGCGAGGCAAGGGATGGAGGAGCGAGGCAAGGGATGGAGGAGCGAGGGAGAAGGGATGGAGGAGCGAGGCAAGGGATGGAGGAGCGAGGCAAGGGATGGAGGAGCGAGGCAAGGGATGGAGGAGTGTGGGTTGGGGGGGCACTCGAAATGATCGAAGGGCCGGAGGAGAGAGCAGAGGTGCCTCCGTCCAGCCTCCCCCCCCCCCCGTGTTCAGCCACAACCCCCCGCCACACACCGCCCCCCCACACACCCCCACCACACCCCCCCATCTCACACCATTCCCGCCACCACACCCCCACACCCCCCCCCCACACCCACTCCCCACACCCCCCCACTCCCCTCAACAGACCCCCACTCCCCCCTACACACACCCCCACCCCCCCACACATATACACACACCCCCACACACACACACACAAGCACACAAACACACCCCCCCACACACCCCCACCCCCACACCACACCACTCCCCCCGCCCCCCACACGCACCCTACCCCCCCCCACCCCAATGCCCCCACACACCCCCCACCCCTCACTGTCAGATACAGAAAGAGAGAGAGAGAGACACTTTTAGAAAATCCTTCCCTTCACATAAAGGTAGGACTTCTATTTTTTTTATTTTTTATTGATTGGTTGCTTATTACTTTGGTCTTGGAGCTTTAGGTGCAGGGTTCCTTCTATTTTTTTATTAATTCATTGCTTATTACTTTTTGTGCTTCGTAAATGTTGACTGCTTTGTTTTGTGCTTACAGCTTTACATGTATTTTGCTTCTTTCTAACTTCTCTCCCCCACTGTTGTGATGTTGATGTGTCCTTTGTGTTTAATGCTCCCCCCCCCCCCGCACCCCCCCGCTGTGTCTGGCTGTGCCTGCACTAAACTTAACTCTAGGTAAGGTTTTTAAGAACTTACAAAAGTGGATACTTACTCCATTCTAAGTTAGTTTGTTGTAAGTTTTCACTGCTGAAACTTGCAAAACAGGCCTGAGTGACTGGACACACCCCCTTTTGAAAAAAAAATACCTCACCTAAAGCCAACCTAAACCAACTCACTAGAACTGGAGCGAACTATTATCCGAGAATTGCAATTTCTAACATACTCCAAACGTAACTAGTTGCTCCAAAAAACTAGGAGCAACTCCACCAGAAACTTGGGCCCTAAGTTTCTAAGAAGCTTACCGAGCTTCCCCTTAAATGCATCTATGCTAATCGCCTCAACTAATCCCTGTGGTAACAAGTTCAACATTATAACCACTCTCTGAGTAAAGAATTAGTATAGGATAAAAATGGGATAGATTATCTGTGAGACAAAATAGGATAGATTGCATTAGAGGCATATATTATATCAGAGGCACGAGATGTCAGGGTGACCCAATACATAATAAACAGGTTCCATATCAGGCTCTTTGCTTCAGTCTCGATGTTTCAGTGTTCAGTTTTTCTTTTCTGTTCCATGATGTCATCCGATGGAAGCTTACCTCACAATGAAGTCTGAGTGAGCCTCCTGCATAATCTGCTTTTCTGATCGTATGTGCTCCTGTTGTCGTGTGTCTACTATGTGACGCTTTTTCAGAATCTTCATCGCATACGTTTTGGATTCCTCACTTTTTAATTGGACCTTTTAAGAATAAACAAGCAAAGAGTTTTATTTGCATTTTCAAAACTGCTGTGAATCCCCTTGGGATTTTTTACTAATTTAAAGGTGCTATATAAATAAACGTTGCTGTTGCATTTTCAAAAATGCCTCAGCATTCATTCCTACGAATTCCAAAATTCTGAAAATCGATTGGTACTGTATACTTTATTGGCTGCCATGTTTCCTACATTACAACAGTGATTCCACTGTAAAAGCTGTTCAAATAATCTATAGTTAATTAAAACAGAGTTAAACTTCATAACTATTATATTTGCATTCATTAGAGACAAAATCTACAGCTGTTCAGCATTTTTATATTGCTTTCTGCTTGGGTACTAACTGTGCTATTAATTATTGGACAGAGTCTCCAATGCCGTACATTCACAACGACCTTTAATGAACAGGGCAAGTTTCAGGCCAACGTTCCACAGAATAGTGTAAACCTCTGGGCCCGAAATTCAGTATCACTAGAAAGCTGGTGCTCCACCACCTTTTTAGAGCCAAAGTGTTTTCGTGGCTAGGCCAATATTCAGCTCCAAAACCGAACAACTGGGTTTCAGCACTAATGAACCCTTCCAAAGTGTATTTTTCAGTGGTGTGACTGTCTTAATTTGAGTGTTATCACCACTGAGAAATTCAGCATGCAGGTAAGGGTTTCTAACAAGCGAGCTGCTCCCTGGGCGCGGGGAGGAGTTTGGAAGGATGGCCGGTGTAAGGGGTGCAAGGACAGCCAACAGGTTCACTGATATGGAGCTGGAGACACTGATGGATGGTGTGGAGGACAGAAGAAGAATACTGTTTCCTGACGTGGAGAGACCTGGAAGACCGCCAGTACATAATGCATGGAGGGAGATCGTAGGGGAGGTGTCAGGCACCTCCATATATGTGACGACGCACCCTCCCAGGAGGGCGCTGGCCAGTCTGCACCCGGCCCTTCCAGGGTGGCGATGGGTCGACGCCTCCTAGCTCTGGGGCAACAGGGATCCTCCTCCTCCTACACCTTCTCCTCCTCCTCAGGTGGTACTGTTGGATCGACCTCCAGTGGCTGTCCCCTCATGATGGCCAGTTTGTGCAGCATGCAGCAGACCATTGTGGTCCAGGCACCAGAATCTCTGCTTAAGGATGCCTAAGCACTGCTCGATGCTGCACCTGGTGGCACAATGAGCGTCATTGTCTGCATGCTCTGGCGCTGTCCTGGGGTTCCGCAGTGGAGTGAGCAGCCAAGTGGACAGGGGATATCCCTTGTCCCCAAGCAGCCAACCGCAATCCTGATTGGGGCCGGTCAAGACGGCGGGCACACTGGTCTGGCGCAGAATGAACGAATCATGGCTGCTGCCTCCCTTGCCCGCTGCCTCTCTGCACGGTGCTGAGGGCGATGCTTTCTCCTGCGTGCCGTCCTGCTTCTGAGCAGCTGTACCAGGTGTTGCCCTCCCAACACCCCTCCCATCCTCAGGGTGAACCCTGTCCAGGAGGGTCTCTACAGCCCACAGGCCTCCACTAAAGAGTCAGACCTGGAAAGTATGTGCAAACCTCTGAGCAGCACTCAGCAGGTTTAATGGAGCCAAAACAATTAATAAAACTGTATGAGAAGCTAAATACTGCGGATGATGGAATCTGACATAAAAACACGAATAATTAATAAAACTGTATGAGAAGCTAAATACTGCGGATGATGGAATCTGACATAAACACACGAATAATTAATAAAACTACATGAAAAGCTAAATACTGCGGATGATGGAATCTGAAATAAAAACACTAAAAGTAATAAAACTATTTCACTGACCACAGCAAAATTCCGGCGTTTGAGCACCGACTCGAATACTGCGTGAGGGCACTGCCTGAAGATGTCCGACCTTTTTGTAGGTGAATTTCCCTGTCCTAGCCACTTTTCAACAGCTCGCAAGCTACTGAGCTCACTGCAGAAAATCTTCCTTTACTGCGGCTTCACCACGGCGTTTCCGGCGGAAGTGCGCACCACTAAAGCAAACCCCCTCCCCCCCCCCCCCCCCCCACCCCTCTAGCTGAATATGGCTCGGGGGGGGGAACATCACCCAACTGTGGCGGCCAATCGATTTTTTCGATCGGCCGTTCAAACCCCGTGACAGCTGTCCCTCCAGGGACGGTGAATTTTGGCCCCTCTGTATCTGTTCTCCAATTAATCACTTTCTCAATGATATGACAGAGTTTTTGTGCGACAAAGCATTGTGCAAGGTCTCACCAACTTACACAGCTTGCTACGAGATGTGGGGATTCAGGGTAAATATGGGTAATAGACAAGAAACTGCTTGAAGGGTAGAAGATAGCAGGTACCTGTCAGAGAGTTTCTATTAGGGTAAGTGGAAACAAGGGGTGGAGTTCCCTCGGGACCAGTATTAGGAATTTTACTATTTCTAATTTACATCAATGACTTAGATTCAGAAACTCCATGCAAATAGGTCAAATTTGCAAATTACCAAACGAGGAGGGGCAGTAGAATGGAAGGAGATGGCCCAGAAATTACAGAATGAGTTGGACAAAGTGTGCAAATGAGGAAAACAATGACAGATGAATGCTAATTCTGCCAAATGTAAAATATGGCACATAGGAAGGAAAAATGGGTGAAGCACCTACTCTCGGCATGGTGCAGGAATAATTATGGATAAAGTTGAAAAAGACCTGGGGCTAGAAACTCCACTTTTGTGCTTATCGACCAAACATGGCCGTTATTTCCGGCGTGGGTGGTAAAAAAAGGGTTTTCAGATCGCCGGCTTCTCGCCCATTCTCAAATCACCTAGTCTCCATTTTTGAAAATGGGCGTGACCACGAGCGATATGAAATGGGCGGTAGCATTACATTTTTTTGACCATCTGCCATAAAGTGTGGTCGTCCTTAGCAACGGCATGGCAACGCTCGATTCCTGCGATTCAGGAGGTCAAGGGTCACCATGAAATGCACAGAAGAGGAGACAGAAAGAGAGGGAGCTCAGAGGGACTGAAGGCGTATCTGGGTGTGGTGTGGCTGCTTTGGGAGGAAGGAAGGAGACTTTAGAGCTTCATAGCAAGTAGGCAAACAAAAATTAGCTGTTACCAGCCACATATTTGCCTGAATTTAGCCTGTAATGGAGAGAGAGGAGGAGGCGTCACAGCACGCTGTAGAGACTAACGCTGGAGAGAGCAGTGAGGTGGGGGAGCAGCACATTGGAGGGCGCAAAAGAGCAGGAAGTTCTCTAACGAGGCAAATGCCTCCCTCCTGCAGGAGGTCGAGTCAAGCTGGGGTGATTTGACACAGGGAGGGTGTGGGAAGCCGACCCCAAAGGCATACCAGAAAATATATCCCGTGATAGCAGAGGTGGTCTCGTCGGCGACCAACGAGGTGCGTGAGGGCAACCAATGCCGCAAACGATGGAACAACCTTGTGGGATCCGCAAGAGTAAGTATTACATTGATTTACATGTAATGTATTTATATAATTGATTTGTAACAGTCATGAGTAACTATCAGCAGATGTGAGGTCTTTAACTTTTACCGGAAAAGTTTTACTCAAAGCCTGCGGTCACAGTGTACGCCTTTAGGTAAAGAATGATAATTACCATAATAATCATGATTACATCTGTCGGTTATGTGTTGTATCAGTCTCTGTGACAGTACCTAGCAATGATATCATGCAATGATCCCATGCCATGTCGTCCTGTCACCTTTTACAGAAGAAGCTATCAACGATGAGGTCCATGCAGAGGTGAACAGTTGGGGGGCCACCAGTCCCCAGTGACATCACTGAGATGGAGGAACGAGTGCTCGCACTCGTGGGGAAGCACCCCCGGACAGCAACGGATGCATCTGCAGACCCTGAAGTGATGCCACGTGAGTAAAGCTTACACCATTGCGTGATGTAAAGTCATCGATGCCACACCAACTCATATTCGAACAATCATATATGATAGATGATTTCTAAAATTGTCCTAGAAATAATGATGGCTTAATGAAAATCATTGCAATGCAAATGTCTTGATGGTCATGAAATGTGATATCTGCAATGATTTTGAGAGCGGTGGTGCTTTTGTCGTGCATATGCTGTGTGTAGCGCTGGACTCACCTTGTGACCCTAGCACCCCCTTCTCCTCTAATAACCTCATTTGTGTCTTGCAGCTTAGCCAGCAGCACGGCCCCAGGCAAGACCACAGAGGCCAGAAGGTGGGGGCACGGGGCCCGACTCTCCGGACGATCCTACATCTGGTGCTGAGGAGCTCCGATTCTCGCCCGTCAATCCGCTGGGTCTGTTCTCCACGGATGAGAGCGCGGACTTCAAAGAACCTGCATCGCCATGTTCCGGAAGCCATTCCACCCCAAGGCCATCTAGTGGTCCTCCGGTCATTCCTGCCTCCACTCTGGAGGTGCCGGCCCCAAGCATCTCTCCACAGGGCACCCCATTTGTCCCCAGGATGGTGCCGACCCTGCGGAGGCCTCGTGGACGCGGCAAGTCTGGTCCACAAGAGCCACATGACAGCGGAGAGATGGTACCGTTGTCCAGGAGAACTGTAGACATTGGTGACCAGCTCCTCGAGGCATTGAGGGGCATATCCCGACAGCTGGCCATCATGACCGAGTACATTCCGCGGATGGTGGAGGCCCTGGAGGAGATAGCGAGGAACACTGCTGGCATAGGCCTCCCAGTGGTCCCCGAGCACGGCACTCTATCCCCAGGTTCTGCACCACCACTGCGAACGACAGATGGGAGCAAGGACCAAGATCCTGCTTCTCCATCAGAGAATGTTGCCCCCTCGGCACGCCCCGCTCTCGTACTCGTGCAATGACCGCATCTGCCTTCATCTCCCCCCCCCAATGAGGCACCACCTGAGGAGCTTCTCGGCCAGGCACTGTGGAGCAAGGAGGGGAAGGGGTAGAGGTGGGGAGAAGAAGGGGAGGGGGGAAGGAAAGTGAGGTGCATGTCCTCAGGTGATGGCTGTGTTATATCTCCATCTGGGTGTATGCAATTTGTGGTAATGTATGGGTCAGGGGACCACCCTCCTGCTTTGCCTTTGTATTCTGTGTTGCTGGACATGTTGACCATGTGATTGATGTCAATGGTGGAAAAAGTGGTGTGTGGGTGGTGTTTGGGTGCTATTGTCTGTGATACTTATGATTTCAGACCAATGTTGGTATAAAACTTTTGTTATTGAACATAACCTTGTTGCGCATTGTCTCAGATAGCTGCACCGTTACACACTGGTGATTCCTTAACATGAAAGGGTTAAATACAACTTAACATCAATCAACGTAAACTTTAACTGGCACCAAGGTGATGGGCACCATTGATGTCTGAGCTGCACACACACAGCAGTGTGTCAGCGTTGTCACTCACATCAACGCTCTTTCAGGCAAATCGTTCAGATATCAGCTCCTCACGTAAGAGTCTTGCAGCTATGTAGCCACCATGGGCCCTTTTCTGAGGTCTGGAGGGGGTCGTGGACATGGTTGCATAGCCAGCCTGATTGTCTGGCCCTAGGTCAGTGTCCAGCCCCTCATCATTCTCTTCCTCTTGCTCCTGAGGTGGAACATCAGTGCCTTCTGGCAATTCTTGGCCCTCCTGGTAGCCAGGTTGTGCAGCATCGAGCACACAACCACAAATTTACCTACTTGCTCAGAGTTGTATTGTAGCTCTCCTACTGAGTGGTCAAGACATCTGAAGCGCTGCTTAAGCACAGTTATTATTTGGTGGCCCCATTGCATTGAAAGTATAATAGCGATTGATCAGAAGCAATGATTTCCTCACTAAAATACACCTGGAGTAAACCCCCAATAGTCCAGAGTCTGAAAATATATCTGTTGAGATGTTCACTTCACCTGAGAAGAACTCCAGAGTCAATGCAAACTACCCCAAAACTGAGGCAGCCTTTTGAATGAAGCGACCTGCGATTTTAAAAATACCAGCCACACTGCTGCCGTTCGTTCAGAAAAGTTCAACTTTTTCTGGGTGTTTTTTTGGGCGAGCGATATTGTGGTCGATATGTGTGCGAGGTGGTGAAAGTGATGCTGGGTGATCTCCTGGGCATTAGTTTTACCAAATGTGCTCTTTACGACAAAAAAAATGGGCAGCAGTATTATTGAATCTCGGCTTTAATTCCTTGTGGAAAGTAACGCTGGGCGATATTATGGCCGTTGATTTCGCCCATTCTGATTCCACCCCAAAAAAGTGGGCGGGCGTTAATATTTTTTCTCGGTTTTAAGCACATGGGGAAAGTAACGCTCAGCGATAAGTTTCCGAAAAATGCCCGTCAGTTTCCATTTTGTGCCAAAATGGGCGATATATGGGCGTTATCCATCATTTCAGCAGTAAAATGGGCGTTAAGTGGGAGTTAAGCATGCAAAGAACTTCAAGGCTCTAGCCCCTGGAGTTTTGGCAATTCCTGCTACACTACACGTTGCAGCTAACCAAGTTAGAGCTGCTATCTTAGGCATGAGATGTTTGACCAAGGCAGTCTATCTGTTTTGGTTTAAACATTCTCCTGGCATTATTTAATGAGGCAACTTGGCTGTCGTGTTTACCTTCAAAACAATCGTGACTACTCTTGAAAAGTAGTTAATTGGTGTGAGGTGCTTGTGGACACCCTGAGGATGTGCAAGATGCTATATAAACACAAGTTATTTGTTTGTTTCCTTGTTTCTCTCTTTATGCTGTCGAGGCCTCAAGCTCTGAAAATCCCTCCCTAAACCTCTCCACTTAGCTCCTCCTTTAAGACACTACCCAACGCTTTGACCAAACTTTTATTCACCTGTCATAATATTTCTTTCTTTAGCTCTGTGTCATCTTTTGTCTGATTATGTTTCTGTGATATACCTTGGGACATTTTACCAGATTAATGGCACTCTATAAATGCAAGGTGTTATATCTATACTTAATGATCCCAGCCTAACAACAAAAATTGCACCTAACTTGGCTTTACACAATTTTTCCCCAGTGCCCCCTATAAAAGGGAAGGGGACACTAAAAGCACCGGCAATTAAAACAAATTAACTTTAAAACGTAAAATCAAATTAAAATTTGGTTGCCGGGCGTGATGATGCACTCCAGTCCCTCCGGTGCCCACCTCTCGCGGAAGGCCGCGAGCGTACCGGTGGACACCGCGTGCTCCATCTCCAAGGACACCCTGGACCGGATGTAAGAGCGGAAGAGAGGCAGGCAATCAGGTTGAACGACCCCCTCGACCGCCCGCTGCCTGGACCGGCTGATGGCACCCTTGGCCGTGCCCAGGAGCACCTAACTTGGCTTTATTCCAAATGTAGCTTGTTCAGCTGATTGCTAGATTGCCTTTAAATGTAAGTATGTTTTGCTTGATGTATTAACTGATCAATAAACATTGACAATATACTGTCATTAATATCAAAATAGCCGCATTTTCTTGCTCTGGGTTTAATTAAAATATAGACTGTTAATGGAATTAACAACGAGTGTCATTAATATTTCAGTGTTGGGCATTATCACACATCAATCACATGGGTAGTTTCAGTACAAAGCAGACCAGCGGCTGAATGGAACCATTTAGTGGAGTCCACAGGATATGTAGTTTTAAAAATAGAAGCTGCCTTGGAGTGATTTCAAGGCGGCAATCCTACCTCAGGGTACAGATGACAAATACCTCTCCAGTTTTGCTCTTGCAGCTTGTAAAGTCATGTGAACCCGACAAATAGGCTGCGGCCTTAGAAACACTCAAAGGGATCCATTACTTAATGTTGAATTATAAAAAGGAGAAAAACATTGCAGGCATGATAGGGATTCCCTCACGAGCCCTAAGCTGTGGAATTCCCTCTCTAAACCTGCCTGCTTCTTTACCCTCTCCTCCTAGAAGATGCTGCTTAAAGCCAACTCCTTGACCAAACCATTTGATCACCCAATGTTTCTTTATGTGGCTTGGTGTCAAATTTTATTTGATAACGCTCTTGTGACATGCCTTGGGATGTACAAGATGCTACATAAATGCAAGATGTTGTTGTTTTTGTTTATTCCCAGCATGCCTTCAGTGGGTTAGGCCGGCTCCCAACAGGCGACTGCCACTTCCGTCATCTTCCAGCCAAAGTGTCAGTGAACGTGGGATAGTTTTGCCCTGATATGGGCAGATTTATTCTAATGACATGTCAACGATGGGAGAGTGCCCCTGATGTATCTCTCTTTGTTGACACCACAGCAACACTGGGCACTCCTGGCCCACGCGTTGCTATGGCAGGTGGAGGTAGGCTTAAATTTAAATCCCTCCCCATCTGTTTGCAAGGGATTGGGTACAAGCTCGCTGCCCAGGAATTTCTGAAATTGAAAATAAAGGGGCCGAAATCTTCCCCCCCCTTCCTTAATCTCCATTAAGGTGGTATTGGAGCAGATAGGTCTTACCGACTGGGGGCAGATGGATGGGGCCGACCCATCCAAAATTACCCCCCCGGGCCGGCAGTGGCGCTGCCCATCGGGCACGCGCCAACCCCCTTCCGAAGGGTGGTGACCCCCTTTCTGCCCCACGCGAGAAATTGCCCCGCAGGAAATTGCCCCATGGGAGCGCCGCTGCTGCCAGTCAGTGCCACTGACAGCTTTCCCCTGAGAGAAGATGCGTGTGTCTGGGCAGCGTGTCCACCTTTAAAAGGGAGGGCACGCTGCCGGGGCCCTCCATTTAATTTTAATTGTCGGGCCGACTCCGAGGGTTCGGCCCGACAATGGTGGCCACGGGTTCGGCCGGCCGCCAACAGGCAGCCCCTCTTGGGCAGCGGGCCACTGGCTCTGGCTGAAACCCTCCCTGGTGGCCCAATAGGCCTAACTAAACCCCATACAGAGTTTGCAGCGGCCTTCCCCTTTAAGTGAAGGTGCAAGACATTGTGATGCGACAGCACGGCCCGGTGCTGATGACACGTGGCAACAGCTGCCCCGCTGCAAGGGCAGTTCCGCCCCTCAGCACCGCCCCGTCCGGAAATGCACAACAAAGAGCTGAATATTGGCGCAGTCTCTGCCTCATGGATTGGGGTGGAGAAGGAACTACAAGATCGGTAAGCGTGCTTACTTTTTGGTCCGGGAGGGCAATTTTGGGCACAAAATTAACTTCAACAATCCCAGAGGCAGCTGGTCACGCTGCAGGAATCCGAGACCTGCAACAGCAATTTCCCACACTCCCACGAGGCAGGGTTCACAACGAGTGTGACTGATCCACCGGCTGCCCCTCAAAATAGACGAGTCAGACTGACCCCAGGAGAGCGTCCCAGAGTCAGTGCTGCAGCCAGAGGGCTGGCAAATGCACGGCCCTGTTGAAGATGCAATAGCCCTAGGACGGAGGAAGAAATACCTCACAACTTGCTTTGTATAATAAAACAAGAGCAAATTTGTTGATGAAGTAAATAATGTCGATGATAAAATCATAGAAGTTTACCGTACAGGAGGAGGTCATTTGGCCCATCATGTTTGTGTTGGCTCTTTGAAAGTGCTATCCAATTAATCCCATTCCCCTTAGCCCAGCATATGTTCCCTTTTCAATATATATTCATTTCCCTTCAGAATGTTACGACAGGTATTGAATCTGCTTCCACCAGCCTTTCAGGCAGTGCAGTTTAATGTATGATGTATTTTTTTGCTATATATAGTGCTTTACAGCCAATTAAATACTTTTGATGTGTAGTCATTGTTCTAATGTAGGAAAACGAGGCAGCCAATTTGCGCACATTAAGGTCCCACAAAACAGCAACGAGATCATTTTATTTCATGCTTTTGGTTGAGTGATAAGTATTGCTCAGGACACTGGGGAGAACTCCCCTGCTCTTTTTGCAAAAGTGCCAGATGGGACCTCAGTTTAATGTCTTATCCTTAAGATAACACCTCCGACAGTGCAGCACTCCCTCAGTGCCAGCCTAGAGTATGAGTTCAAGTCTCTGGAGTGGGTCTTGAACCCACAACCTTCTCACTCAGAAGGGAGACTGCTACCACTGAGTTAAAGCTAACAGCTGACATCAAGGTAATAAATGAATCATTGTTTTTGCCTCAACTCTTTATATTCCTCTCATAAAAAGGGTGTAAGAACTGTTTAATTTTAAACTCTCCCGAATATGGCATTTTTATGACAAACATCATTAGACTTATAACCTACTTTAGCGAATCTGAACACTCACTGTGTGTTTCAATTCAGTGCTTCAAATTTAAAAAAAGATAATTTTTTTCCTCTTTAAGATCATGTCTTACTTTGACTCAACCCTGCTTTGTGCGGACACATATTTTGATCTTGATTACTCTTGCACAGATTTTCAAAATGGCTGCCATTCATTTGTGACTGAGTTAATGCAGCTCAGCTCACAGATTCTAATTATAAGTTTTAAATTGCCTTCTACAGTCACAGCAGTTTTAATTGATGGTAATAACAAAAATAATTTGGATGTCTCTGTGTTTCCTTAACAACTTTGACGAGCATAATTAGTTTGCTTTCTCACTGTGAAGAAAGACAGATGTCTATTTTAATTTATCCAATCTTTGAAAGACTCTGCGGTGTCATTCTGGTGCAGTGAGCACTTGCATAAATGCAAGAGCTTTTAGGGGCTAAAAGTGCCCCTTTCTGTAAGAGCCGTGACTGTCTCAAAGAGGCAGCCACGAGTCGGTAAGGAATCACTGCTCGGCTGGCATGGAGGGGCCGCCATCTTGGAAATTGCGCTCCTTTATTTTTGGTGTACGGGACCGGCACAACCATTTTCCCACCGTGTCGTGCACGTGGCGACCCCTTACCGACCAGCGGCGACCCCTTTCGGAAATTGACCAGTGGGAAATTGCCCCCTGCGGATTTGCCCCACGGGAGCAGCGCCACTGACAGCTTTTCCCAGCGGGAACCTTCTTGTGGCGCCGCCCTTAAAGGGGAGGACGCACTGCCGCCGCCGCCGCCATTTTATTTCAGTCGTCGACCGCGTGCCAGGCCGGCCCGACAGTGTTAGCCACGGGTCCGGCCGGGCCGCCGACGGGCAGCCCGGCACCCCCCTCTTGGGTACTGGGCCGCTGACCCCAACCGAAACCCTCCCTGGTGGCCCAGCGTTTGCCACCAAAGTGGCATGCAGAGTTCGCGGTGGCCCTCCCCTTTAACTGAAAGGGAAGGGGTTTGCGACGCACCAGTGCCACGCGGTACGTCCTCGTCGCACTGACGTCATCAGCAATGCGCTGATGACTCAAGAGTAATGGCCCGCCTGCATTCCGTCCCCATGACAACGCCACTTCCGCCCCGCTCCAAAAAAAATACAAAGTCCTGAACTTCTCTGGATTGTCCGCCCCATGCATCGGGCGGACAGAGCACTTCAAAACCAGTAGGTGCGCCCCGTTTTGGGCGGAGGGCAATTTCAGCCCCTTAGTTTTCTAAAGAGAATTATGAATAATGTTTTGGAGATCGTTATACCGCTGACAACATCTAATCTGTTTTTTTATTTTGATTATGTGGTTCCTGTAAGTAATTGAAGCTTTTTTAAATTCGTTCTCAGGATGTGGCAAGACCAGTATTTATTGCCCATCCCTAGTTGCCTGAAGTGTGATACAATAGGCCACTTTGGAGAGCAAGTAAAAGTCAACCACTTTAGTGTGGGACTGGAGTCATAAACAGGGCAAAGGCGGCATGTTTACTTCCCTAAAGGGCATTAGTGAACCAGTTTTTCTGTCAATCTAATAGCTTCTTTGGCACTTCCAGGTTTAAAAAAAAAAGTGAATTTAAATTCTCAAATTGCCATGGTGGGATTTGAAGCCATTCTCGGAATTATTAGTCCAGGAACAAAACCACTACACTAAAGTACCGTGACTGAGAAATAACAGAGCCACCCGACCTCTTACCTAACATCTGACCTAGCCAATCAACGAGATCAAATTAGCGAGATTTACAGAAAAAAAGTCAGCATAGAAAGGAGACCTTGGAGATACACTGGTTCAGGATAATATGCGGACAAAGCTTCAACATAATGAAGTGGGAATAAATATCTCAGAGTTATTAGTTGGCCTTTTGACGCCTGCCAATATTGTCACAACAGATGGCAGTTCTAGATTAGAAATCTCTAGGTTACTATCATTCTGATAAATGGCCGCTCACAAACTGTGCTATTACATGTTCTACATTTAAAGCCATAAACACATTCTCGTATCAAAAAAGCATTCTGGCAATAAGCCACCCAGCATTACCTGGACAACCTGCTGTTTATAGCTTCATCCGCTGGGGCTTAGCTCTCCGTTTCAGAGCACTGGACAGCAACAACATTCATAACAAAAGTAATAAGTGGCCATTGATATGGGTCGTGCCCTCTGCTGGTTGATAAATCCAGCCCAAAGGCTAAAACTTCGGTCGGAGGTTTCTTATGGTGCTAACGCCGGCGAGTCGGTAAATTTTGCACCGGAAAATGGTTTGCGACGGCATCTCAAAAATTCGGTTGCTGCGCCATGAGAGTGGAGTGGAGTGCAAAGGCAGGCGTTCCACATCTCTCTTAGGGCGCTCGGCCGGGTGAGCAACTGAAAACCCGTTGCTAAAGAGCCGGCTTTGAAGCGCCCTAAGAGAGACCTCCTTGCAACAAAAAAAAAAAAAATTGGGACAAGAAACACTCCCGATAAAGTACTCCTCCCAATTAAAAGGTGAATCGCAAAGAAAAACAAAGAAATATCAATTTCACTTAGCTCTTTCAATTATTCCTCCCTTGCTTTCTCTGGCGGTCTCACTACAGAGTGCTCTGGATGCCGCTCCAAGCAAATATTGCATCGCTGTCAAAACCGGGGGTGTTGCACACCAGCACGATGCTACCAGGCGGTACTACTCAGTGCCATCAGCACCAAATTTCCTGGTGGAACGCTGGCAGCAAGCTGCCCGGGCATGAAGCATTTTGCCACCCATTACTGTACCACCCCTCCGGGGCACTAACAGAAGCACAATCTAAACAACCATCCAGCCCACTGTGCTACACATGTGAGTGTCAAAAAATAAGTCAGTCACTATATACGAGCTGCTCTGCACCTATTAAGTACCTCAACAGCCCTAATAATTGGCACAAAAGTGGTTGCAGCCACTAAACTAGTTGAGCCAATCAGAGGCTTGTTGAAACGATGGCAGCCCTCACAACTTGAGCCTCCTCGGGGAAATCCCCTCCGTGCCTTTCAGTGCTGCGTGGAGGGGTTTCCTGTACGGGCTGCTCCTGCACACTCTCCACCTGGCCATCCTTGTCTGCCGTCCGGACACGCCATGGCGCACCATCTTGACGTTCGGAGGAGGCGGGAGTCCCAAATGGAGTGCACTCTACGTGGGAGTCCTCCCACTATTTATCGGGGACTTGGCCTGGAGGGTGTTGCACAGAGCAGTCTCGTGCAATAAGTTTTTAAGTCGGTTCATGGGCTCCCAGGCCGCCTGCAATTTCTGCGGTCTGGAAGGGTCCGTGTTCCATGTTTTTATCGAATGTGCGAGGTTGCAGCCCCTGTTCCATTATTTGAAGGGGCTGCTCCTCAAATTCTGGTTGCACTTCAGTCCCACACTCCTGACCTTAGGGCACCCTGTGCGGAGGGGAGCAGGCAGGTCGGAAGGCCTTCTCGTGCGACTGCTCCTGGACATGGCCAAAGGGGGCCATCAGTCTGTCCAGGCAGCGGGCGGTTGAGGGTGTCGTTCAGACTGACTGCCTGCCTCTCTTCCGCAGTTACATCCGAGTCAGGGTGTCCCTGGAGATGGAGCACGCGGTGTCCCCCGGTACGTTCACAGCCTTCCGCGAGAGGTGGGCGCCGGAGGGACTGGAGTGCATCATCACCCCGGCAACCAAATTTTAATTTGATGTTTGGCTAAAGTTTAATTTGTTTAATTTGCCAGTTTTAGTGCTCCCCCCCCACCTTTTAGCCGGGGGCACTTGTATAATTTGTGTTTCAGTGCCCTCAAAAAAAAGCTAGGGGGCACTTGATTGAAAATGTTTGGTGTGTCCCCACCCCTTTAATCAGAGGCCATTTGATTTATTGTTTTACAACCAAAATAGTTGTAAGCTTAAAAATAGGAGACTACAAAGGTATGAGGGCAGAGTTGCCTAAAGTGGACTGGGAAAATATATTAAAGTGTGGGACGGTTGATGAGCAGTGGCAGACATTTAAGGAGATATTTCATAACTCTCAAGAAAAATATATCTCAATGAGAAGGAAAGACTGTAAAAGAAGGGATAACCATCCGTGGCTAATTAAGGAAATAAGGGAAGGTATCAAATTGAAAACGAGGGCATACAAAGAGGGAGGCCAGAGAATTGGGAAGCTTTTAAAAGCCACCAAAGAACAGCCAAAATTATACTAAAGAGAAGGAAGATAGATTATGAAAGCAAAGTGACTAGTGGGGTAGCGCAAGGTTCAGTGCTGGGACCCCAGCTATTTACAATATATATTAATGATTTCGACGAAGGTATTGAATGTAATATCTCCAAGTTTGCAGATGACACTAAGCTGGGTGGCAGTGTGAGCTGTGAGGATGATGCTAAGAGGCTGCAGGGTGACTTGGACAGGTTAGGTGAATGGGCAAATGCATAGCAGATGCAGTATAATGTGGATAAATGTGAGGTTATCCATTTTGGTGGCAAAAACAGGAAGGCAGAATATTATCTGAATGGTGACAGATTAGTAAAAGGGGAGGTGCAACGAGACCTGGGTGTCATGGTACATCAGTCATTGAAAGTAGGCATGCAGGTACAGCAGGCAGTAAACAAATGGCATGTTGGCCTTCATAGCAAGCAGATTTGAGTATAGGAGCAGGGAGGTCTTACTGCAGTTCTACAGGGCCTTGGTGAGGCCACACCTTGAATACTGTGTACAGTTTTGGTCCCCTAATCTGAGGAAGGACGTTCTTGCTATTGAGGGAGTGCAGCGAAGGTTCACCAGACTGATTCCCGGGATGGCAGGACTGACATATGAAGAAAGACTGGATCGACTAGGCTTATATTCACTGGAATTTAGAAGAATGAGAGGGGATCTCATAGAAACATGTAAAATTCTGACGGGATTGGACAGGTTAGATGCAGGAAGAATGTTCCCGATGTTGGGGAAGTCGAGAGCCAGGGATCACGGATAAGGGATAAGCCATCTAGGACTGAGATGAGGAGAAACTTTTTCACGCAGAGAGTTGTAAACCTGTGGAATTCCCTACCGCAGAAAGTTGTGGAGTACAGTTCGTTGGATATATTCAAAAGGGAGTTAGATGTAGCCCTTACGGCTAAAGGGATCAAGGGGTATGGAGAGAAAGCAGGAATGGGGTACTGAAGTTGCATGATCAGCCATTATCATAATGCATGGTGGTGCAGGCTGGAAGGGCCGAATGGACTACTCCTGCACCTATTTTCTATGTTTCTATGTTTCTCGTCCGAAATATAGAAACAGATAGTAAAAGTTTCTACACGTACATAAAAAGGAAAAGAGTGGCTAAAGTAAATGTTGTTCCCTCAGAGGATGAGACTGGGGAATTAATAATGGGGAACAGGGAAATGGCAGAGACGTTGAACAAATATTTTGTATCGTTCTTCATGGTAGAAGACACTAAAAACATCCCAATAGTGGATAATCATCATCATCATCGTCTTCATCAATGTCTGCTCTTGTTGCTAAGAGGTTCCCGGGGTATGGGAAATGGTCCATGTTGTCCAGGGCCGCGCCGTGAATCTTGATGACTGGGGGGCAGTGCTGTGCGGCAAGGATAATCAAGGGGCTACAGGGAAGGAGGAGATTAATACAATCACTAAAGAAGAAGTACTTGGTAAAATAATGGGACTAAAGGCGGACAAGTCCCCTGGACCTAATGGCCTTCGGTCTTAAAAGAAGTGGCTGCAGAGATAGTGGATGCATTGGTCGTAATGTACCAACATTCCCTAGATTCTGGGGAGGTTCCACCGGATTGGAAAACGGCAAATGTAACGGCGCTATTTAAAAAAGGAGACAGACAGAAAGCAGGGAACTATAGACCAGTTAGCCAAATATCTGGGAAAATGCTGGAGCTCATTATTAAGGAAGCAGTAGCGGGACATTTGGAAAAGCATAATTCAAGCAAGCAAAGTCAGCATGGTTTTATGAAAGGGAAGTCATGTTTGACAAATTTGCTGGAGTTCTTTGAGGATGTAACGAGCAGGGTGGATAAGGGGGAAACCAGTGGATGTAGTGTATTTGGTTTTCCAGAAGGCATTCGATAAGATGCCATATAAAAGGTTACTGCAGAAGATAAAAGCTCACGGGGTTGGGGGTAATATATTAGCATGGATAGAGGATTGGCTAACTAACAGAAAACAGAGAGTCGGGATAAATGGGCCAGTTTCCGGTTGGCAAATAGTAACTAGTGGAGTGCCGCAGGGATCGGTGCTGGGGCCTCAACTATTTACAATCTATATTAATGATTTGGATGAAGGGACCGAGTGTAATATAGCCAAGTTTTCTGATGATACAAAAATGGGTGGGAGAGCAAATTTTGAAGAGGACACAAAGAATCTTCGAAGGGATATAGACAGTCTAAGTGAGTGGGAAAAAATTTGGCAGATGGAGTATAATGTGGGAAAATGTGAGGTTATCCACTTTGGCAGAAAAATAGAAAAGCAAATTATAATTTAAATGGAGAAAAATTGCAGAGTGCGGCAGTACAGAGGGACCTGGGGGTCCTTGTGCATGAAACCACAAAAAGTTATATGCAGGTACAGCAAGTAATCAGGAAGGCCAATGGAATGTTGGCCTTTATTGCAAGGGGGATAGAGTATAAAAGCAGGGAAGTCCTGCTACAACTGTACAGGGTACTGGTGGTGCCACACCTAGGGGCCGAAATTGGTGGACCGCCCAATTCTCGGCGGTCTCGCGATGGTCGGTCAATCTTCACCGTCCAATATCGCTGGGGTGGAGTGCTGGCAACATTGGTCTGGGCAGTCCTGAGCAGTGCGTCAGCGGAGTGCGATGGACGGTCTGCTCCGGCCGTGCAGGGTAAGTTGTCTGGCACTCGCGACTCTTTGGGTTCCGAGTTCTGCGCACGCGCGCTCTTCCATCGACCTCCGTCCCCCCCACCCCAAGAAGAGCAAACCGGAGGCCAGAGACTACCGATGTCGGATCGCAAGTAAGTGTCGATTTTTAATTGTTTTGTACAGTGTTTTTGATTTATTTATAATACTTATATTGTTATTTACTTATTTCCATGTTTTTCGGACGGGGGAGGGGGGGCGGGTGCGGAACAGATCTCTGTGGGGGGAGCACTAGGTTTCTGGGGGGAGGACTAGATCTCTGGGGGTGGGGTTAGATCTCTGGAGGGGGATTAGATCTCTGGAGGGAGGACTAGATCTCTGAGGGTAGGATTAGATCTCTGGCGGGATTAGATCTCTCTGGGGTGGGGATTACATAAAAAACATACAGAAAATAGGTGCAGGAGCAGGCCATTCAGCCCTTCTAGCCTGCACCGCCATTCTGTCTTGGGGGTGATTTGATCTCTGGGGGGGGGATTAGATTTCTGGGGGGGATTAATTCTCTGGGGGGGATTAGATCTCCGGGGAGGGGTAGAGATTAGATCTCCGGGGGGGGATTAGATCTCCGGCGGGGAGAATTAGATCACTGGGGAGAAGAACTAGATTGATGGGGGGGAGGACTATATCTCTGGGGATGGGGGGGGAATGGGAGAGAAATAGATCGCTGGGGGGTGAGGTGTGGGGTGGAACATTATAGTTTACATACCATCGGCATAAAACCACCTTTTTTCAGACTGTGTGCAGCTCCAGTGGTACATCGACGGTATGCTATCAATGTTGGACCTTTGGGCGGTCTGTAGGGTGCTCCGTGTGGGCGGACGGTAGGCATACCGCCCGGCGGTATGTCACTGATGAATTTCCCGCTGGGCGGTATGTGGGCGGTATGTCAGTATTTTTTGATCAATTTCGTGATGTTGGGCAGTATGCGGCAGTATGTCCACCAATTTCGGCCCCTTAATGTACTGCGTACAGTTTTGGTCTCCGTATTTAAGGAAGGATATACTTGCATTGGAGGCAATTTCAGAGAAGTTTCAAGAGGTTGATTCCGGGGATGAAGGGGTTAACGTATGAAGATAGGTTGAGTAGGTTGGGCCGATACTCATTCGAGTTCAGAAGAATGAGAGGTGATCTTATCGAAATATATAAGATAATGAGAGAGCTTGACAAGGTGGATGCAGAGAGGATATTTTCACTCTGGGGAAACTAAAACTCGGGGGCATAGTCTCGGAATAAGGGGCCGCCCATTTAAAACTGAGATGAGGAGGAATTTCTTCTCTCAGGTGGTTGTAAATCTATGGAATTCTCTGCCCCAGAGAGCTGTGGAGGCTGGGTCATTAAATATATTTAAGGCGGAGATAGACAGATTTTTGAGCGATAAGGGAATAAAGGGTTATGGGGAGCGGGCAGGGAAGTGGAACTGAGTCCGTGATCAGATCAGCCACGATCTTATTAAATGGTGGAGCAGGCTCAAGGGGCCAAATGGCCTACTTCTGCTCCTATTTTATGTTCTTATTGGGCCCAAAAATTGCCACCTTTCTGTGCTGCCCCTTTTCTAGCAGTACATCCAGATTTACATCATTGAAAGTTTTACCACTTCCTCCAAACAAATTCCTCAAAATAGTCTGCCAGAGAGAATCAGCTTGCAGGAAAAAAAATAACATCAAACCGATAAGAGCATCAGCCCTTTAAGAGCTGCTGCACATTCCCCACTCACATCTAGTCCCTTGGCATTCTCTGAACTTCTGGGAACCGTGGACATACAATATCTAAATATCTAAAAGGGGTATGGCGAGAAAGCAGGAATGGGGTACTGAAGTTGAATGTTCAGCCATGAACTCATTGAATGGCGGTGCAGGCTAGAAGGGCCGAATGACCTACTCCTGCACCTATTTTCTATGTTTCTATGTTTCTATGATTTATATTTGATAATCTTACTGATGCTGCAGGTCACTCGAGGTCCCCGAGAGTGTAGCCCCACTGATGCTTAAGCCTTCACCGATGCCTTTTGTCACCACAAGCCTGGATTTCTCCATTACTCTCCTCACAGACCTCCAGATATCCACCCAACATAAATCCCAACCCATCCAAAACTCAATTGTCTTCATTCTATCTTACATTAATTCCCACTCGCTTATCGTCCCTGCACTCTGGCTGCACAGCTTCGCAATGCACCAACATCAAATCTTTGTTCTCCTATATAAATCCCTTCAAAGCCTTACCATCCCTACTCTTGCAATCCCCTTCATCCCCATAGAAACAGGAGCAGGCCACTCAGCCCCTCAAGCCTGTTCCATTAGTAATTCAATTAGATCATGGCAGAGTTGTATCTTAGTACACACCCGTGTTCCATATCCCTTGATACCCAAGCCAAAAACTAAAAACTCTGTCTTGAAAATTTCAATTGCCCCAGCATTCACAGCATTTTGGAGATGTGGACTTCCAGATTGCCACTACCCCTTGTGTGAAAAAGTGCTTACTTAAATCTTAAATTTTAATTTTAGATTATGCCCTCTTATTCTGGATTCTCCCATCAGAAGAAATAGTTTCTCTAATTTTTTGGTGTAACTTGATTTTTCGGGTGTATCTTTTTAGTTGCAAATATGGCCATTTAATTTGCGTCAGTGTAAGTGAGTTAGTTAGGTTTTTTGTTAGGTCAGTTTTTTTGTTCAAAAGAAGGCGTTCCCAGCCACTTACATCATTTATGCCAATTTGGCCAGAAAAAACTTGTACTAAACTAACTTAGGGCAGCGTATGTTTCCACTTTTGTCCGCACAGAAAGACCTTACTTACAGTTAAGGAATCGGCGCAAGTAACTACATTTAAAGCACCACCAAGCACCACAAACAAAGCACAAAAAGTAATAAGCAATTAATTAACAAATAAAATAGAAGGAACCCAGCATCTAAAGCACCAAAATCAATCAGTAAATAACAAATAAAAAATAGAAGTCCTACCTTAGGGAAAGCAGCAGGCCGCCGATGAGGGAGCCCATTCGGCCAGGGTTAGGGATGGTGTGCTTCAGGCCCCTCCCACACAGCCTGCAGCACGCGTTTGCAGAAACGGCCTGCCAGGAGCTACTACACATGCGCACAGACTCTAGCGCGCATGTGCAGAGGTCCTGGCACTGTTTTCAGCGCTGGGACCTAGCTCCGCACCCCCCCCCCCCTTCTTTCTTCTGCGCCACACCAGCTCCACAGACGGCCCGAGAATCGGCCATGATCGCGAGTATTTTTGGGGGCGCTGCTTCTGATCTAAAATGTCAGCGGGGGGCTTGGAGGTGCGCCGAAAAAAACGAACGGCCAAATTTGGGCCCATAGTAGCTACCATATTGAATCCTTTAATCATTTTGAATGCCTTAATTTTTCTAAACTCAAGGGAAAACAAGACAAATTGATCCAATCTGCCCTCATAATTTAACTCCTTAAGCACTGGTATAATTATGGTGAATCTGCACTGTACCCACTTCAAAGCCAATATATCTTTCCTGAGGTGCGGTGCCCAATATGGAATGTAGTACTCCAGATGGGGTCTGACCAAGCATCTGTACAAATGAAGCATAATTTCCTAACTTTTTAATTCCAATCCCCTTGAGATTAAGGTCAGCATGTTATTAACGTTTTGATATTTTTATACCTGCGCACTGGCTTTTAATGATTTGTGTACATGACACCTAAATCGCTCGACTCCTCCACCGCTCACTGTTAAGAAAATATTCCAATTCTCTTTCTCAAATCCCAAAGTGGATGACCTCACACTTCCCCACATTGAACTCCATCTGCCGTAGTTTTGCCAACACACTTCTTCTGTCTACGTCCCTTTGTAACTTTCTCCTCCAATCCACACAACTTACTGTGCCTCCTAACTTAGTGTCATTTGAAAACGTGGACATACAACTCTCTATTCCTTCATCTAAGTCATTAATATATATGTTGAAAAGTTAAGGCCGCAATACAGGTCCCTGGGGAACACCGCTTGTTATATCCCGCCAATTAGAGAATGAAACTTTTAATCCTAATCTCTGTCTTATACCTCTCGAACAATTACCAACACATACCACAAGGTTACCTCCAAATCCATGTGCTCACATTTTTGATAATAATCTCTTGTGCAGAACCTTATCAAATGCCTTTTGGAAGTCCATATAAACAGCATCCATAAACACTTCCCTATCCACCACGCTAGTGACCTCCTCAAAAAATTCAACTAGATTAGTCAGATATAACGTACGCTTCACAAATCCATGCTAACTCTCTTTGATCAGCTGATACCTGTCCAAGTGTTCAGTCACTCTGTCTCTGATGATAGATTCCAGTAACTGATGTTAAACTGACAGGTCTATAGTTAACTGAATTCTCTCTCCCTCCCTCCTTCTTAAATAATGGAGCTCCATTTGCAATTTTCCAATCCAGAGACACAATTCCTGAATGTAGAGCACTTTGGAAAATGATGACTAATGCATCTGCACTTTCTTCACCTATTTCTTTTAATATTCTAGGGTGGAGACCATCAGGTCCTGGAAATTTGTTGATTTTAAGTCTCCAGTTCAACCATCTTCAGCTGCTTCATCAATGACCTTCCCTTCATCATAAGGTCAGAAGTGGGGATACTCGCTGATGATTGCAGTGTTTAATTCCATTCTCAATACCTCAGATAATGAAGCAATCCATTCCCGCATGCAGCAAGACCTGGACAACGTTCAGGCTTGGGCTGATAAGCCATTTGCCAAAGCTTCTTTGATAGCACCTCCTAAACCCGTGAACTATATCACCTAGAAGGCAAGGGCAACAGGTGCATGGGAACACCACTACCAAGTTCCCCTCCAAGTCACACACCATTCTGTGTTGGAAATATACTGCCGTTCCTTCATTGTCGCTGGTTCAAAATACTGTAACTGCCTCCCTAACAACACTGGGAGTATTGTACCACACGGCCTGCAGCGGTTCAAGTTGGCAGCTCACCACCAACTTCTCAAGAGCAATTAGGGATGGGCAATAAATGCTGGCCTTGCCAGTGACGCCAACATCCCGTGAATGAATAAAAAAAGCTGGACTTTGTTTTTGTTCCATACTTTCGTATGATCTCAAATCCTTAACCCAAATGCTCAATTACTTACTCCGGACTAATGAGTTATAAATGGGTAGAAAATTGTCTGCCCTGTATGTCAGGTGTACTGATATCTCCCATTGGCAGCATGAATTTGTACAATCAGCCCTTGAAAATACTCACATGGGCTAAGTGTGGTATACCACAAGAATTCTCTGCATCAAACTCCACTAAACAAATTACTGATATTTCTGAGCTAGCCATTGACCTCATGTTCTTATGTGATTAGTAATAAGAAATTGCACTCAACGACTTTTCAAGACCATGAATGTATATAAATACAAGCTTGACATCTAGTACATGCCCCTGGGTATGAAAATATACATCACACTAGCAAGGATTCCATGAGTTTAAAAGTCCTGACAGACTCAGATAGAATATGAAATGGCATTAAATCATAGTTAACTGAACAATGCTGATGGGGTCAAATATAGAAACATAGAAACATAGAAATTTACAACACAGAAGGAGGCCATTTCAACCCATCGTGTCCGTGCCGGCCGACAAAGAGCCGCATGGCCCTCGGTCAGCAGCCCTGAAGATTACATATAAACCTATGAACAATGAACAATGTCGGAAAGGTAAAGAGCACCCAGCCCAACCAGTCAGCCTCACACAACTGCGACACCCCTTACACTGAAACATTCTACACTCCACCCCAACCGGAGCCATGTGATCTCCTGGGAGAGGCAAAAACCAGATAAAAACCCAGGCCAATGATTAATGATACTTTCACATTCCACAAGCAGGAAATTGAAACCACTTTGCATCAATGTTAGACTTTGCATATATATCAAATATAAAGGCCCAAACTGACTCGGAAGTGGAGTGAGACTCCTTCCTCCATAAAGTCTCACACTGCTTTGTTCAGGTGACATTGGATTCAAGCCATTATTGGGATGATTGCTTTGAGGGCAGGAGTCAAACATGCAACATAAGTACATTACAAACATGTAATTTGTTTTAAAGACCCTGCCACTCTCACCCATCTTTGTCCCAGACTCAACCCCCAGAATCTGCTCCTGACCTCAGCCCCAGGAATGCTTCTAATCCTGTCCTTACCCATGGAAACATCTCCACCTACCCCTGATCTTGAACTTAATCACTCTCCAATTTCCAGGTAACGAGAAAAGTTCAGGGGGTTGGAGGTAATATATTAGCATGGATAGAGGATTGACTAACTAACAGAAAACAGAGTCGGGATAAATGGTTCATTCTCTGTTTGCAACCAGTAACTAGTGGGGTGCCACAGGGGTCAGTGCTGGGACCCCAACTATTTACAATCTATATTAATGACTTGGAAGAAGGGTCTGAATGTAACGTAGCCAAGTTTTCTGACGATACTCAGATGGGAGGAAAAGCAATGTGTGAGGAGGACACAAAAAATCTGCAAAAGGATATAGACAGGCTAAGTTAGTGGGCAAAAATTTTGCAGATGGAGTATAATGTTGGAAAGTGTGAGGTCATGCACTTTTAAAAATCAAAGAGGAAGTTATTATTTAAATGGAGAAAGATTGCAAAGTGCTGCAGTACAGCGGGGCCTGGGGGCACTTGTGAATGAAACACAAAAGGATAGTATGCAGGTACAGCAAGTGATCAGGAAGGCCAATGGAATCTTGGCCTTTATTGCAAAGGGTATGGAGTATAAAAGCAGGGAAGTATTGCTGCAGATATACAGGGTATTGGTGAGGCCACACCTGGAATACTGCATGCAGTTTTGGTTTCCATATTTACGAAAGGATATACTTGCTTTGGAGGCAGTTCAGCGAAGGTTCACTAGGTTGATTCCGGAGATGAGGGGGTTGAATTATGAGGAAAGGTTGAGTAGGTTGGGCCTCTACTCAATGGAATTGAGAAGAATGAAAGGTGATCTTATCGAAACTTATAAGATTATGAGGGGGCTTGACAAGGTGGATGCAGAGAGGATGTTTCCACTGATGAGGGAGACTAGAACTCGGCATAATCTTAGAATAAGGGGCCGCCCATTTAAAACTGAGATGAGGAAAAATTTCTTCTCTCAGCGGGTTGTGGATCTGTGGAATTCGCTGCCTCAGAGAGCTGTGGAAGCTGGGACATTCAATAAATTTAAGACAGAAATAGACAGTTTCTTAAACGATAATGGAATAAGGGGTTATGGAGAGCGGGCGGGGAAGTGGACCTGAGTCCACGATTGGATCAGCCATGATCGTATTAAATGGCGGAGCAGGCTCGAGGAGCCATATGGCCTACTCCTGCTCCTATTTCTTATGTTGTTAGGTTCTTATCCTGTCCCATCCTTGTTTCAGTTTAGGCCTTGTGTCCATCCTCAATCCAGCTCCCACTTCACTGGATTGCTTTGTTCCTCCGTACCCTCCCTGTGCTCCATGTCCCAGCGTGACTGCTCCACTGCCCAGCCCATGGCTCAGAACACCCATGAGGAGCACAAAAGGAAGCTGACTGGTTTAAATAAAGATCAGATCAACAAGCTGAGGGAAGCTGGCAAAAACAATCAATAAAAATATTTATAGGGATGAGCTTAGACTTCCATCCTAATATATCTCCCTTTTCACTGAGACACTTTCAATAAAGGGATCGAAATTCGGCTACGCCCCGTTTGGGGGCAGTAACGGAGGCGAGGCGGACCTCCTGCGCCCGCCACGGAAGTCCCACCCCGGCTGCGAAATTTCGGTTACCGCCCCCCGCAGGAAATGGAGCACAATGTTGTATGCTCCACTTCCGTTTGGGACGGGATCGAGGATGTAACGCCTCTTCGTGTAGCGCTGATGATTTTCAACACCCCTGCCCTTCCGCAGGGCGTGAAGGGGTTGCCGTGCACGACAATGATGTCATCATCGGAGGCGCAGTGGCCCAGGGTGCTACCAGCGGAGGTGGGGCGCTAATACATTTGTGCCTCCGCGTCTCCACAGCAGCGCTAAATGGAGGCACAAAGCCGGGGAATTTCGGCCCGATAGACGTTTATTTGGTAGTCAGTGCTCATTCATATCAATGTGCAATCTCATAAGACATAAGACATAAGAAATAGAAGCAGGAGTAGACTCAGTGGCCCCTCGAGCCTGCTCCACCATTCAATAAGATCATTGCTGATCATTGACCTCAACTCCACTTTCCCGCCTGATCTCCATATCAGTTTCTTCCCCTAGACTCCAAAAATTGTAGTTATCTCAGCCTTAAATATATTCAGAGACTCAGCATCCATAGCCCTCTTGGGCAGTGAATTCCAAAGATTCTTCAACCCTCTAAGTGAATAAATTCCTCCTCATCTCTGTCTTAAATAGCCTACCCCTTATCCTGAGACTGTGCCCCCTAGTTCTAGGCACTCCAGGCAGGGGAAACAACCTCTCAGCATCCACCCTGTCAATCCCTTTCAGCATGTTGTATGTTTCAATGAGATCACCTCGCATTCTTCTCAACTCCAGAGAGTGTAGGCCCATTCTACACAATCTCTCATCATAAGACAGCCCTCTCATCCCAGGTATCAATCTAGTGAACCTCCGTTGTACCACCTCCAAGGCAAGTATATCCTTCCTTAGATAAGGAGATCAAAACAGTGCACATTATTCCGGGTGTGGTCTCACCAAAGCCCTGTAAAATTGTAGCAAGACTTCCTTACTCTTATACTCCAACCCCCTTGCAATAAAGGACAACATGCCATTTGCTTTCCTTATTGCTTGCTATACCTGCATGCTAGGTTTCTGTGTTTCTTGCACGGGGACACCCAAATCTCTCTGAACAGCAACATTTAAAAGTTTCTCACCATTTAAAAAATATTCTGTTTTTCTATTCTTCCTACCAAAGTGAATAACCTCGCATTTCCCTACATTATACTCCATCTGCCACCTTACTGCCCACTCACTTAGTCTATCGCTATCCCTTTGCAGACGCTTTGTGTTCTCCTCACAGCTTACTGTCCAACCTAGCTTTGTATCATCAGCAAACTTGGATACATTACACTCGGTCCCTTCATCTAGGGCATTAATATAGATTGTAAATAGCTGAGGCCCCAGCACTGATCCTTGCGGCACCCCACTAATTACAGCCTGCCAACCTGCAAATGACCTGTTTATCCCTACTCTCTGCTTTCTGTCCATTAACCAATCCTCTATCCATGCTGATACATTATCTCCAATCCCATGAGCCCTTATCTTGTATAATAACCTTTTATGAGACACCTTATCAAATGCCTTTTGAAAATCCAAGTATACTACATTCACTGGTTCACCTTTATGTACACTGCTAGTTACATCCTCAAAGAACTCTACTAAATTTGTCAAACACGATTTTCCTTTCATAAAACCATGTTGACTCTGCCTAATTATGTTATGTTTATCTAAGTGCCCTGATACAATTTCCTTAACAATGAATTCCAGCATTTACGACGATTGATGTCACGCTAACTGGCATGTTGTTCCCAGTTTTCTCTCTCCCTCCTTTCTTGAATAGCGGTGTTATCTCAAATTATTATCTAGAAATTAATCCTTGCTCACATAGGTACATGCAACAGCTGTGGAAAAACATGTTTGCTTAAGATAGTTATACAAGGTAAAATAAATTAATAAAAATTGAAGATTGTCTCTGAATAGTTAAACTATTTCAGCTGCAAAATATAATGAAAGCAATTATTTAAGGATATTCCAGTGTGTTTCTGCTTTTATTTAATTGTTTAAAGATAAGGAGGTAGGTTTTCAACTTGCTGCCCTTGTATAAGACTGGTGTTGCAGATCCCCCGGTCATTATAGAAACCACGCACTTTCTATTTCCGTTAATTTCAATGGAAATGAAAGTTGGACAGTTTCTATAATGAGCGGCCAATTTGTGATGCCAGTTTTATGCCCGAGTGCCAAGTTAAAAATCTACCCCAAAAAGAGGGATTAGGCAAAATGGAACAACATTTTAGTGTCTTACTAAAAATGTACTGAGATGTTCATTAAGTGCATTGGACCCATCTTTATGAATGCACACCCCCATAGCTGAGCCTGGGTGTATGGGAGCTCGCGTTTGGAAATTACAGGCACATTCTCCACGTTTTTCCATCCATTTTGTGTATACCTGTTTTCTGAGAAGATACCTTAAGGGGTTAGATTTCTATTTACTGCACTGAGAATTAGTTACCCCATTTTCCCCATTTTCAGTACATTTGGGGGATTGTATTCATTGGTTCACATTGATTGTATTGAAACTAATGCATGACTGAGAGGCAAATCTGAAGTTCAGTTGCATCACCATCCAAATGGGCTTGTAACATAGAAACATAAAAAATAAGTGCAGGAGTAGGCCATTCGGCCCTTCGAGCCTGCACCACCATTCAATATGATCATGGCTGATCATGCAACTTCAGTACCCCATTCCTGCTTTCTTTCCATACCCCTTGATCCCTTTAGCCATAAGGGCCACATCTAACTCCGTTTTGAATATATCTAACGAACTGGCATCATCAACTTTCTGTGGTAGAGAATTCCACAGGTTCACAACTCTCTGAGTGAAGAAGTTTCTCCTCATTTGGTCCTAAATGGCTTACCCCTTATCTTTAGACTGTGACCCCTTGTTCTGGACTTCCCCAACATCGGGAACATTCTTCCTGCATTTAACCTGTCCAATCCCGTCAGAATGTTATATGTTTCTATGAGATCCCCTCTCATTCTTCTAAATTCTAGTGAATATAAGCCTAGTCGATCCAGTCTTTCTTCATATGTCAGTCCTACCATCCTGGGTATCAGTCTGGTGAACCTTCGCTGCACTCCCTCAATAGCAAGAATGTCCTTCCTCAGATTAGAAGACCAAAACTGTGCACAATATTCAAGGTGTGGCCTCACCAAGGCCCTGTACAACTGCAGCAAGACCTCCCTGCTCCTATACTCAAATCCTCTCGCTATGAAGGCCAACATGCCATTTGCCTCTTCACCGCCTGCTGTACCTGCATGCCAACTTTCAATGACTGATGTACCATGACACCCAGGTCTCGTTGCACCTCCCCTTTTCCTAATTTTGCCTCCCTATTTTTTGCCACCAAAGTGGATAACCTCACATTTATCTACATTATACTGCATCTGCCATGCATTTGCCCACTCACCTAACCTGTCCAAGTCAACCTGCAGCCTCTTAGCATCCTCCTCACAGGTCACACTGCCACCCAGCTTAGTGTCATCTGCAAACTTGGAGATGTTATATTCAATTCCTTTGTCCAAATCATTAATGTATATTGTAAATAGCTGGGTTCCCAGCACTGAACCTTGCGGTACCCCACTAGTCACTGCCTGCCATTCTGAAAAATGACCCATTTATTCCTACTCTTTGCTAATATAACTAATATGCAGTGGGTCAATCCAACTGTAGCATGAACAAATTTAAGCATCCATGGAGCAAAGAAGGAGACTCTCCATTGATGAGGCCCAGAAGATTTCTATGGATAGTGTGAGGGGATGGTGTCACATAAGAGGTTACTGCACAAAATAAGAGCTCACGGGGTTGGGGGAATATATTAGCATGGTTAGAGCATTGGCTAACTAACAGAAAACAGAGAGTCAGGATAAATGTGCCATTTTCCGGTTGGCAAACAATAACTAGTGGGGTGCCACAGGGATTGGTGCAGGGGCCTCAACTATTTACAATCTATATCAATGACTTGGATGAAGGACCAAGTATAATGTAGCCAAGTTTGGTGATGATACAAAGATGGGTGGGAAAGCAAATTGTGAGGAGGACACAAAATATCTGCAAAGGGATATAGTCAGGTTGGTGAATGGGCAAAAATTTGGCAGATAGAGTATAATGTGGGAAAGTGTGAGGTTATCCACTTTGGCAGAAAAAATAAAAAAGCAAATTATTATTTAAATGGAGTAAAATTACAAATTGCTGCGATACAGAGGGACCTGGGGGTCCTCATGCATGAACCACAAAAAGTTAGTATGCAGGTACAGCAAGTAATCAGGAAGGCAAACGGAATGTTGGCCTTTATTGCAAGGGGGATAGAGTACAAAAGCAGAGAAGTCCTGCTCCAATTGTACAGGGTACTGGTGAGGCCACATCTAGAGTACTTCGTACAATTTTGCTGTTCTTATTTAAGGTGGGATATACTTGCATTGGAGGCAGTTCAGAGAATGTTCACTCAGTTGATTCCTGAGATGAAGGGGTTGACTTATGAGTAGGTTGAGCCTGTACTCTTTGGAGTTCAGAAGAATGAGAGGTGATGTTATTGAAACATACGAGGAGGCTCGACAAGATAGATGCAGAGAGAATATTTCCACTCATGGGCGAATCTAGAACTAGAATGCATAGTTTTAGAATAAGGGGCCACCCATTTAAAACTGAGATGAGGAGAATTTTCTTCTCTTAGATGGTTGCAAATCTATGGAATTCTCTGCCCCAGAGAGCTGTAGAGGCTGGGTCATTGAATATATTTAAGGGGGAGATAGACAGTTTTATGAGCAATAAGGTAGTAAAGGGTTATGGGGAGCGGGCAGGGAAGTGGAACGGAGCCCATGATCAGATCAGCCATGACCTTATTGAATGGCAGAGCAGGCTCGAGGGGCCAAATGGCCTACTCCTGTTCCTATTTCTTATGATCTTATGGTCTTGCGGCAAGATCCCTTCTTTGGGTAAGAAGAAGAATAATCAAATGGTCGAGCAGCCTTAGCATGGGATCACCCAGATGGTAGAATGTGGCATATCTCAATCACACGTGGGAAGCTTTGTGGAATAATTTATCCAATTTGGCAAAAAGTACCACAATAGTTTGCGGTGTTACAGTCTGAATTACCAATATCTGCTCCCTTCGCACGAAGCTCTGCGCTGAGAACACAAATCATAAAAACTACTATAACAGTACTGGTTAGGTGTCAGCAATGGTTCAGTGGTAGAACACGCCTCTGAGTCAGAAGGTCATGGGGTCAAGCCCCACACCAAAGTTTTGAATACATAATCTAGGTTGACACTTCAGAGCAGTACTGAATGGTTGCTGCGCTGACAGAGGTGTCACCATTACATCAAGGCCCCTCGGCCCTCTCAGATTGAAGTGAAAGGTTCCATGATACTATTCAAACAAGAACATGGGAGTTCTCCTAGTGACCTGGCTAGCGTTTCTCCCACAACCAACATCATGAAAACACAGTATCTGATCATGCATCCATTTGCTATGCCAGAAATCTTGCTGTGTACAGACTGGCTACCACATTTCCCTAAATTACAGCAGTGACTACACTTTAAAAGTGTTTTGGGACATCCTGAGGTCCCTGAAAGGTGTTAGATAAATACAAGTTATTCTTCAATTATAATTGCATACTGAGACAATGAATGTGACATTCAATATATTAAAGAGTTTTTTTTAATTCTTCGAGGGATGTGGGCATCGCTGGCAAGGCCAGCATTTACTTCTGTCATGGAACACTGCATAATACAGCAGCAATATGAATAACAGTACCCAAGTGCTCATCATACGCTTCTTTTATTACAGAAAATCCACAAGCTCGTGGGGCTGCAGCACTTACCCATGTGCTCCGCGCCACCCGTAACTTTTGAAGCATGCACCAGCTCAAGCATGCCTACTTTAGAGGGTACTCATGAGTTTGAGGGAGCACAGGATGAGTCACCGCCAACAGGTGAAAAAGGTGCAGTCTTGGAGACCCAAGCAGGATAGACTGGTGTTGGGCAGAGGACAAACAGCAATGAAAGAGGTACATGGATAACGTTGTGAAACATCCAAGATGCTTCTTCATTCTGCCAACTCATTCTGGGTCATACTGTAAGGCACATTTGGAGCAGGTAATCCATGTTTCCAAGGATCCAACTTTGTTATTTTCAACCTCAGTTAGGGTCAGCATGTGGTCAGCACTCTCTGGAAAAAGAGCAGTAACTCACAAAATCTTTTGCATTGTGTGATTACGATCTGGACTTCAATGGAATAGGAACTCTTGCTGCTAATAAAAGGGAAGGAATTACTGACAGGTATGCTAATGGCAATCTGGTGCAATCAATCTGTGCTGCGAATACTACACAGTTCAGAAAATTGGGTCTGTCTCGCCAGTGCCGTACTATATGTAGAAAGATGATTAGGGCATCTGCTACTTCTGTGATCAGTGAACTGCACCCTGGCTGACCTTTGTGGTGCCTACTGCTGTTGCCTGGAATGACCCAGTGGCCTGGTTTAGTGGTTGCAGGTCTAGTTCCAGAAGATGACATAGGTCTTTGATCATGTCACTGATGAGCACGACCTCCACACACACTGTTCCTTGCTGAAGTTCAAGTTGAACATAAGACCATAAGAAACAGAAACAGGAGTAGGCCATACGGCCCCTCGAGCCTGCTCCGCCATTCAATAAAATCATGGCTGATCTGACCATGGACTCAGCTTCACTTCCCCGCCCATTCCCCATAATCCCTTATCCCCTTATCATTTAAGAAACTGTCTATTTCTGTCTTAAATTTATTCAATGTCCCAGCTTCCACAGCTCTCTGAGGCAGCGAATTCCACAGATTTACAACCCTCTGAAAGAAGAAATTCCTCCTCATCTGTTTTAAATGGGCGGCCCCTTATTCTAAGATTATGCCTCTCGTTCTAGTCTCCCCATCTCTATCTACCTTGTCAAGCCCCCTCATAATCTTATACGTTTCGATAAGATCACCTCTCATTCTTCTGAATTCCAATGAATAGAGGCCCAACCTACTCAACCTTTCCTCATAAGTCAACCCCCTCATCCCCGGAATCAACCTAGTGAACCTTCTCTGAATTGCCTCCAAAGCAAGTATATCCTTTCGTAAATATGGCTTCTCATACTGTGCTGGATTTTGGAAGGCTTTCTATACCCTTGATCCTCCTGGGATGTCCTCTCCTGCAGTTCCTGCTCCACTTCCTCCATGTCCACCAATAACAGACTTGATACCTAACTCATGCTTTTGTGTTTAGTCAAATGTTAAAATTTTCCCTACAGCAAGGAAACAGACCTCCATCACCCACGACCCCCACCCCCGCACCGACACATATTGGTAAAGTCTGCCCACAATCTTTTGACGTGTGCTGGCGGTGAGCAACATAACCCCATTGCTGGCTCGTACTTGGGAGATTTAGGCCAAAGCCTGCCTCTGGGTATTTCCACCAGCTCTTCTAGTTCCCTCCAATGCTTCACACCAGCTTCAATTGGGTAAATGCTGTACAGATAAAATAAATCCTTAGTATATTTGCACATTTCCAACTGATTGCACATCAAGAATGACCCATGAAGCAAAAAAAAACTTTAACGTTAGGTCTGTGTATAAATGTGGTTAATAACTATTAACGCATGAGCAATTTCAAGAGAAGGGGTAAAATTGAATGTTTGAGGCACCAGCACTAATGCACATTTTAATTAACGGACAATGCGTATTTGGTGTCAGGTCCCTCATTGAAACACCTGTGAACTCATCCCTTTTTGGTGTGGAAGTGGGTCATCCTCAATAGGTGGGACTGCCTAATATTACTATACTATTTGGTGCTGGTACTACCTGTAACACACAGAGAAAACTTCCCCCTCAGTATCATGACTGAAAATCCTTGGACTGAAAATCCTGACTTCAGGCAACAACTAAGAAATAAATTATTATTTTACATTCCCTCCATTACAACAGTGACTACACTTCAAAAATACTTCATTGGCTGTAAAGCACTTTGAGACGTTCTGAGGTTGTAAAAAAACGCTATATAAATGCAAGTTCATTATTTTAATGATTAGAATAAGTTAGCTTTAGACAAACCAGTTGTTTATAAAAAAAAGTGCACCTACCAGTTCAACTCTTCCAAATCCTCCAACTCCCAGCGTATCAATGATGTTAAAATCACATAGTTTCAGGTTTGAAAAGAAGGCGGACTCAGCTTCATATCTAGATTTCGTCACATGGAAAAATGGAAAGTTCTTAGTTGTGATGAAATGGCAATTCTGTAGCATTATTACAGGATGGTAGGACACTGACATTGATCTGTTATTAGCTGGTCCTTCAACTGAGGCCTACACTTGGTAATATAAATCCACCACGCTCTGATCCCAGATATCCAACACAAAAATGTTTAGTTTCTGCAGTTTCTCTACGTCCGTCAAGTCAGAAAATGTAACATAGGATCTTGCTGCAGATAATCCTGGATAAAGCACAATCCACTTTATGTCTCTCGTTCCTTCATTTTGCTTTGGCAAAAAAGTTTTCATTACAGATTTTAATTACCAATCTTTCAAGGCAAGAGAAAGGCGCTAAAGGTTTTTAGGTTTCCACATTTCATTATCTGAGGTACCTCCCAAACCAATTCCTCATCTGCAGCTGGCAGAGATTATCCAAATGGGAGGAATCAGAAGCAACAAGTCCATAAAAGTCTCTGGAGAGAAATTATATCCAGTTTTGCATTGGGAATCACTGCACAGAAAATATCACAATGAGTTTCCCATAAGCTTCAAAGTATTAGACGCAGCAGGTGCTTTGAGCCTCGCTCATTTATGTTTACCTCAGTTAGAAGATACCTTTTCTGATCTGACTGCTAATAGTCAGTGACTATAAAAGTCAACTCTTAAAACACTGTCAAAAATGAATTACCTTGAACTTATTCTGACAAACACAGAAGAGCATGTCGAAGTCCCTCATACATTTACTAGCAAGCATGCAGCTCTAAAAATAGCAACATGTGGTGTGCCCTGGTATGAGCAGAAACATTTGATGATATGCACTCTGGATCGGCATCTGGTGGCTAAAAAAAGGGTTAACCACATGATCTGATAATTGGCCTTTAACCTACTTTATTGCACAGTTCAACGATTGGTGCTGAAAGGCATGGAGAGAACTATTCACAGCCTTATCTGGGTCTAGCGTTTTGAAATTATTTTCACGGTCAATCGATTAGCATATTTTATTCATATTCTGCAGTCATGATAATGCAATAATCTTTATGATAAACAAAATAAAATAATATTTAAAAGCCTTTCTGGCATACGGACATCTGTGTTTTTACTCATTTTTAATCTTTTCGGGGATATTTTGAGGCCTCCTGCATCGTGGAGATAAAACGGTAGCACCCCGAATTATCTATTACTCCTGTTTCCGCCAACAGTATGCTTGTCCCTATCTTTCCCCGGGGCCTATCGCTGGGTAGCCTGAGCCAATACACTAATCTGGTCCTGAAACACACATAGGACTCTGACTGCCATTTTAGGACAGTACTGGACAGAGTTTGCCCCGTGCAGGCTCCAACAGCATCAGCTGGTGATCGAGCGAACAGAAGCCCAGAGACATTAAAATTGAGGTTCCATCTGCCCTCTTAGGTGAACGTAAAAGGGATCACATGATTCTATCCAAAGAAGAGCAGGGGAGTTCTCCCTGGCGTCCTGCCCAACATTTATCCCTCAAGCAATATCACTAAATCGGATTAAGTGGTCATTTATCACATTGCTATTTGTGGGAGCTTGCTGTGCATAAATAGGCTTCTGCGTTTCCTACATTACAACAGTGACTATACTTCAAAAAGTACTTCATTGGCTGTAAAGTGCTTTCGGACATCCTGAGGTTGTGAAAAGCAAGTTCTTTGTTTCTGCTCCTGCTCTCCACTGTTCACTATTCCAGGATCAACCTGGAATGCAAAAATAATGCCGTCTTCTCTACTCCACTGCAAACTGTCTTCTTAAACCCCTCTCCTGCCTCCACTGCCCTGACCTCCAACAACAAGTGTGAGAAGCTCATGGACTTCTTTATCACTAAGATTGAGACCATCCATTCAGCTGCCTCCCCTCCCTTCTCCTAGCCCACTAGACTAACATTTGACCCTGAGAGGAGCTTCTGACCACATATCTGTTCCATTACCAAGACCGCCTACTTCCACCCCCATAACATCACCCGGCCCCGACTCCACCGCTGCCTTAGCTCATCCATGCCTTTGTTACCTCTAGACTTGACTAATCCAATGCTCTCCTGTCTTCCACCCTCTGTAAATTTGAGCTCATTCGAACTCTGCTGCCCATATCCATCATCCTGTGCTCGCCGATATACATTGGCTCCTGGTCCAACAACAACCTCGATTTTTAAATTATTATCCTTGCTTTCAAATCCCTCTATGACCTCGCCCCTCCGTATCTTTGTAACCTCCTCCAGTCTTACAACCCTGCTCCGCCATTCAATAAGATCAACTCCACTTTCCTGCACTATCCCCATATCCCTTGATTCCCTTAATATACCAAATCTATCGATCACTGTGTTGAATATACTCAAAGACTGAGCCTGCACAGCCCTCTGGGCTAGAGAATTCCAAAGATTCACCACCCTCTGAGTGAAGAAGTTTCTCCTCATCTCAGTCCTAAATGGCCAACCCCTCATTCTGAGACTGTGATCCCTGGTTCTGGAATCCCCAGACAGATGAAACATCCTCCCTGCATCTACCCTGCTGAGCCCTGTAAGAATTGTGTATGTTTCAATGAGATCACCTCTCATTCTTCTAAATTCTAGAGAATATAGGCCTAGTCTACTCAATCACTTCTCATAGGACAAACCCCCCATCCCAGGAATCAGTCTGGTGAACCTTCGTTGCACTCGCTCTATGGCAAGTATATCCTTCCTTAGGTAAGGAGACCAAAACTGTGCACAATACTCCAGGTGTGGTCTCACCGGGGCCCACTATAAGTGCAGTAAGATGTCTTTACTCTTGGACTCAAATCCTCTTATAATAAAGGCTAACATACAATTTGCTTTCTTAATTGCTTGCTGTAGCTGCATGTTAACTTTCAGTGATTCGTGTATAAGTTCACCCAGGTCTCTTGGAGCACCAACATTTCCCGATCTTTCATCATTAAAAAAATACTCTGCTTTTCTATTTTTCCTACCAAAGTGAATAACTTCACATTTCTCCACATTATATTCCATTTGCCATGTTCTTGCCCACTCACTTAGCCTGTCTATATCCCCTTGAAGCCTCTTTGCATCCTCCTCATAACTTACAATCCCACCTAGCTTTGTATCATCAGCAAACTTGGATATATTACATTTGGTCCCCTCATCCAAATCATTGATATAGATTGTGAATAGCTGGGGCCCAAACACCGATTCTTGCGGCACCCCACTAGTTACAGCCTGCTGACCCCGAAAATGACCCGTTTATTCCTGCTCTCTGTTTACCAATCCTCAATACATGCTAGTATATTACCCCCAATCCCATGAGCCCTAATTTTATTTATTAACCTCTTGTGTGGCACCTTAAAGAATGCCTTCTGAAAATCCAAATACACCACATCCACTGGTTCCCCCTCATTTTTCTACAAGTGACAACCTCAAAAAACTCGAACAGGTTGTCAAACATGATTTCCCTTTCATAAATCTGTGTTGACTCTGCCCAATCCGATTTTCTAAGTGCCCTGTTACCACGTCCTTAATAATAGATTCCAGCATTTTCCCGACTGATGTCAGGCTAACAGGTCTGTAGTTCCCCTTTTCTCTCTCCCTCCTTTCTTAAATAGCGGGGTAACATTAGCTAACCACCAATCTGCAGGAACCATTATAGAATCTATGGAATTTTGGAAGATGACAACCACTATCTCTATAGTCACCTCTTTCAAAACCCGAGGATGTAGGTCATCAGGTCCAGGGGACTTTTCAGCTTTCATTCCCATTAATTTCTCCAGTATTTTTTTTACCAATATTCATTTATTTCAGTTCCTCATTCTCGCGAGGCACTTGGTTCTCCAGTGTTTCTGAGAGGCTTTTGTGTCTTCTTCCATGAAGACAGACATAAAGGGCTGGATTTCTGGCTTTGATGATTTTGGGGCGGTAATGACGGCGGGGCAGCAATGTTTGCGGCCAGGAACAGTCGTCAAAATTGATCAGCTGGGCCCTGAGTCTGGGGGGCAGCGCTAAGGGAGGCGTTGTACACCTCTCTTAGGACTTTAGCATGGGAAAATCCTGAGCTAGAGAGCCGGTCATGGAGCGCTCAAAGAGATGCCTGGGGAGAAAAAAAATAGCCGGAAAAAAAATTTCCCGATACATAGCTCACACCACCACAATATAAATCGCAAAAAAATTGAAAGAAAAAAAAAAAATCGCACTTACCTTAGGACGGCATAACTTACCACTTTGCAGTTGGTATAGGTTAACGGCCTGTTTTCCCAGGCGGTCACTGCGGGGCGCACTAGTCGGGCGGGACTCAAAAAGCGCGCCGGTGTCGCGACCAGGGGTGTGGCACACCGGCGCAGCTCTTCCAGGCGGTGCTGCTCCACGCCACCGCAAAACCGGCCACGCAAACGCCCGCGGAGCGCTGGAGGCTGACCGCCTGCCTAGAAAACCTCACCGCTGCCATTGCCGTCACACGGGGTGAAAACCAGAACGCAGAAGACCATGAAATCTGCCCCAAAGTGTTTGTTTAATTTCTCTGCCATTTCTTTATTCCCCATTATAATTTCTCCTGTCTCAGTCTGTAGGGGACCCACATTTACTATCACTAATCTTTTCCTTTTTACATAACTATAGAAGCTTTTACAGCCTGTTTTTATGTCTCTCGCTCGTTTACTCTCGTATTATATTTTCCCTATCTTTATCAATCTCTTGGTCCTCCTTTGCTGAATTCTAAAATCATCCCAATCCTCAGACATACTGCTCTTTTTGGCAACATTATAAGCCTCTTCCTTTGGTTGAATACTGGCCCAGAAATTCCGGCCTCCCGGGTCTGTACTGAGTGTGTACGGACCCAGGAAGGCACTGCAAAAGCCGGTTTTCAGCGCACAACTTACATTCCCACCTAGCTTTGTGGAGCCTGACGGATCTCCCATATCTCCTCATCCAGGATATTCGCACGGACAAGATTGCAGTATTTACCCATATCTTGCCCAGCGGATGTCCTGAAAACTCTTGTGCCTGATAAAAGCAAGCGTATAGCATACCTTTACAGGTGTACAAGTTTTAAAATACACAAAAACATAATAAAATAACATTTAAAAAACACATTTTGCTGTTTAAAAACTCTTCCCACTATGGTAAGTTTATTTTAAAACATAATTAAAAAACTTTTCTAAAAATCTGGAAAATATATATTTTTAATAACTAATTGAAATGAATAAAAATATGTGGTGTATTTTTTCTATTTTTTTTATTTGTGTTTTGGATGTTTGTGGAAGTTTCTCAATCATAATAATGGGAACTCCAACTTTTGGAGTTCCCATTATTATGAATGAGTATATACTTTACCTGGATTGGCTGCCCAGAGCCATGTGACTACAGCTCCAGCTTAACGTACGCCCTGACGTGCACGCGCTCCAACGCGCAGTCAGTGCAGGCCTCAGGACCGGGATCCCTCATGGACGTAGCAGGTTCAGGTAAGTTTTAAACTTTTTTACCCGATCGCCCGCGGGAAGCAGTCGACTGGGATTTTTAGGCCATTATCTTTAACTTCTCTTGTTAGCCATAGTTGGATCACTTTTCCTGTGGGACTTTTGTGTTCCTTAAAGGAATGTAGGTTTGTTGCAAATTCTGCATTAATTATTTAAATGCTAGCCATGGCGTGGCTACTGTCATACCTTTTAATGTAATTTCCGAATCTACCTTAGCCAACTCTCCCCTCATACCTACCTAGCTTGCTCAGTATAGATTTAAGACCATAGTTTTGGATTTAACTAAATCACTTTCAAACTCAATATAAAATTCTATCATATTATGGTCACTCTTCCCTGAAAACCCTTTTACTACAAGGAGATTTATTAACCTTTTCTCATTGCACAATACTAGATCTAAAATGGCCTGCTCCCGAGTTGGTTCCTCAACATACTGATCTAGAAAACCACCTTGTACACATTCCAAGAATTTGTCCTCCACACTATTACTGCACATTTGGTTTGCCCAGTCTATACATAGATTAAAGTCCCCTATGATTATTGTATAGATGCGGTGATGCGCCATCATGATGACCTCATCAGTGCTATGCTGATGACTGACAGCTGTGGCCACTCCGCCCGCCCCCACTTCCACTCCTCTTATGACCGATCTTCTGCTCTCTGCCCTACTTCCGCCCCCATTATGACCGACTGCCGCCCCGCGAGAAAAAAAAAGACAAAGAGCTGAATTTCGCGCAAGAGGCTACCGCATTCACCGCGGCGGTGGAAACAAAGGAAAAACAGTAGGTGCGACTCATTTCCGGCGGAGATGAATTTATATAAGAATATAAGAAATAGGAGCAGGAATAGGCCATACGGCCCCTCGAGCCAGCTCCGCCATTAAATAAGATCATGGCTGATCTGATCATGGACTCAGCTCCACTTTCCTGCCCGCTCCCCATAACCCCTTATCCCCTTATCGTTTAAGAAACTGTCTATTTCTGTCTTAAATTTATTCAATGTCCCAGCTTCCACAGCTCTCTGAGCGCAGCGAATTCCAGAGATTTACAATCCGCTGAGAAAAGAAGTTTCTCCTCATCTCTGTTTTAAATGGGTGGCCCCTTAGTCTAAGATCATGCCCTCTAGTTCTAGTCTCCCCCATCAGTGGAAATATCCTCTCTGCATCCACCTTGTCAAGCCCCTCATAATCTTATACGTTTCGATAAGATCACCTCTCATTCTTCTGAATTCCAATGAGTAGAGGCCCAACCTACTCAACCTTTCCTCATAAGTCAATCCCCTCATCCCCGGAATCAACCTAGTGAATCTTCTCTGAACTGCCTCCAAAGCAAATATATCCTTTCGTAAATATGGAAACCAAAACTGCACGCAGTATTCCAGGTGGCCTTACGAATACCTTATATAGCTGTAGCAAGACTTCCTTGCTTTTATACTCTATCCCCTTTGCAATAAAGGCCAAGATATCATTGGCCTTCCTGATCACTTGCTGTACCTGCATACTATCCTTTTGTGTTTCATGCACATGTATCCCCAGGTCCCGCTGTACTGCGGTATTTTGTAATCTTTCTCCATTTAAATAATAACTTGCTCTTTGATTTTTTTCTGCCAAAGTGCATGACCTCACCCTTTCCAACATTTTACAAATCTGCCAAATTTTTGCCCACTCACTTAGCCTGTCTATGTCCTTTTGCAGATTTATTGTGTCCTCCTCACACATTGCTTTTCCTCCCATGTTTCTTTCGTCAGCAAACTTGATTATGTTACATTCAGTCCTTTCATCCAAGTCGTTAATATACTGATCCCTGCGGTACCCCACTAGTTACTGATTGCCAACCCGAGAATGAATCATTTATCCCGTCTCTCTGTTCTCTGTTAGTTAGCCAATCATCTATCCATGCTAATATATTACCCCCAACCCCGTGAACATTTATCTTGTGAAGTAACCTTTTACGTGGCACCTTGTCAAATACCTTCTGGAAGTCCAAATACACCACATACACTGGTTCCCCTTTATTCACCCTGTTTGTTACATCCTCAAAGAACTCCAGCAAATTTGTCAAACATGACTTTGCCTTCTTAAATCCATGCTGACTCTGTCTGACTGAATTATGCTTTTCCAAATGTCCTGCTACTGCTTCTTTAATAATGGACTCCAACATTTTCCCAACCACAGATGTTAGGCTAACTGTTCTATAGTTTCCTGCTTTTTGTCTGCCTCCTTTTTTAAATAGGGGTGTTACATTTGCAGTTTTCCAATCTGCTGGGGCCTCCCCAGAATCCAGGGAATTTTGGTAATTTACAACCAATGCATCCACAATCCCTGCTGCTACTTCTCTTAAGACCCTAGGATGCAAGCCATCAGGTCTAGGGGATTTATCTGCCTTTAGTCCCATTATCTTACTGAGTACCACCTCCTTAGTGATTCTGATTGTGTTAAGTTTCTCCCCCCCTTTAGCCCCTTGACTATCCATTGTCGGAATATTGTTAGTGTCCTTTATCGTAAAGACTGATACAAAATATTTGTTCAGAGTTTCTGCCATCTCCATGTTCCCCATCACTAATTCCCCGGACTCATCCTCTGAGGGACCAACATTTACTTTAGCCACCTTTTTCCTTTTTATATACCTATAGAAACTCTTGCTCTCTGTTTTTTATATTTTGTGCTAGTTTACTTTCATAGTCTATCTTCCCTTTCTTAATCATTTTTTTTGTCATTCTTTGCTAGCTTTTAAAAGCTTCCCGGTCTTCTGTCCTCCCACTAGTTTTGGCCACTTTGTATGTCCTTGTTTTTAATTGGATACTGTCCTTTATTTCTTTAGTTAGCCACGGATGGCTATCTTTTCTCTTACACCCTTTCCTCCTCACTGGAATATATTTTTCTTGAGAGTTGTGAAATATCTTCTTAAATGTACACCACTGTTCATCAACCGTCCAACACTTTAATCTATTTTCCCAGTCCACTTTAGCCAACTCTGCCCTCATACCTTCATAGTCTCCTTTATTTAAGCTTAGTACATTGGTTAGAGATCCAACTTTCTCACCCTCCATCTGAATTTGAAATTCAATCATGCTATGATCACTCACTCCAAGGGCATCCTTTACCAGGCGATTGTTTATTAATTTCTACCCCCACGTCTCCGTAATGGCTATTTGATCAGACCTATTTATTTATTTCTGCGCTATTAATTCATCTATTTTGTTGCGAATGCTTCACTCACTCAGATATAATGCCTTTATCTTTAACTTTTTTTATTTTTCCCTGATGTCACCTTAGTCACTGATGCCCTATTACCTTTGTTACTCTCTCTGTCCCCTCCTGACCCACTCTGCTTATTTTTACCCAAAACTCTGTTCTGCTCTAGAGCCCTGACATTTCTCTTGAGGCTTTAACATTTACTCTTTCCTGAATCCTCCCACCCCCTCTTGATTAGTTTAAAGCCCTGTCTACTGCCCTTGTTATTCGATTCGCCAAGACACTGGTTCTAGCCCGGTTCCAGTGGACCCTATCCCAAACGAATAGCTCCCTCTTTCCCCAGTACTGATGCTGAAAATGTTTTCAAAGTTTTGGTGGACTGCATGCTTAAGTTGCTGAATTAGTGCCCGATGGGAAGGAAGATAAAAGAATATTGTACAGATGTCAGCGCACCATATTGATGGCCCTCCCTGATTTCCTAGCAGTGTTTTCGATTGGGCTAATCGGGCTTTGAAAATTAGGCTAATTGACCTCCACATCTGGCTCTGCACCAGGAGCGGCAATTCTTAAAGATTTCTCCAGGTGTATTTTACGGATAATACCTGAGAAAGATTTAAGGGATGTATTCTGGTCAGTCAGGTTGGGGCTAAAATGTCTTACCACATGCTTGGCTGGATAGAACTATCAAGTGTGACAGTGAGAGGGAGATAAAGTTGAAGTCGCAAGATTTTCATTGCACCATTAGGTTAATGATAACACAGTTCCCTCTTACTGACAAACACAGCTACTCCTCTGAGGCAATTTCCTTCGATGATTTCACCGGCATATAAAAATGTTTTCAAAGTTTCGGTGGACTGCATGCTTATTAAACTGAAGGATGTCAATTGAAATTGATCCTTTTCCACTATTTTTTAATTACATAAGAACAAAAGAACATAAGAATTAGGAACAGGAGTAGGCCATCTAGCCCCTCGAGCCTGCTCCGCCATTCAACAAGATCATGGCTGATCTGGCCGTGGACTCAGCTCCACTTACCCGCCCTCTCCCCGTAACCCTTAATTCCCTTATTGGTTAAAAATCGACCTATCTGTGACTTGAATACATTCAATGAGCTAGCCTCAACTGCTTCCTTGGGCAGAGAATTCCACAGATTCACAACCCTCTGGGAGAAGAAATTCCTTCTCAACTCGGTTTTAAATTGGCTCCCCCGTATTTTGAGGTTGTGCCCCCTAGTTCTAGTCTCCCCGACCAGTGGAAACAACCTCTCTGCCTCTATCTTGTCTATCCCTTTCATTATTTTAAATGTTTCTAGAAGATCACCCCTCATCCTTCTGAACTCCAACGAGTAAAGACCCAGTCTACTCAATCTATCATCATAAGGTAACCCCCTCATCTCCGGAATCAGCCTAGTGAATCATCTCTGTACCCCCTCCAAAGCCAGTATATCCTTCCTTAAGTAAGGTATATCCTTCCTTAAGTAATTAAAAGACATGGGCTACGGAAGCATCAAACGCATTGAATCAATCATAATTCTTTTGATGGTTTGATTTAAAAGGGATGCTAATATTCTCTCTTCGTTTTTGTCGGTTGATTCATGGATCTTTTCTCCCTCGCTGTTAGTCTCAGGATAATTTGTGCTGCTTCAGCTGTGGGGCCTTGCTAGGCGGGACTGAGGGTTTCAGAATTGGTCCTGTAGAGGGTAGATTTCTGCCGGGTTCACCCGATTGTCTGATATTACTTTGGCGGAGGGTCCCGAGAAACCCCGGAGAACTGTTGCACGCACCATTTATGCCATATCTTTGGGGGTTTCCATGGATCCTCCACCAATTGGGAGAATGTCCACTGAAATTTAAAGCTATGGCATGGTCCAGAACTTAAAGAAGGGTAACTTTGAAGGTATGAGGCGTGAATTGGCTAGGATAGATTGGCGAATGATACTTAAGGGGTTGACTGTGGATGGGCAATGGCAGACATTTAGAGACCGCATGGATGAACGACAACAATTGTACATTCCTGTCTGGCGTAAAAATAAAAAAGGGAAGGTGGCTCAACCGTGGCTATCAAGGGAAATCAGGGATAGTATTAAAGCCAAGGAAGTGGCATACAAATTGGCCAGAATTAGCAGTGAACCCGGGGACTGGGAGAAATTTAGAACTCAGCAGAGGAGGACAAAGGGTTTGATTAGGGCAGGGAAAATGGAGTACGAGAAGAAGCTTGCAGGGAACATTAAGACGGATTGCAAAAGTTTCTATAGATATGTAAAGAGAAAAAGGTTAGTAAAGACAAATGTAGGTCCCCTGCAGTCAGAATCAGGGGAAGTCATAACGGGGAACAAAGAAATGGCGGACCAATTGAACAAGTACTTTGGTTCGGTATTCACTAAGGAAGACACAAACAACCTTCCGGATATAAAAGGGGTCGGAGGGTCTAGTAAGGAGGAGGAACTGAGGGAAATCCTTATTAGTCAGGAAATTGTGTTGGGGAAATTGATGGGATTGAAGGCCGATAAATCCCCAGGGCCTGATGGACTGCATCCCAGAGTACTTAAGGAGGTGGACTTGGAAATAGTGGATGCATTGACAGTCATTTTCCAACATTCCATTGACTCTGGATCAGTTCCTATGGAGTGGAGGGTAGCCAATGTAACCCCACTTTTTAAAAAAGGAGGGAGAGAGATAACAGGGAATTATAGACCGGTCAGCCTGACATCGGTAGTGGGTAAAATGATGGAATCAATTATTAAGGATGTCATAGCAGTGCATTTGGAAAATTGTGACATGATAGGTCCAAGTCAGCATGGATTTGTGAAGGGGAAATCATGCTTGACAAATCTTCTGGAATTTTTTGAGGATGTTTCCAGTAGAGTGGACAAGGGAGAACCAGTTGATGTGGTATATTTGGACTTTCAGAAGGCTTTCGACAAGGTCCCACACAAGAGATTAATGTGCAAAGTTAAAGCACATGGGATTGGGGGTAGTGTGCTGACATGCATTGAAAACTGGTTGTCAGACAGGAAGCAAAGAGTAGGAGTAAATGGGGACTTTTCAGAATGGCAGCCAGTGACTAGTGGGGTACCGCAAGGTTCTGTGCTGGGGCCCCAGCTGTTTACACTGTACATTAATGATTTAGAAGAGGGGATTGAATGCAGTATCTCCAAATTTGCGGATGACACTAAGTTGGGTGGCAGTGTGAGCTTCGAGGAGGATGCTATGAGGCTGCAGAGCGACTTGGATAGGTTAGGTGAGTGGGCAAATGCATGGCAGATGAAGTATAATGTGGATAAATGTGAGGTTATCCACTTTGGTGGTAAAAACAGAGAGACAGACTATTATCTGAATGGTGACAGATTAGGAAAAGGGGAGGTGCAAAGAGACCTGGGTGTCATGGTACATCAGTCATTGAAGGTTGGCATGCAGGTACAGCAGGCGGTTAAGAAAGCAAATGGCATGTTGGCCTTCATAGCGAGGGGATTTGAGTACAGGGGCAGGGAGGTGTTGCTACAGTTGTACAGGGCCTTGGTGAGGCCACACCTGGAGCATTGTGTACAGTTTTGGTCTCCTAACCTGAGGAAGGACATTCTTGCTATTGAGGGAGTGCAGCGAAGGTTCACCAGACTGATTCCCGGGATGGCGGGACTGACCTATCAAGAAAGACTGGATCAACTGGGCTTGTATTCACTGGAGTTCAGAAGAATGAGAGGGGACCTCATAGAAACGTTTAAAATTCTGACGGGTTTAGACAGGTTAGATGCAGGAAGAATGTTCCCAATGTTGGGGAAGTCCAGAACCAGGGGACACAGTCTAAGGATAAGGGGTAAGCCATTTAGGACCGAGATGAGGAGGAATTTCTTCATCCAGAGAGTGGTGAACCTGTGGAATTCTCTACCACAAGGGGTATGGTGAGAAAGCAGGAATGGGATACTGAAGTTGCATGTTCAGCCATGAACTCATTGAATGGCGGTGCAGGCTAGAAGGGCCGAATGGCCTACTCCTGCACCTATTTTCTATGTTTCTATGTTTCTATCAGAGCCACGTCATCCGGCCTGACGAGGCTCCAAAACTGGGAGAAGAGCCTTGGATATTTTCATTATCACTTTACTGCAATTTAAATATTAAGTTGCTTACTGAGAAAAGCGATTGACTTCAGGCAAGCTTAGTAAGAAGACATGTGTGGAGTGTTATCACAATTTTCATGGCAAGTGGTTTGAAATAGCGATGGCGTAGTTACCATAGAAATGCCCACTCTGATCTTTTGGTCAAAAATCTGAAAGGTGAGGAGGTAGGAACAGAAGTCCAGGAGAAGCCAAGATGTTGAGTTAAAGTTTGGATATGGCCAAGTAAATCTTAAATATGGTGGCTGCCACTGGTCCATATAAAATCAGCTGGGGGGATAAAGTTAGAAACATAGAAATTAGGTGCAGGAGCAGGCCATTCGGCCCTTCGAGCCTGCACCGCCATTCAATAAGATCATGGCTGATCATTCAACCTCAGTACCCCTTTCCTGCTTTCTCTCCATACCCCTTGATCCCTTTGGCCGTAAGGGCCATATCTAACACCCCCTTGCAAATATATCTAACGAACTGGCCTCAGAACTTTATTAATATAATTGAGATGTTTGCAGTGATTGAAGGGTTTGATAGGGTAGATAGAGAAAAACGAATTCCTCTGGTCGGGAGAAGTCCAAAACAAGGAGGCATAAGCTTAAAATTAGAGCTAGGCCTTTCAGAGGTGATGTCAGGAAGCAATTCTTCAAAGGGTAGGAGAAATCTGAAACTCTCTCCCTCAAAAAGCTGTTGAGGTTAGGTCAATTGAGAATTTCAAAACTGCTTAATAGATTTTTGTTAGGCGGGTAAATGGAGTTAAGGTACAGATCAGCCATGATCTAATTGAATAGCAGAACAGGTTTGAGGGGCTAAATGACTTACTCCTGTTGCTATGTTCCTCGAACTACTTGGTCTAAAATTGTGGGAGAAGATAATCCTGAAAAGTTTTATTCTTTGGGGTAGAAATTGAAGTCGGAGGCTTCACGCGGGAGGATTCCTCCGATCTGCAAAAAATCGACGAATTTACCTGGTGGTCCGGGCCGTTCATAGATTCGGGTTCCTGGGCCTCTCCAGGTACCCGCGGGTAGAGGCCCAGGGATCCCAGGAAAGCAAGTGGCTCACTAACGCCCCAGGATCACGTGGGCTGGCTCAAGTTATAAAAGAATGGAATCTCCATTCATACTTATGATGATTCCGTTTTTTATGCAAAACCCCTAAGTATGAATGGGAATCACTAAAAAATACATGAAGTAATTTTTTTTAATTACATATTTAAATTTAATTATAATGCCATTTAATTAAATATTTGAAACAAAAAATTTTTGGGGACTTTTTTTAAGGGACTATTTGTACTGCACGTTTTTTGACGGACAGGCGTCTGTCCAGCCTCGCCCCCCGCCCATATTGCACGTTTTGATTGACAGGTGAAAAGCCCCGCCCCCTTAAAGCTCCAACCCCTCACCCCCTCCTGGCCAAATCATTCCATCCACGTGGTGCCACAAGCAGGACCTGAGGATCCGACTCCCGCACCCCACCAACCCCCGGCCGGCCTGTACCCGATGGCGGCGGGAGGGGGCCAATGGCGGCAGGCTGCTGCTCCTCTGCAAGCCTGCTTCTCCAGCCGACCGGGCCTGCCGCTGAGCTACGAGTCTCCCGTGAACCCCGAGTCCTGAGTGGCGGCGGAGGGAGAGCAGCGACAGGCGAGTGGGGGTTGGGGGGGTGGGGGGGAGGTGGAGAGAAAGAGCCTGGGGGAGGAAGCGAGAGGCTGGTGGGGTGGAGAGAGAGTGAGATTGGGGGGAGGGAGAGATAGATTGGGGGGAGGGAGAGAAGGAGAGAGAGGCTGGGGGAGAGAGTGAGGGGCTGGGGAGGAAAGAGATTGTGGAGAGGGAGAGAAGCAGAGGCTGGGGGGGCAGAGAGAGAGAGAGAGGGGCGGGGGGGTGGAGAGAGAGAGCCTTGGGGAGGAAGCGAGAGGCTGGTGGGGGGGAGGGAAAGAGAGAGAAAGAGAGGCTGGGGGAGGGAGAGAAGGAGAGGCTGGGGGAGGGAGAGAAGGAGAGGCTGGGGGAGGGAGAGAAGGAGAGGCTGGGGGAGGGAGAGAAGGAGAGGCTGGTGGAGGGAGAGAAGGAGAGGTTGGGGGAGGGAGAGAAGGAGAGGCTGGGGGAGGGAGAGAGAGGCTGGGGGAGGGAGAGAGAGGCAGGGGGTGGGAGAGAGAGGCTGGAGGGGGGTGGAAGAGAGAGGCTGGGGGACAGGGGGAGAGTGAGAGACTGGGGGGGGGGGGGGGATCGGATCGGAGAGGAGAGAGGGAACTCAAGGAAGACTGATCACATTCTTCCAACCCCCTACAAGGGACAAGAGACGTCATTGGAGTGAATGATATCCAGAAGTCACGACATTGTCACTATTCACTTCATACCCAATAAACGTATTAACAATCTGTACACAATGAGGGGACTGGGGTGTATGTCTTTGGCTGGCCCTTGCTGTCTTCTGGGGAGCTCTGTCCTCTGTCGCTTCAGGAAGTCAAAATGGATCGAGTTACAATTTGCAAAGTTAGTGAGACCTTGGGATGGGCGGTTCCAGTGACACATTCCTGTGAAACTTCAGGGTGTGGCTTATCCTCTAAGGGGACCAATCAGAAACAAAGGTAGAGCATGTTGGCCATTTTGGCAGTACAAATAAACGCGTCCTTTTTTTAATATGTTTTAGCAGGGCTAAAAATAAACTTACCTTATTGGACAGGGTTTTTAATGTATAAATGAGTGATAACATTTTAGTTTTCTATTTTTTTAACTTCTTATGCTGGTAAAAGCAGGCATGAGAATTTCACAGGGATTCTCTGGGCAGAAGTTGAGCAAATAACCCAAATCTCTGCCTGTGAATGCCGTTATCTTTCGGATTCTTACGATCTGTCAAGAGGATTCTTGACAGATCACAAGTTCTGGGTTTCAGCGCATGCGCAGTGCATGCCTAAACTCAGAACTCATGGGGGCCCTGCGCACCTCGTACGCACCTGCAGGGGTCTCAAATTCAGCCCCAATTTGTTTCCATCTCGATTGACTGCAGTATATTAAGGATTGCAATGCTCCAATGACTTAGTGAATGGAGATATGCATTACACCTGGTAACATTCGTGGCACTAAAGCTGCATTTCACCACTAGACATACCAGAAGCACTGGTGTGGAAAGTGGCATCATTAGAACACTCAATCAATCAATGAGTCACACACGTTAACATGCAGTGGCAGCTTGGGAAGACTTTGGCCTCGAAAAGTGAAGTATGGCACACAGTGATCTGCTCAAAATCTTTGATACCAATGGGTTTATTCTCGGCTTCACATTATGACCACGACAAGCAGGACTGGTAGTTCATTAATGGGGCTTAAGAAGCTGGAGGTGGAACCACTATATGCCAAGGTAGCATAGACTCTGATGCGCACCACTGTCAGAGAGGGCGGCAAGACAGAAAATGGAAATCTTCTGCCCAATTACTCAACAGATTCGGTAGCAATGGATCGGTGTTCAGCAATCCATAAAGTGGAATAAATACAGGAAATGCTGGAAATACTCAGCAGGTCAGACAGCATCTGTGGAAAGAGAAACAGAATTTACGTTCAGGTCTATGACCTTTCGCCAGAACTGAGGGAAGTTAAAGATTTAACAAAAGTACAAAGCCAGGGAAAAGAGAGAAGCGGGGGAGAAAGAACAACAGGGAAGGTCTGTGATAGGGTGGAAGGCAGGAGAGATTTGAAAGACAAAAGGGGCGTTGGTGCAGGGCAAAAAATGGTTGTTAAGACGACAAGTAAAGAAACAAAAAATGGGTCTCAAGGAGCAAAAGCAGAACATGACCAGCACGTGTTGTCTGAAAAAATGGGAGCAGTGGTTATAATCTGAAGTTATTAAAATCAAGGTTAAATCTGGAAGGTTATTTAAATGCCTAATCGAAAGATGAGGTGCTGTCCTTTGAGCTCCCAATGCGCTTCATTGGAACAATGTAGGAGGCCGAAGACAGAGAGATCAGAGTGGGAGTGGGATAGAAACAGAGAAAATAGGTGCAGGAGTAGGCCATTCAGCCCTTCGAGCCTGCACCGCCATTCAATGCGCTCATGGCTGATCATTCCCTCAGTACCCCTTTCCTGCTTTCTCTCCATACCGCTTGATCTCTTTAGCTGTAAGGGTCATATCTAACTCCCTCTTGAATATATCCAATGAACTGGCATCAACAACTCTCTGCGGCAGGGAATTCCACAGGTTAACAACTCCCTGAGTGAAGAAGTTTCTCCTCAACTCAGTCTTAAATGGCCTACCCCTTATCCTAAGACTATGTCCCCCGGTTCTGGACTTCCCCAACATCGGGAACATTCTTCCCGCATCTAACCTGTCCAGTCCCATCAGAATCTTATGTGTTCCTATGAGATCCCCTCTCATCCTTCTAAACTCCAGTGAATAAAATGGAGAATTAAATTGGCAAGAGACCGGAAGCTCAGGGTTACACTTGTGGACTGAACGGAGGAGTTCAGCAAAGCGATCACCCAATCTGAATTTGGTCTCCCCATCGTGAGCAGCAAATACATTATGCAGTATATTGCAAGACGAACAAGTAAATTGCTGTTTCACCTGGAAGGAGTGTTTAAGGCCCTGGATGTGAGAAGGGAGGAGGTGAAAGGGAAGGTGCTGCATCTCCTGCACTTGCATGGGATGGTACCACGGGAAGGGGAGCGGGCTTTGGGGATGATTGAGGAGTGGAGCAGGGTGTCGCGGAGGCAACGGTCATTTGGGATTGCTGAAAGGGGAAGGGGAAAGGGAGTGGAAGATGTGATTGGTGGTGACATCTTGCTGGAGGTGGCGGAAATGGAGGAGGATGATCCGTTGAATGTGGAGGCTGGTGGGTGTAAGGTGGAGACAAGGGGAACCCTGGCGTGGTTCTGGGAGGAAGGGGAGGGGGTGTGTGCAGAAGTGCAGAAAATGGGATGGACATGGTCGAGGGCCCTGTCAGGCACACAGCAAGGGAATCCTCGGTTGAGGAAAAAGGAAAACATATCAGAAGCACTGGTGTGGAAAGTGGCATTGTCAGAGCAAATGCGATAGAGATGGAGAAACGAAGGGGACTGGTTGGGCCTCTGTTCAAGGAAGAAGCAGGCTGTCCTGTGGATAAAAGTGGATCACACTAAGTACAAAATGTTCTTGAGGTATTTACCATCCAATGTTCCCGAATACATTGCCTCGTCTTATGGGTCTAGAGGAGCAGATGATCTGGGGAGATCATGGAAATCCGGTGCAGAACTTGCACCAGTGTGAGGAAAAGCAGAATGAGATTCAGTCAGGTGAGTCCGAGAGACATGAACTGGAATTAAGAATGTCCAGCAAGTATAACATGGGCTAATTCCTGCTGTTGTTGGTGATGAGACAATGGGCCGAAAATTGCGGCCTCGCAGAAGCCGGTTCTCATTGTGTGACAGATCCCACGCAGCCGCACAGGAAGGTCATCTGCAGGGCAAAGATTGGGCTATTTGCCCAACTCTTGCCCAACGAGTGTCCTTCAAACTCTTATGCCTGATAAAAGCAGGCGCATAACCTACTTTTACCAGCATAAGAGTTTTAAAACATAGAAAAATTAAACGTAATCGCTCATTTTTATATTAAAAACCCTGTCCATTAAGGTAAGTTTATTTTTAACCCTATTAAAACACATTAAAATAAAATCCCCAAAAATATATTTTTTTCTAAAACATTTAATTACATTCAATTTCAATTAATTTTAAATATGTGTTTTTTTATTATTTATTGCGTTGTGTTTCTTGTTTTAGGGGTTTATTCTCATTGATAGTAATGGGAGCTCTTAAAAACAGAGCTCCCATTATTATCAATGAGAATACTAGATAGTGATTGGTGGTCCAGGCCCACGAAATTCTAGGAATCTAGAGGACATGTTCTCGTACGCTGCAAAGTGAATGAGGTATCCGACAGGAATCCTATGTTCCTCCGGGACCATCGGGTATTTTCGTAGATTTTTTTCGGATCGGACGCATTCGTCCAAAGGAAGCCTCCATCCGCAATTTTCCCCCCATTGTCTGGAGTGAGCAGCAAACGATGAATCTGCCCTCAGGATATAGGGGGTTGAGAGGTAAGATTCAATAAAACAGTTACAAAGGTGCACTGAAAGGACTTAGTATATGTGACTGTCTTGTGATACCAATCAGCATGTCTCACTCAATACTTAATTTAAGGGCTTCACCTTCATAAATAAATGCTGACACAATCGTGTCTTTCAATACAACTAACATGATTGCATCATACACTGGGAAAACATATAGAAAAGGTTTAGTAAAGCAATTTTTGCTAATGTCCCGTAAAACAGCATGGGCTAAAAATTCATTATCGCCCTGTTTGAGGCTGGTCGCGAACCTTCAATCGGGATATTGTTTTTTAGTGCCCCAATAGGGGAGTGGAGCGCGAAGGGAAGCATTCCATGCTCCTCTTGGGGCGCTAACCCTGATTCTTGGGGTGTTATTACGGGAGTGCTGCTGAAGTTCTGGCGCTAGGAGACCGGCATCCTAGCGCCTAAAAGGGGAGGTCAACTGGATGATCCGAAAACTGAAAGAAACTGTAAAGGAGATTAGCAACAGTGTTAAACACCTAAGAGAGATACATTAGTACAAATAAACTCCATTTTAACCACCCACTTGCTCACCCGTGGAGATATCGCCCCGGCAGCTTCTTCAGGGTGCCGGCTTTCACTGTTGAAATTAGCGCCGGGCGCTACGGTAGCCGAAAGCATTCAATTCCGCGACCGCGGCACTAAGGGTGTGTTGCACACTCATTGACTTCACCAAGAGAGGGTGGCGCCAGAGTGCGCAAAGCCACCTCTCAGCGCCACCGGTAAACCTTCGCTGAAGGTCGCAGGAGGTGCTATCAGCACGGCACGCGATCAGTGAGAGCGTAGTGGCCCTTTAGCATTCCTCTCAGGGCTAAACTGCACTGAAAGTGATTCTCCACTGGCAATGTGATGCCACAACAGCCAGATAGTTGTGTATCCCAAAGCATGGGGTAGATTGTGGTCATGACCAGTATTACATGGACCTGTGGAGGAGAGGAAAATCTGGCAGGATTTACAGAAGGTAGGATCCACTGGATTCTGTAAGGGGCACAGGATGCTCCCATCATTGTCCTCACTCTGCTCCACCCAAGCACTGCTTGGCTCCCAGGCAGTAAAGATGAAAACCAACCCCAATGATTTTATTTAATCAAAGATACAAAAGAAACTCTGGTGCTTCTAAGCAGATTAATAGGACCACCAGGCAATATTGGAAAGAGCTGTATAATCAAGTGATGAAACTGCACCACTACACTCATAGCGATGATACAAGGACTTAATACCCTCTACCAAAAATTGTCTTAACCAAACCAAACTGCTACAAGGGTTTTTTCCCAGTTTGATATTACTGCAGTAATCTCTGTACACTCCTCTACAATCCTCCGAGATCCCTGCGCTCCTTCAATTCTGGCCCCTTGCGCTTCTACGATTTTCATCACTCTGTAGGCGGCCATGACTTCAGTTGCCTAGTAACTAAGCTTTGGAATTCCCTTCCTAAACCTCTTTGCCTCTCTACCTGTCTCTACTCCTCCGAGCCACTCCTTAAAACCTCCATCCTGTCCTAATACCTCCTTATGTGGCTCAGTGTCAAATCTTGTTTCATACTGCTCCTGTGAAGTGCTTTGGGACGTGTTACTATGTTAAAGGCGCTAAACCTTCAACACTGTCAACTGCGAGGGACTATGGAGCGTCCTCCTCCGTTTCGGCTGTCCCCAAAAGTTTGTCACCATCCTCCGCCTGCTCCATGACGACATGCAGGCCGTGATCCTGACCAACGGATCCACCACAGACCCAATCCACGTCCAGACCGGGATCAAGCAGGGCTGCGTCATCGCGCCAACCCTCATCTCAATTTTCCTCGCTGCAATGCTCCACCTCATACGCAACAAGCTCCCCGCTGGAGTGCAACTAAACTACAGAACCAGTGGGAACCTGTTCAACCTTCGCCGTCTCCAGGCCAGATCCAAGACCGTCCCAACCTCTGTCGTCGAACTACAGTGCGTGGACGACGCTTGCGTCTGTGCACATTCAGAGAATGAACCCCAAGTCATAGCCAACATCTTCACTGAGGCATACGAAAGCACGGGCCTTACACTAAAAATCCGTAAGACAAAGGTCCTCCACCAACCTGACCCCACCACACAGCACTGTCATCAAGATCCACAGCGCGGCCCTGGAAAACGTGGACCACTTTCCATACCTCGGGAGCCTATTATCAGCAAGGGCAGACAGCGACAAGATTCAACACCGCCTCCAGCGCAGCCTTCGGTCGCCTGAGGAAAAGAGTGTTCGAAGATCAGGCCCTCAAATCTGGCACCAAGCTCACAGGGCTTGCAGGGCTGTAGTAATAGCTGCCTTCCTCTATGGCTCAGAGACATGGACCAAGAACAGTAGTCACCTCAAATCGCTGGAGAAATACAACCAACGATGTCTCCGCAAGACCCTGAAAATCCCCTGGGAGGGCAGACGCACCAACATTCGCGTCCTCGATCAGGCCAACATCCCCAGCATCGAAGCACTGACCACACTCGACCAGCTCCGCTGGGCGGGGCCACTTTGTTTGCATGCCTGACACAAGACTCCCAAAACAAGCGCTCTACTCGGAACTCCTACATGGCAAGCGAGCCCAAGGTGGGCAGAGGAAACGTTTCAAGGACACCCTCAAAACCTCCTTGATAAAATGCAACATCCCCACCGACACCTGGGAGTCCCTGACCAAAGATCGCCCTAAGTGGAGGAAGTGCATCCGGGAAGGCGCTGAGCACCTCGAGTCTCATCAACGAGAGCATGCAGAAAACAAGCGCAGGCAGCGGAAAGAGCGTGCGGCAAACCAAACTCCCCACCCACCCTTTCCTTCAACAACTGTCTGTCCCACCTGTGACAGAGACTGTAATTCCCGTATTGGACTGTTCAGTCACCTGAGAACTCACTGTTAGAGTGGAAGCAAGTCTTTCCCGATTTCGAGGGACTGCCTGTGATGATGATAAAGGAAAGTTGTTGCAGTGACACTGACGTTATCATTCATTTCTTTCAGGCTGTTCGCACCTGAATTGCTGCCTACTTGTGTTTCCCCCAACTCTTTGAGTGTTAGAGAGCTGCTGTTGGAGATTATAAAGTTTGGACATCAAAGGGCAAATCAGTACAGTACCAGCCCACTCCCTGAACTCTGTCTTTTTCCAGTTGTGGGTCATCACTGATGGAGGTGGAATGAAATGGAGGCAATTTTTCTCTTTCTTATCATCTAAAATGTCTATTTTCTTGGCCCCTATAATGACTGGTGTGACTGGGATGTCACTCTCACTGACAGTAGGATTCTGAACATTTACAGAACAAAAATAAAACTTTGATATACAGAATTCTGTTACTTAATCCTTTACTACTCTTATAGAAACATTTTATGCTGCTTTCAAATGTATTCCCAGATGGGGAAGAAAGCAAATATCACCAATTCACCTGCTATTCATCCTCGTCAAGGAAATAGTGCCCTTTGGTGTGATTTCTGAAGAACTGGGTAGTCATGCTTATTGACTCTGGTGACGTGCTAACTGCAAAACAGTTCTCGAGTATGATAACCACCTGACCTTGTATCAGAGAGTCTACATATCATCCTGTTAACATGGTGTAGAAATTGCTGTTGGTGCACTAGAAGAGGGGTAAATAACTGAGGCGTCCTCTGAGCTTTTGAGACTTACAAAGAAAGCAGCGAAAACACATGATCCGACAAAGACTCGATTTAAACATTCTCATCCTTGTTCTGAAATCTCTCCATGGCCTCGCCCCTTCCTATCTCAGAAACCTCCTCCCATCCTAAAACTGTCGATGTAGATGTGGAGAGAATGTTTCCACTTGTGGGAGAGTCAAAAACGAGGGGCCATAAATACAAGGTAACTACTAAGAAATCCAATAGGAAAATAAGGAGAAATTACTTTACTCGGAGAGCAGTTATAATGTGGAACTCGCTACCACAGGAAGGAGTTGAGGCAAATAGCTTAGATGCTTTGAAAAGGAAACTAGACGATCTCTGTGTTCCTCTAATTCTGGCTTCTTGCTTGGCCTCAATTTTCATCGCTCCACCATTGGTTGCCGTGCCTTCAGCTGCCTAGGCCCTAAGCTCTGTAATTCCCTTCCTAAACCTCTCCGCCTCTCTGCCTCTCTTTCCTCCTTTGACACGCTGCTTAAAACTTAACCTCTTTGACCAAGCTTTTGGTCACCGGTCCTAATATCTCCTTGTGTGGCTCTGTCAAATTTTGCTTGATAATGCTCCTGTGAAGTGCCTGAGGACGTTTTATCATGTTAAAGGCGCTCTATAAATGAAAGTTCTTGTTGCTAATCAGCAGACTAAAAATGGGCTTTAATATCTGAGCAGTAGACAAGCCAATGAAACAACTAAAAGGAATAATTCTCATATTCAGCTGTGAACTCCTATTCGGAGGTATTTAAACAGCTGAAACAGGATGGGAAGCCCCAGGACACTTGTTAGCTGAGCAGAATTATTAAAACAAAATTGGGGTGTGACAGAGAGTGGAATGGCATTTATGGCCCAGCTGCTCAAAGCCCGATGTCAAGGAGTACTGGTGGGGGGGTGGGTGACACACTATACGGGACTGAAGGACACCTGTCTCCCTGAAGCATTGCCCAATGAGGTTCACTGCTACCAGAATTCCAGGCTGTCAGAAAAAACCCACAGTTAGCCAGCACACTTACTCCTTCTGCAAGGGAATCACTAAGCAGGAGTGGTCAGTTGCATGTCACACAGCTGAAATCAAAGCACAAACACCAACAAGCAGCACCATGGCAACCCAAGCTGCCAATACTCATACACTCGCGACCAGTGGAAATCAATATCCTGCACTTAACTTGTGCATTGTGTTGAGAAATTATTTGTCACTGGTTACAATATACCAAGAGCCCAGTAAAAAAACGCAAACAGATGATATTTGTAGAACTGAGTGTGGAAGTGTTCAGGCACAATTCATTGGCAGGCAGGGTTTGTCCCTTTAAGAAAAGGTGTTAAATGTAGCACTCTATGATATTCCACTTCTACATTCCCCAACCTGTGATATCCCACTTCACCACTTCCTAACAACTGTGGCTAGAGGGTACATACTGTCACTTCTGAGTCAGAAAGTTGTGGGTTCAAATCCCACTCCAAAGATTTGAGCACATAATCTAGGCTGATGCTCTAGTGCAGTACTGAGGGAATACTGCACTGGCAGAGGTGCCGTCTTCTGGATGAAACGTCTGCCCTCGCAGAAGGACACAAAAAATCCCAATACACTATTGATGAAGAGTAGGGTAGTTCTCCTGGTGTCCCGGCCAATATTTCTCCCTCAAACAACATCTAAAACAGAATATCTGGTCTTTTTGTTTCAAGGCAGTATGTGGGACCTAGCTGTGCACAAATTAGCTGCCGTGTTTCCTACATTACAACTTTGGAACGTCCTAATGTCATATATAAAAGTACATCTTTATTATTTTATCAATCCCATGACATTCTGTGCTGAAGAGTACAGAAAACAGGGAAAGCTTGTATCTCATCTGCCTCCCATGGCCACGATTGTTCCAGACCCCATTCCTCCGACATTTATCGTGGCGGGGACCATTTCTGTGGGTCACCTGGCAGCAGCCTGCAGCCACACAATTTCCTGCTCCTAGGTGCTGTGCTCCACCTCGTCATTCCTGGCTTCGGGTAGTCGTTGGGATGGGGGGATTTAAGTGAGGTCCAAGAGTGCCCCCTAACCCCCCCCCCCCCCCCCCGGGGACTCATGCTGTGGGGGCGGGGGCATGGGCGGATGGACCATTTCACACTTTGACCCCCGCAAACCCAATTCTTGCTCGAGTTACAGCCCGTCATCGGAGCGCGCACTGCCTCCGACCTGCCCCGGAAGCTAAATTTCCCTTAACTCGTCTTCTGGCTGCCTGTCAGTGCCAACGACAGGTTTGTGGGTCGGTACACATCATATCATAGGCAGTCCCTCGAAGCGAGGATGACTTGCTTCCACGCCAAAAAGGGATGAGTCCACAGGTGTCTCAATGAAGGACTTAATATTCCAGGTCCCGAACTACATCTTGGAGGGTGGAGGATGCCTGTGCGTGGATTTTTTTAACGTGGGGTGGCCGTTGCACACCAGCAACCACACGGGGCTTGACAGAGCGACGTCTTGGTGCAGTGGCAAGGGTTGCCCAAGATGTCGGTACACACTGCGTGCTGAAAACAGCCGGCGGCATTGAAAGGCGCTGTGCGTCTCCCACCGTTCTTGTCAGCCAGATTATTTCGGACGATTGAGAGCTGTCTTCTTGCCACCGGAATTGAGGAATAGTGGGCCAGGCTCTTCATTCTGTGCAACAAAGAACACTGATTGAGGAGGCTGGGCTTGAGGAGGATTACTAAATGGGGTCAGCGCAACACCTCCTGCACATTATGCGCGGCAGGGAGGCACACAGGAGAAGACACAGCGGCACCGGCTCCAATGGTTGGTGAGGCAGCGGGCAAGGGATGCAGCTCACACGGCTGAGGAAGATGCAGAAGGCCGTGGAGTTAGCGTCCGCGCTGAACCCAGAGAGGTGCACCAGGACGGACCTCAGGAAGGGCCTGCCGTCAGGAGGAGGGCCAGATAGGCAGGCCCCCAGCACCACCTAGTGGCCCAGATGGAGAGGATGCAGCATGCACAGGAGGCACATGTTTGCCAGCACAAAGCTGCAGCGGGTGAGGACCAATAGCAACAGGAGGGAGAAGGCATTGAGGCAGCTGTCAGAGGAAGGTGCCTGCATAGATGTGGTGGCAGAAGGCTCTATCATGAACGTGTGTACAGCTAGCAGTTCTCCTACATGAGCCTGACTGATGACCAGTGTCTCCAAAGACTGCGATTCCATCACGGAGCTGTGCAATCTCCTGTAGCCAGACCTGTAGCCTCAAACAGGGTTGAGGACAGCCCTGTCCGTCGCATCAAAGGTTACCATCACCCTCAATTTCTGTGCGGCAGGATCTTTTCAAGCTGCAACAGCAGACATTTCGAACATTTCACCGTCCGCCATGCGTCAGGTGACAAATGCTCTGTATAAGAAGAGGAGGGATTACATATCCTTCGCTATGATTCCTTCGGAGAAGCAGTTGGAGCAGTCAAAAGCCACCACATCCAGGGGCTAGTCTGAATCCTCTGGCAGACTGGGTTCGTCAGGATTGCGGACTTCTCCAGGGTGCAGGGTGCCACAGACTGCACCCACCTCACACTGAAGGCACCACAGAACAATCCCGCGATCTTCCGTAACCGCAGGGGATTCCACTCCCTCAATGTCCAGCAGGTGTGTGACCACAACCGCAAATCAAGGCATTGATGCCCGGTATGCTGGCAGCAGCCACGATGCTTTCATCCTGTGCCAGACCGGTGTGCCAGGATTCTTTGCTGGGCCAAACCAAGATTGCAGCTGGCTCCTTGGAGACAAGGGCTGGCCACTGTGCACTTGGCTCCAGACTCCCCTTCAACATCCCAGGACTGCTGCACAGGAATGGTACAATGACTCTCATTCAGCCACTAGGTGCATCATTGAGCAGACCATCAGAATCCTTAAACTCGCCTGAGCGGGTCTCCTAATTCGTCATCATCATCTGCCCCATGCTTCACAACCTGGCAATCATGAGGGCACAACCATCAGAGGACGAGCCAGCAGTACCACCTGAGGAGGAGGACCAGGAAGAGGAGGCGCAGGAGCACGACACGCAGGAGGAGGACCAGGATGTGGGTCGGAGGGCACATAGGGGCCGGCGTCGCCATCCGGACCCTGCAAGTGAAATCCGAAACTGTCTCATTGCTACTCATTTCCACTGAGTTCATGTGCACTTCAGCTTTCATCTGTGCATCTCCAAGGGCAACCCACTGAGCCCTTTCACATATCATTCCTCACAGTGAAATAAGAGATCTGCACAGATCATGAAACCCAAAATAAAGATTTATGACACAAGAAATAATGGTGCAAAAAAAACATACACATTATCAATTCTCACCCTTGTGCATTTCCTTATAACCTCTCTTGCGCCTACCTTTTCTGGAACTACGCCACAGTTTCTCTACTGTATCTGCATCATGGGAAGGCTGCTGTGTTTCAGGTGCAAAAGCTACAGAGGTCCTCGACCTGCTCTGGCCCTGGAAGGACCGGTTGCAGACTGGGCCACACCCTTCTCTGCCCCAACAGTCGGCCTTGGCTGGGGCGATTCCATGCTTGTCGGCAATGGCGGAGCGACAGGTCTCGGCTCAGGACTGCTGTGGTCCTGAGAGAGCACATCAGGATCCTGGGTCCGAGGAGCCTGCGTCACTCCCTCGGGGGCTGAAGCCTCACCATCGCCATCAATCTGCTGGAGCACAGGTCGGTGGGGTCGCGCGACACCGGAAGGACACAGCCACAATGGCAGCAGTCAGATCTCGCATGGCATCCAGCTGAGACTGCATGAGAGCAGACACAGTCTCGATGCCACTAGGCATGACAGCAGTAAGACGCTCCGTGGCCTGTTGCTCAAGAGTGCAGGAGAGCATTCTGAGCTTCCAGGACTGCGTCCACCCTATCCAATGCAGCACTCAGACACTCGTTCACTTGCACCTGTGCTGTAATGGCAGCTACCACATCGCCCACGACACGTGACATCACAGGTAGATCCGCACGGTCTCTCTGGGAGTCCACCATCATCTGCACACTGACAATGATGGGCTCCATGGTGCACGCAGAGCTGTCCACAATGCGGGAGGCAGACTCCTCCACGCTCCTGACCACTTGTGACAGGCTCTCAGGTACCCTTGCCATTGCCCCCAACATCTGCAAATGCATGGCCTCCACCCTGGTTTCAGAAGCCGCCACATCGATGGGCTTGTCAGAGTCTTCTGCAGCAGAACTCATGTGCGATCTTGCCCCCCACCTCCCCACCGGACAGATGGCAGCCGAGGTTCCCTTTGCCCTTCACCATGCTGCAGCCCGGTCGGCCCTGATGCATCACCCAGTGCAGACCCCTCTGCTAAATCTAACTGCAACGACCGCGTATTCCCAGTATCTAAGCTGGGGCATGAAGGAAGCAGTGGCAGCAGTGTCCCCCTCTTCATCACTCTTGTCAGACATGCTGCCAATGTCTGCGCTCGCCTCAAGGGTGTCGGTCTGACTCGAGCCCACACTCGTCTCAAGGGTCTCGGTCTCGCTCTGGCTCACACTCGGAGTGTCATCTGCGATCATGAATGGCACAAGGGTTCCGTAAGGGTGAGGTCGGGCATTGCAACATCCAGCAAGCAACTTGCACACAACAATCATAAGCAATTGACTGGACTTTCAGGGCGAGATGGCATTAAAGGAAGGCCTTCACTTACCAATGCCCCCAGTGGGATCCACACTGCCGGCAGCCACAGGGAAGACAACATGTGGGCCCACTAGCCACTGCATCCTCTCTTCTATATCACTGAGCTGCTGGATATCGGCCACGTCCCCACCAGTCCTTTGTTACTCCAAATGGTTGAGGGGGACCTTGGCCTGATTAGAAGGCTGGCTGATTAGCAGGGTCATGAGGCCTTCACAATTAGTGAAAGTGTGGGTCCATTCATCATCATCATAGGTAGTCCCTCGATGACTTGCTTCCATGTCAAGAAGTTCACAGATGTTTCAATGATGGATCTAAAATTCCAGGTCCGAACTACATATTGAAGGGTGGGAGCTGCCTGTGCTTGGAAATTTTTTACCGTGTGGTGACCGTTGCACACCAGCCACCACATGGGCTTGACAGAGCTAGGTCTTGGTCCAGTAGCAAGGATTAACCAAGACGACTGGAGACCAGCTCTGCTGCACGGACCTAGTGTGCACACACATATCGCACAGTGTGGGCTGGCCCGTGCTGCCCCTGGGCCCTCGCCTCTTCTGGGCCCCGAACTCACACCTCTCCTGGGCCTCGATCACGTCCCTCTACAATCTCTCGCCGCTCCTGCGCCCCAACCTCGCCGCTCCTGCTGTACCTGCCCACGCTCCAATCACCGACCTGGACCTTGATGACGTCCCTTTTCGCTGCCGTCGCTCTCCTGCTCCAGCACGTGCTGCTCCCTGGAGTGGTACACCGCCACGCTGCTCCTTCCACTCCCCGGCCTGCTCCGATGGTGCTCGGAGGTGCAGGTTCATTACATGCAGATGTAACTCTCACGGTTAAGAAAGCAAATGGCATGTTGGTCTTCATAGCGAGGGGATTTGAGTACAAGGGCAGGGAGGTGTTGCTACAATTGTACAGGGCCTTGGTGAGGCCACACCTGGAGTATTGTGTACAGTTTTGGTCTCCTAACCTGAGGAAGGACATTCTTGCTATTGAGGGAGTGCAGCGAAGGTTCACCAGACTGATTCCCGGGATGGCGGGACTGACCTATCAAGAAAGACTGGATCAACTGGGCTTGTATTCACTGGAGTTCAGAAGAATGAGAGGGGACCTCATAGAAACGTTTAAAATTCTGACGGGGTTAGACAGGTTAGATGCAGGAAGAATGTTCCCAATGTTGGGGAAGTCCAGAACCAGGGGACACAGTCTAAGGATAAGGGGGAAGCCATTTAGGACCGAGATGAGGAGGAATTTCTTCACCCAGAGAGTGGTGAACCTGTGGAATTCTCTACCACAGAAAGTTGTTGAGGCCAATTCACTAAATATATTCAAAAAGGAGTTAGATGAAGTCCTTACTACTCGGGGGATCAAGGGGTATGGCGAGAAAGCAGGAATGGGGTACTGAAGTTGCATGTTCAGCCATGAACTCATTGAATGGCAGTGCAGGCTCGAAGGGCCGAATGGCCTACTCCTGCACCTATTTTCTATGTTTCTATGTTTCTATGAAAAGGACCCTCCACTGTGAGTATCCACACATAGATATAGATGCCTCAGCAATCAAATGGTGCTTCATAACATAAAAACATAAACATAAAAAATAGGTGCAGGAGTAGGCCATTCGGCCCTTCGAGCCTGCACCACCATTCAATAAGATCATGGCTGATTATTCCCTCAGTACCCCTTTCCTGCTTTCTCTCCATACCCCTTGATCCCCTTAGCCGTAAGGGCTATATGTAACTCCCTCTTGAATATATTCAGTGACTATATAGTGAAGGTGGGAAGTAAGAGACGGTGAAGGAGAGGCTCAGAGATGGAAGGTGAGGAGTTGGGGGGACATATACTCACTTTCATCAGTAGTTCAGCCTGTTGCAGCATTGGGTGGCGGTACGGTCGGTCATGAATGGAGGCCCCCGACACCTCCACAGCGATCTCTCTCCAGGCATTGACAAAGATGGCGTGACTGGGTCTTCTTGTGTCCGGATAGAGAACGCGCCTCCTTCCCTCCACAGCTTGGGCCAGGGTCTCGAGTTCAACATTGGAGAGAAGCGGCTGGCCCTCCTTAAAGCTCTTGCATTTGCCATGCCTTCAGAAGCACCAGAGACAAACTCGATGGCCGGGGCCGAGCTGCCCTTTAAGAAGGCCAGGGAGCAGCTGCCTCAATCAGCATCAGCTGAATTTGTTGGCCGCTTCGGACGGTCCACCCCCACACCGCTGCAAACAGCCCACTCCCGCCACCAACACCACACCGCCCCTTTTTTACCACCAGATTGCTGAATTCCGCTCTAACGGCCGCCCCATCCATTGCGGCGGGAATGGACGCCAAAAGGCAGCAGGTGCGCCCCGTTTCGGGCGGAGAGCAATTTCGGCCCCTATAATTCTACTTACTGACATCACAACCCCTCCCTACCTTCTAACTGAACTGAGTTCTGTCAACTCTTCTATAAAAAAAAGTTTAGCAGCTTCAGTGAAGCTCTTTATAGCTGTGATTCCTGGAAAATGAAGTACAATATGCTGAAAAACAGCCCTGCGTGTAACAGCTGTTACTAAGTGGCGTGCTCAACCCTAGCCATTGAAAGCTTCCGATTGTGCAGAAGCTATAGGCATCTGAGATCAAAAAGTAACAATACCTCAGTAAAGTCCCTTGTGGTGCCAGTCAGCTCAGATATCATTATCGACCTGCTCCAAAGAAAATAATGTTCAACCTAGTGTATCCGTAGCAGGCATATTTGAATGATGGTTGGTTTTCTCTGCAGCCTCCTGTATCTTATTACAGGAGACTGGTGTGATCATCATTTACAGTAAAAAACGCTTTCATCTTCCCAGAACTGAATTCCAAAATAAACCAGAAAAGTTCATCCTGTTTGGATCAGGCTATTATCCTGTGACAGCTTGTCCTACATTCTGCCCGCATCCTGCCCTGCACAAAGTCCCTCTCGTACATCATCCAATCTCCTCACTGACATACACTGTCTCCCGCTGCTCGCTTCAAACTGGGACATTCTTGCGTTCGAAGCGCGATATAAATGGAAGCTGTCATTGATTGATGCACAGCTACTTGAATTTAATTGGTAAAACACAGGAACATTTACATGTTTGGCAAAGTAACAACCACTCAAACATTTTAAACGCTTTTTGTTGTAAGACGGACCCATTCTGTAAGGCAATACTCTACCGTTTAGATTGCCCATCCAATTCATCAAGTGAAAACGCTACGGAAATTTCTCATCTCAAAATTTTTCGTGGGTTTGGGGGAGTGCTTTTTTTTTATTATCCAGTTTCTTTCCAGATCAACTCTAACGCCAAAGATCACTTTGCGCCAATGTGTTTGATCTTAGGCCAAAAGGCCGAGAGGTGAAGTTGCACCGTTCCTGGAAATATTGCAATACCAGGTCGGTGCATGGAGTGGACGGGGCAAGCCCCTGATCCAGCTCCCTGTCCAAAAATCAATTCAATATCATGTCCCCATAGGGGATATTAAACTGATAAGAACAGATTTTTTTTTTTTTTTAATTCGTAGCCAATCTTTCCAATTCTTTGTCAAATCACAAACGCCAGAGGTCACCTTGCACACATCAAGGATCACTCTGCGCCAATGCTCTTAGCCAAAAGGCCTAGAGCCACTGCACCGTTCCTGGAAGTACTGCAATACCAGGTTCGTGCCATGGAGGTGGATGGGTCAAGCCACCCCACCCACCTCCTATTTCCAAAAAGCATAGGAGAACCACCTTCCTGATCCAGGGAGAACCACTTTGGGGTCATGGTTACTCCCCTGTCAGGTCAGTTATGCATGATCTTAGCCAAAAGGCCGAGAAGCGATAAGAACATATTTTTTTTTTGTTTTTTTTTTTAAATTCGTAGCCAATCGTTCCAATTCTTTGTCAAATCACAAACGCCAGAGGTCACCTTGGGCCCATTCAAGGATCACTCTGCGCCAATGCTCTTAGCCAAAAGGCCTAGAGCCACTGCACCGTTCCTGGAAGTACTGCAATACCAGGTTCGTGCCATGGAGGTGGATGGGTCAGGCCCCCCACACACCTCCTATTTCCAAAAAAGCAAGCATATACCTTCCTGATCCAGGGAGAACCACCTTGGGGTTATGGTGGTTACTCCCCTGTCAGGTCAGTTATGCATGATCTTAGCCAAAAGGCCGAGAAGCGATAAGAACAGATACTACACTTGATCTTAGCCAAAAGGACTGATAAGAACAGATACTACACTTGATCTTAGCCAAAAGGACTGATAAGAACAGATACTACACTTGATCTTAGCCAAAAGGACTGATAAGAACAGATACTACACTTGATCTTAGCCAAAAGGACTGATAAGAACAGATACTACACTTGATCTTAGCCAAAAGGCGTTTGGGGGTGCTGGGGGGTGCTGCTGAAGAAGCCTTGGTAACTTGCTTCAGTGCACCCTGTAGATCGGGATGGGCAAAACCCAGCCCGTGGGCCATATCCAGCCCACCAGTTCATTTATCTGGCCCATTGGATGGGACAGAACTCGAATGCGAGCCCGAGGTTAAGCTGTACATTCATCTGAGCCTTGCTATAAGTTTCTAGTCATTTTTGCCATATTGTTTTTATCAGCTTCTTCAACTTTTCACCTCCTTCTGTTCCATTTGACTTTGTACAGCTTATTTGCATCTTTGTGGACGAGAATATCACAATCCAAATCCTGCGAGAGTTCACCCAATTCCTCACAGAGGGGCTGATGACCAATGGGGAGTACGAGGGGAGCCCCCCCCCCCCCGAGGAGAGCTCCCTCAGGGTTACTGTGGCCTGGGAGTAGGCCGCCACCCTAAACCGCAACAATTACAAAGAATAAAGTGGCTGGGACTACTGCCAAACGTCTGATGCAGATCTGCTTCCCCGTAGTGTCGAGGAGCCAGAAAAATGTCTGCCTGCAGATTTCTCCCGCTTTGGCTGCGTGAACCATTTTTCTAAAACCTGCCAAAGCCACTGCTCATCACACAAGGGGTCCAGGTTGCGTGTGATTGTAGTTCAGGCCTTGCGAAGCCTCGGGCTCCCGTACTCAGCACACTAAAAAGAGAATACCTCTCGCGTCAGAGGCCCTGCAGGCTGGAGCCGCTCTGCTAAACAGCCACATAGACTTTCGGTACAACATATCAGCGATCAATTGTTTCATTCATTTAGTGATGGAAGATTGTACATTTTGTGTATTTAAGATGCTATCTGACGACTATCTAAATTTACATTTATAAATTATTGGGAGTGTAGAAGTGGGAGTGATGATCAACACTATGAGTTTCCCGGTTTCAAATTGACCAAATTAACACTTTGCTCTCACCAGTAATTGGTTATTAATTCTTGCACAATAATTCATTTATTTTAATATCTCACTTAATTAGCATAGTGGAAGCACATTGGACATTGCATTCACTATTTTTAATTTTAATGGTAGCTGTTGTTAACACAATTCATTTTATCTGTGTGGCCCTCAATTGCTCACCAAACCTTGTTAAGTGGCCCTCCAGAACCGATAATTGCCCACAACACAAAAGCAAAATATTGTGGAGGCTGGAATCTGAAATAATGAGGTCATCGACCTTGTTATGTCCCAAGTAAAGCAATGTGACTGAGTACTGTCGACTTGAGTAAGTGTGACCTTAATCTCTTTATTCTGACTCCAGAGTGCTGGTACAGCCTGGGCGGCCTGCTTATACACAGTGCTCCCAAGGGATGCTGGGATCTCTTGGGACTCTAACAGTTGCACCCTCTGGTGGCGGTGGAATGCTGGTTACAAGGTGTTGCATACATAACAGACCTGAAACGTTAACTCTGTTTTTCTCTCCACAGATACTGCCTGACCCGCCGAGATTTCCAATAATTGTCCACCTCTGCTGTAGATGGTACACGCTGCAGCCATGGTACGTCAGTGGTCGAGGGAGTAAATGTTGAAGGTGGTGGATAGGGTGCTGATCAAGCAGGTTGCTTTGTCCTGGATGGTGTCGAGCTTCTTGAGTGTTATTGCAGCTGCACCCGTCCAGGCAAGTAGAGAGTACTCCATCACACTTCTAACAGGTGGTGGAGAGTTTTTGGGGAGTCAGGAGGTGAGCCACTCGCCACAGAATACCTAGCCTCTGACCTGCTCTGGTAGTCATGGCATTTTATGTGTCTGGTCAAGTTAAGTTTCTGATCAATGGTGACCCCCAGGATGCTGATGATGGGGGGCTTGACGATGGCACTGCCATTGAATGTCAAAGGGAAGTGGTTAGACTCTCTCTTGTTGGAGATGGTCATTTCCTGGCACCTGTGTGGTGCGAATGTTACTTACCAGAAATCAGCCCAAGACTGGATGTCATCCAGATCTTGCTGTGTGCTGGCCTGGACTGCTTCATTATCTAAGAAATTGTAAATGGAGCAGAACACTGTGCAATCATCAGCAAGCATCCCCACTTCTGACCTTATGATGAAGCAGTTGAAGATAGTTCACTAACACACACACAGTAACCAGAGGAAATCGTTCCAATATGTTTACAATGTTGCAACTTGTTCTTTGATCTATCATAGTGCAACAAAAGTCAAACTTCCTTTCTGGTCCTTTGCTACTTTATTCTTTCTGTTAGAAGCTGTGCTGTGTGCCAGTGTTAATGATAAATATACATTCAATGCACTTGGCTTCAAGCTTCAAAATAAAATGGTAAGTGTTAAACATTTAATGCAACATTACAAAACTTTACATCCAAACACACAAAGATCAAGGAAAGCTTATGGTGCCTTTGCTTCCAAAAGTAATTATGCATGGAATTGATATTTCTTCCCCAGAGTGAGATTCTCTGCAAGCGAAGAGGAAAGATTCTGTCTGCTGTTACAAATTGTGAACATGGAATGTTTCTGCAAGTGGTTCAGCCGGATACTTCTCTTTTTCTTTTATAAGCTATCAGTTTCTATTAGTCTCTTTCTTGGTTGTGATGTTGACAGAAAGCTTTTTCCCAAATGAACTACCACTCTTCAATTCCATTTTATATATGCAGATTTTTAAGCTTTTGGACAATAAATACTGAAGTCTTTCTTGGTCATTAATAAAAAAAGACATATTTAGAACCTTAGGAGCTGACATCACAGGAGGAGGCCATTTGGCCCATTATATCCATGCTGGCTCTTGGCTAAAACAATCAAAAACTGCTGTCTCCCCATAGTCCTGTATCTTCCTCTGCTTCAAATATGATGCACACATCCCATAATATATTTAATGGTCTCTCTCTCAACTACTTGCAGTGGCAAAGCATTTCATGTTCTAATAACTCTTTGTGTAAATATAGTACTCTTAACCTCTCCACTCACTCTCTTCCAATTGATGCTAGTCAAGGGTAAATAGGAGAGTGACGAGGTGTGGGTGAAAATACTTCAGTCTGATCTGACTAGGAACAGCTGTGTTTTCTAATTCAAATGTTTGAATTCTAGTTCAAGGTCATTGAACGTGGCATCACAGCCGATCTCAACCATGTCATGGTGTGGAGGCTACATGAAGAGAGATAACCACACAGGGTAGTAGAAATCTGGAACTCACTCCCCCAAAAATCAATTGAGGCTCGGTCAATTGAATATTTCAGAACTAATTGATAGATTTTTGTTAGGCAAGGGTATTAAGGATTACGGAACTAAGGCAGGTAAATGGAGTTAAGATATAGATCAGCCATGATCTAATTGAAGGGGCGCAAGGGGATGAGTGGCCTATTTCTGTTCCTATCTTCTCAGGTTAAGATCACAAACACTTGAAGGGGCTTGAGTGGCGAATAGTCTACTCCTGTTCTTATGTAATCAGACTATTATGCACGTCATAAGAGCCAGCGACAGAGTGTCTTTACTGAAGATTTGGGAGCATGCCATCTAAGATGGGTAAGTTGCATAATGGAAAATGGGGAGCAACTCCACTGAACTACAACAGCGAAAATGAGAAAACCAGAAATCACTACAGCGAAATTTATAAAAGTGACGCATTGCATTTAATAGATTTAATAGAGTGAGCTATAATTTACTGGGCCAATACTGCCCAGACAGAAGCTGCTTTTGTTCATTACATTTGGTGTAGTAGTAACAAACCTTTGCCATTTAATAATTCTTCTGCAAGGTTTAATCCTTTCTTACAAGACAATATAATTCGAACTAATCCATTTGGCCAAATTATAGCTATTTAGTGCAGCTAACTTCAATCTTTCTGCAGACAAAACAGAGACAGTTCTTTCTTGTGAATACTTTCAATGTTGTAGCAATAGCTATATAAAGGTTATCAATGTGGTACCGGTTTAGCCAAACATGGAAACACTTCATGTCACTCAGTCTTCGAATTCTGTTGCAAAACACTGACTTGTTTGCTTCAGTGGATGATCGTTATGGCAACATCCATTCTGTGAAAGATATCACAATCGTTTGCTTTGAGAATGGATCAGATGATTGCAAGCTCATTTGTGACTTTACAGATTTTAAATGGGGCAGATTTGATCCGAGTTTGCGAGTCTTTCCCATCACTGCACATGCCTGTGGAAGTGCTCCAAAGGTGCCCACTGCAGGTACAGCAGGCGGTGAAGAAGGCAAATGGCATGTTGGCCTTCATACCAAGAGGATTTGAGTATAGGAACAGGGAGGTCTTACTGCAGTTGTACAGAGCCTTGGTGAGGCCACACCTGGAATATTGTGTACAGTTTTGGTCTCCTTATCTGAGGAAGGACATTCTTGCTATTAATGGAGTGCAGCGAAGGTTCACCAGACTGATTCCCGGGATGGCAGGACTGACATATGAGGAGAGGCTGGATCGACTGGGCCTGTATTCACTGGAGTTTAGAAGAATGAGAGGAGACCTCATAGAAACATACACATTTCTGATGGGATTGGACAGGTTAGATGCAGGAAGAATGTTCCGGTTGCTGGGGAGTTCCAGAACCAGGGGTCACAGTCTAAGGATAAGGGGTAAGCCATTAAGGACTGAGATGAGGAGAAACTTCTTCACTCAGAGAATTGTTAACCTGTGGAATTCTCTACCGCTGGCATTCAGGGATTGGTTACCACTGTAACATTTCAGCTAGAAACCTTTTTGACAGTCCATGTCTTCTCTCAGCAGTTGTGGGATCCGCTTGATTGAAAAGAGTCCCAGGAACACCCCCCAAAAAATGTCCCCAAAATACCTCTTGAACACAAGTGAGTTGAGCTGAAGAGTTGAGAAATGGTGGGCGTGTCACCCAGAATTTACACCAATTCTTTGTATTCCCTCCGACAGCCTTGTACCTTGTACCAGCTTTTGTATAAATAAAACCACACTATTTCTGGTAGTAGTTTAATAATACGTCAGTATAGCTTTAATTGTCCTGGCCCCTAATTGCATTGGGCTCTTGTCAATGTTCCCCTTCCCATGTGTGTTTGGTCACCTGTATATAAGCTGGGTGTCTTTGTCACGCAGGCACTCTCGGGCTGGAATAAAGATGGATCAGTTTGCACCTGAGTGAGTTTGCAGGAACCAGACTCTTGAGTCATTACAATTGGCGACGAGGTAATTTAAGAACCTTCGAACGTACAATGGGCACGGTTGGAATCCTGGAGAGATTCGTGGAGTATGAGGATTGGGCGGATTTATCGATCGCCTGGATCAGTATTTTGTGGCCAACGGCGTGGAGGCAGAGGCCTACGCAGTTAAGCGCAGGGCAGTTCTCACCGTTTGTGGTCCGAAAATTCATGGCCTCATGAAGAATCTTCTCTCGCCTGTACGTCTGGCAGAAAAAGGGTATGAGGAATTGTGTACGCTGGTGGGTAACCATCTGAAGCCACAAGAGGGGATCATCATATCATGCTACCGTTCCTACATGCATGTTCGTGCTGAGGGCCAGGTCATGTCGGGATTTGTCGGCGACCTGCGACGTCTTGATAAGCCGTGTAAGTTCTGGAACATGCTGGAAGACATGCTGCGTGATGTCTTTGTGATAGGCATCAGCTATAATGCGATCCTCAGGAAGCTGTTGGCTGCAGAGACGCTGGATTTGAAAATGGCGGATGATAATTTGAGGCTGATATCATTGACGAGTCAGAGTTCCTCGGCAAGTACTGTAAACAAGATGGTGTTTGTTTCGGGCAGAGCTGCTTACGCGAAACCTGCCGCTGCTCGGAGCCTGGCAACTGGTTCGATCCAGATTTCACCCTGTTGGCGTTGTGGGGGCAATTGTCGGCCTCATCAGTGACGGTTTAGACAATACTCATGCAATGGATGTTCGAAAGTGGGGCATCTTCATAGGATGCGTCCATAACGGAGCAAGCGTGGTGCAGCTCACCATGTAGTGAATGAGGTCCAGTTCAGTGATGGCCCGGATACGCAACCCGAGGAGGAAGTGAATGGACTGTCTTAGTTCCTGAGCAAGAGCCAGCCGATAGTCGTTAATGTGAAGCTGAATGGCGTGCCTGTATCAATGGAGGTAGACAAGGGTGCGAGCCAGTCGATAATGAGCCAAAGGACATTCGACAAGCTGTGGGACACTAAGGCTGCGAAACCGAAGCTGAGTCCAGTCAATGCCAGGTTACGTATTTACACTAAGGAACTCATACCGGTGCTCGGCAGTGCAGCAATCGAGGTGCCATATGATGGTGTGGTTCACGAGCTACCATTATGGATCATCCCAGATAATGGTCCAATGCTGTTCGGCAGGAATTGGCTCAAGAAAATCAAGATGAACTGGAATAATGTCAAGATGTTGTCGTCGGTGGATGATACTTCGTGTGCTCAAGTGTTGAAAACATTTCCTTCTTTGTTTGAACCGTACATTGGTAATTTTACGGGAGTCAAGGTGCAGATTCACCTGGACTCCAATGCAAGGCCTGTCTATCACAAAGCTCGGTCTGTTCTGTACATGATGAGGGAGAAGGTTGAAATTGAGCTTGACAGACTCCAGCGTGAAGGGATCAAATCACCGGTCGAGTTTAACGAGTGGGCTAGTCCCATTGTTCCTGTGTTGAAGAGTGATGGCACTGTCAGGATTTGTGGAGACTACAAGGTTACGATTAACTGATTTTCGAAACCGGATCAGTATCCGTTACCGAGGGCTGATGACCTGTTCGCCATACAAGCCCATACAAAGTCATTCACGAAGCTGGATCTGATGTCGGCCTATATGACCCAGGAGCTTGTCGACAATTCAAAGAAACTCACCTGCATCAATACCGGCTGCAGCCATATTTCAGAGGAATATGGAGAGTTTACTGAAGTCCGTTCCTAGAACGGTCATGTTTCAAGATGATATTCTGGTTACAGGTCGCGACACTGCTGAACATCTGAACAATCTTGAAGAAGTCCTACAGCGTCTGGGCAAAGTGGGACTCAGTGCTCGAAGTGTGTATTCTTGGCACCTGAAGTCGAATTCCTCGGGAGGAAGATTGCTGCTGATGGCATCAGGCCTACTGATTCGAACACTGAGGCCATCAAAAATGTACCCAGGCCTCAGAATGTGATGGAGCTGCATTCGTTCCTTGGGCTACTCAACTACTTTGTTAATTTCTTACCCAGATTGAGCACTTTACTTGACTCACTGCATGTGTTACTAAGAAAAGGCGACTACTTGGTCTGGGGTGATTCTCAAGATAGAGCCTTTGAGAATGCCAAGAATCTGCTATTTTCAAACAAGTTGCTTGTTCATTATGATCCATGTAAGCATCTTGTTTTGGCCTGTGATGCTTCATCATATGGGTTTGGCTGCATACTCCAACAAGCAAATGAATCGGGCATGCTACAACCTGTTGCGTATGCTTCGAAAAGTCTGTCTAAAGCAGAAAGAGCTTACAGTATGGTAGAGAAAGAAGCTTTGGCCTATGTGTATGGGGTAAAAAAAATGCACCAGTACTTGTATGTTCTTCGTTTTGAACTAGAAACGGATCAGAAGCCACTCATTTCATTGTTTGTGGAAAACAAAGGTATTAATACCAATGCATCGTCCCGCATTCAAAGGTGGGCGCTGACATTGTCTGCCTATGATTATGTCATCCATCATAGACCTGGTACTGAGAATTGTGCCTTTGCACTGAGTCGTCTGCCCTTACCCACACTGAGATGGAGACGCCTCAACCTGCAGATCTACTGTTAGTAATGGATGCTTTTGAGAATGAAGGAACCCTGTTACTGCTCAACAAGTTAGGATCTACACCAGCCACGACCCTATTTTATCGGTTGTAAAACGGTGTGTACTCAGTAGTGATTGGTCTGCCATACCTATGGAGATGCGTGAGGAGACCAAACCTTACAACCATTGCAAGGATGAGCTGTCCATTCAGTCAGACTGTTTACTGTGGGGTAATCGTGTAATCATGCCTAAGAAAGGTCGAGAAAAATATGTACGTGAACTTCATAGCACTCATCCAGGTATTGTCATGATGAAGTCCATTGCTAGGTCTCATGTATGGTGTCCTGGAATTGACTCTGATCTGGAATCATGCGTGCATCAGTGCAATACTTGCATGCAGCTAAGTAAAGTACCAGCGGAATCTCCGCTGAGTCTTTGGTCGTGGCCATCCAAACCATGGTCGAGGATCCACATTGATTTTGCGGGCCAGTTCCTAGGAAAGGTGTTTTTTGTTGTAGTAGATGCATATTCTAAGTGGCTAGAGTGTGTTATTATGTCATCCAGCACGTTTACAGCTAGCATTGAGAGCCTTCGTATCATGTTTGCTACTCATGGTTTGCCTGACATTGTTGTGAGTGACAACGGATCTTGCTTCACAAGTCTTGAGTTCCAGGAGTTTATGAAACTCAATGGCATCAGGCATGTGAGATCAGCTCCATTCAAGCCTGCTTCTAATGGTCAAGCAGAGCGTGCCATTCAAACGATCAAGCAAAGTATGAAACGTGTAATTCAGGGCTCACTGCAGAGAAGGTTGTCATGTACATTGCTCAGTTACAGGTCAAGACCTCATATGCTTACTGGGGTTCCTCCTGCTGAACTACTGATGAAGAGAAATCTCAAGACCAAGCTTTCTCCTGTTCATCCTGATTTGAATGATCGTGTTGAAAACAGACGTCAAAGTCAGTAATGGTGTCATGATCATGTTGCTGTGTCACGTGACATCTTGGTCAACGATCGGTTTATGTACTGAACTATGGTCAAGGTCCAAAGTGGATCGTCGGCACTGTTATAGCCAAGGAGGGTAACAGAGTGTTTATTGTCATGCTCAAGAATGGGCAAACATGCAGGAAACACCTTGACCAGGTTAAACTGCGGCACACGGATGAACTGGAACCGAGTGAGGAAGATGCAGTCAGTGACCAACCAACCATTGTTCACTCATCAGAGGACTCTGCTGACATTACTGACCCTGAACCTTCAGTCTCTGATGTGGTCATGACCACTCTCATCAGATCGGCTACTCAGCCCTCAGTCTCAACGGACTCAGAACGCTCGTCCAGAGCCAAAGTTGAACTGAGACGATCAACTCGTGAGAGGAAAGCCCCAGACCATCTTAATTTGTAAAAAGGCTGTTGTTACGATTTTAAAAGGGGGATGTTGTTATATATTAATGCTGGAAGGTCACCAGACACCAGAGGGTGCCTCGGTCGTAGGTCATCGGGCTGTACGCATGTGGCATGTGTTCTTGGTCACCTGTATATAAGCTGGGTGTCTTTGTCACGCAGGCACTCTCGGGCTGGAATAAAGATGGATCAGGTTGCACCTGAGTGAGTTTACAGTAACGAGAATCTTGAGTTATTACACCGAGGGACTGCCTATGATGATGATGACACCAGTTGGTATATTTATTGAATGATCCAACATGGAAATTTTTGAGAAAACTATCACTGGACTTTAAAGCTTAATATGAGCCCGGGCAAAACAAGAGCTAGGGAGGGGGAAAAGAAGCGCATGTCACTGCAGTCCAGTGTCTCGGCCTGTAAAGTGCATGTGTGAATGTTGGGCAGGGAAGAAGATCGGGCCCACTGTGCGGCCCCCTGCAGCAGAATATCTTGCCGACACTCACAGTATAGATTCGCATGTTGAGAATGGCCACTTGAATCAAGTACCGGAGGCTGGTGAGGCTTGTGGAAGCGCACCCCACTTCACAGGAGTGGAGGTCAAAGGGGAGAATTAATTCTCTTTAAAGTCGGAACAGGATTATGTGCAAAAGTAAAGAAATACTTAAAGATTGATGATTTAAATGTTTGAAGTGTTAGACCCTAACCAGCACAGCAATCTTACAAGGGAGCAATTCAAAAGATAAATGAAAATATGGATCAGGTCTTTCTGAAGTTCGGATGAGCAACTGTGATCATCCACTGAGTAATTCCACTAGAGGGCAAGGTTGCTTTGCAGTTCAACAAATTTGCAAATTATTTGCTACGTAACTTCACTTGTGATATTCTTCTTTTGTTGTAGCACGTTAATAAAAATTCACAGATAATGAGCGCTGGAAGCACACAGGCAAACCATGGAAACGAATATCAAGTGTGAACACAACATACGATTGGATGCTCCTTATCATAATATCGGGATTTGAAAACAGATAGATAACAGCGAGACAAATCCTGATGAATACTGAGGCACAGCCATACTGGCCACATGCTTTGGATTGTCTAACACTGAAGTCCTTCCAAAGGTCAGGGGTATCAGGGACCCCCCCCCCACACAAGACCTTTCGGCCATCAGATGCCAAATGGTCCCAGAATACCATAGCAAAATACCGTGCTCCCATACCAAACATGCAGGAATCTGAGACTGTGGGGTGAATTTTAACCCCCCACGATAGGCTGGAGAGGGTTGGAGGGTCGGGATTATAAATGTTTTTAAATCGTGTAATGAGACCCACAACCCGCCACGAACTCTGCCATTTTTACGGTGGGGGCGTTGTAAGGCGTGTCTGTGACCCGCTCCCAAGAGGCGGGACATCTCATTATAATATTTAAATCCGGTTCCCACAGGGTTCGGGAACCCCGGCAGCGAAATGGAGGCGGGAGTCGATGGGTCCAGAAGGGAAGTGCTTTTTACTCCCCCCCCCCCACTGCTTGAGGGGCAGGAGTGCTCCCCGCCATGCCCGCCCCCCCCACCCACCCCTCCAGCTCCTCAAGCAAATTTCTGCCTCAATTGGACGACCCACCCACCTCTAACCTCATAATGACTCCCTCCACCTCCCCCGCAAACGTCTGATCTTCTCCGGTTGTCGGAGACTCTCTCAAACAGTGCCTGACTGCTGCCTTCTACCATTGGTCCGACAGCTCACCAGCCTGTCAATCTGACTGACTGCCGAACGGAAAACAGAGTACAAAATGATAATGAGATCCTGCGGCTAAATCTGACAGGACATTGGCATTGCCGGTATTCCCGGGTTTCTCCCCTGCAACCGCACACACCCGCTCCTTCTCCGCTTCTCCATAAATATCGGGGCGTATGGACACAATGGCACAGAAACTGGTCATCACTGTGCACATTATCCAGGTGACAAACATGACCAATTTCGCAGGGCTATGGCCTGTGCCCCGAAAGCACCTGTAAAATATCCAACGCCATATGTTAATGAGAGGCCAGTGCCTGTTTTAGGTCACCACCAATGAATGAAGCAGGCCTGGTGCCTCAGGTTTTCCGAGCATGGATGCTGTCTAGCAAGCGGCCACCATCAAAAAGGTAGGGAAATGTGTTTTTGAAGGGGTTGATGTGGAGCCAGGATATGCAGGAGCGTTCCTCCTAGCTCCACACCACTGCCAACCTTCCATCGGCCTCAGGCCTACTCCCACCCCCGCCATGGCACAGTGGTCAGAATCCAACATGTCAGGCTAAACTGAATACACACACACATCTGGCTTCCTCCGACACTGTGCAATGACAGGTGGAAACATAACACACGATGCATCTGTCCAGCCATGGTAGAACGATGATAGAACTGGGGGTCCTTGTGCATGAAACGCAAAAAGTTAGTAGGCAGGTACAGCAAGTATTCAGGAAGGCAAATGGAATGTTGACCTTTATTGCAAGGGGGATGGAGTACAAATTAGCATGGATAGAGGATTGGCTAACTAACAGGGAACAGAGAGTCGGGATAAATGGTTCATTCTCTGGTTGGCAACCAGTAACTAGTGGGGTGCCGCAGGGATCAGTGCTGGGACCCCAGCTATTTACAATCTATATTAACAACTTGGAAAAAGGGACTGAGTGTAATGTAGCCAAGTTTGCTGACGATAAAAAGATGGGAGGAAAAGCAATGTGTGAGGAGAACACAAAAAATCCGCAAAAGGACATAGACAGGCTAAGTGAGTGGGCAAAAATTTGACAGGTGGAGTATAATGTTGGAAAGTGTGAGGTCATGCACTTGGGCAGAAAAAAAATCAAAGAGCAAGTTATTATTTAAATGGAGAAAGATTGCAAAGTGCCGCAGTACAGCGGGACCTGGGGGTACTTGTGCATGAAACACAAAAGGATAGTATGCAGGTAAAGCAAGTGGCCTTTATTGCAAAGGGGATGGAGTATAAAAGCAAGGGAAGTCTTGCTACAGTTATACAGGGTATTGGTGAGGCCACACCTGGAATACTGCGTGCAGTTTTGGTTTCCATATTTAGGAAAGGATATACTTGCTTTGGAGACAGTTCAGAGAAGGTTCACTAGGTTGATTCCGGAGATGAGGGGGTTGACTTATGAGGAAAGGTTAAGTAGGTTGTGCCTCTACTCATTGGAATTCAGAAGAATGAGAGGTGATCTTATTGAAACGTATAAGATTATGAGGGGGCTTGACAAGGTGGATGCAGAGAGGATGTTTCCACTGATGGAGACTAGAGCTAGAGGGCATAATCTTAGAATAAGGGGCCGCCCATTTAAAACAGATGAGGAAGAACTTCTTCTCTCAGAGGGTTGTAAATCTGTAGAATTTGCTGCCTCACAGAGCTGTGGAAGCTGGGACATTGAATAAATTTAAGACTGAAATCGACAGTTTCTTAAATGATAAAGGGATAAGGGGCTATGGGGAGTGGGCGGGGAAATGGAGCTGAGTCCATGATCGGATCAGCCATGATCTTATTGAATGACGGAGCAGACTCGAGGGGTCGTATGGCCTACTCATGTTCCTATTTCTTACGAGTTGAGAGTAAAGCACAATACACGTGACTGATAAAACATGGCTGGCGTGAATGAGGCAACATTATTTATCCACTTCACTTCACCAGCCAGTTGGTAGAAGCAGGGAAGACTCACAAGGGCATCTGCTATGGGGAATATAAATGTTTCACTGATGCAGTAGGGGATGTTCTTCTGAAACAAGATCATGATACGTTGTCAGGACAAAGAAGGGAGCACAACCATTTCACTTAACTCACGTAATACCTGATCACGGTTTATTTAAAGTGATTACAAGGCGCAACTATATAAGTATTCATCTCATTCATAATGCTAGATTTCCTGGCAATTGCATAATTATACCCCAGAAATAAAAAGGAAGGTATTTAAAGAAAAATGCCATTTTGATCAACAAAAGTAGATTTTATTGGATAAATGCGATGAACTTTCTCTCCCTCTATGCCGAAATTCTCAATGTGCCCCCCCCCACCGGTGTGGGTAAAGCCTCCCACTGGAAGTGCAAATCTGCAAAAAATGACCCCTTATAAATTTTGATAATGGAAACAGTACTGTTCTTTAAAATCTACACTGATATACTTTATTAAACAAAAGTGAGCTGATAAATTGGCTTAGTTTTATTGTCAACAGTGCAAGTAAATGAACAGATTTCGTCTGCGATTCTTTGATGTGTTCCAAGGTATTGTGACAAAAAGCAACTGATTACTGGGCTCCCCCTATCACTGTAACTGCTAATATGTGTCAACAATGCTTTATTTGTTTGGATATCAAAGCCCTATTTTATGCTATACATGGTACTGCCTTTTGTACATTCTGTGAAGTCGCAAGTTAATTACACAGCCCCATTCAAGCCCAGTGCTTCATTATGTTGATAATTTTAATATCATTCTCCATCCAAGTTACCCGCAGAAGATCTATCCATCATTAAAAGCTATTTTCAATACCTTTTCAATGGACTCCCTTATGAACACCCACAGCAAGCAGTCAGCTATGTGCTTACAGATGCAGAACAATCACATTATTATGCATTTTAAAAGCTTTCACAATAGTGAAATAAACTTAACATAATTGTGAATAATGTTCAGTTTATCCTACATTTACGAATTCTGAACAAGAAGTTTGAATAAATCAGTTTTGAAAGATAAAAGCTTTTATTTGATGCACTGGCTGCTCGTGTCTCTACCAAATGCTGTTACTATGGCGTCGTCTCCAATTATGAATATTCTTTTTGTTTTTACTCTCGTGATGCAGTAAGGAATCATGTTGTGAAAGAACAAGCAATTGTTTGAGGGAAGTATAAAGGACAGCTGTGCCAAGATCATGCATATTTTTATTTCTTCTAGTTTTTCTTGTGATTTAATAACAAGATTTGATAACAAGATTTAATTCCCCACTCCTTTTCCTCCTGAATATGGTGACTGAGTATGGGGGCATGATTGCACTGCTGGTAATGGACCCCAAATACTTCATGCAAATGGCTATTCATTGTGTATGCACCAGGACAGTGAAAATCCAGCAATTAAGGGGGCCACAGAACCCAATCCTGCCTTCACTTGGTGACCAGACACATGCAGCTCCAGAAGGAGTCACTGGCTAGTGATCAGGAGTCGGGGTAGTAACATATTTTTCTTCTCGCTATCCTGGAGATGTTTACATCCTGTGAAGCATTCTCTCGCTCTCTCAGGGCCACCCTGACAGAGCCCAAACCTGGGACTTTCTGATCTAGCAGAGATATTAATCTGTTAAAATGTTAAAATATCTGTGGCAAAATAAGAGATAGGACACAGTAAGTGCTTGTACGCCAGCAACTTAACCCCAGTGTTTTCAAGGTGCGGCTGTAACATTTAAAATGTAAGCACGATCTCACCGGGGTATTTGAGTAATTTCCTTCTTCTTCATTCTCCAGTCCCCTGTGCATGTCGATGAGAGGATGGTCACATGGCCTACAACTACTGCAGCCCCCCCCTTCATTCTTCCTGCAACCAGAAACCAGGCAGGTCTCCGATTCTTCCTCTCTCCTTCTGGCTCAGTAATTTGTTTTTGGTTTGGAGTTTTTCGGTCTTACGTGGTCCTTAATTAATCTCCCCTCTCCTCCCCAGCAATAACTGAAATTGAAGTTTCCTTTTCAGCCGTGGCTCAGTGGGTAGCACACTCGCCTCTGGGTCAGGAGGTTGTGGGTTCGTAGTCCCACTCCAGGGACTTGAGCACATAAATCCAGGCTGACACTCCAGTGCAGTCCTGAGGGAGTGCTGCACGGATGGGGGTGTGCTATCTTTCAGAGGAGATGTTCAACCGAGGCACATGTCTGTGCTCTCAGGTGGACGTAAAAGATCCCAGAGCACTATTTTGAAGAAGAGCAGGTGGAATTATCCCCGGTGTCTTGGCCAATATTCATCCCTAAAAAACAGACTATCTGGTTATTGTGACATTGTTGTTTGTGGGAGCTTGCTGTCCGCAAATTGGCTGTTGTGTTTTCCACATTACAACAGTGATTACACTCAAAAGTACTACATTGTCATGAAAGGCACTATATAAATGCAATTCCTTCTTTCTTTCTTTTGTGAGGGTATTTAGGTGTTACAGTCCCCTAATAGGGAGCATCTGCCAACTGGGGTACTGAGGTGAATGATCAGCCATGATCTTATTGAATGGTGGTGCAGGCTCGAAGGGCCGAATGGCCTACTCCTGCACCTATTTTCTATGTCTCTATGTAACACATCACTTGACTTGGTGTCACTTGTTCTTGAATAATGATAAATGCTGGCAGGAACAAAGCCCAGATTTTAACCTGACCTGCCTAGTGGGAATGGGGCAGGTTCGGATCAGGTCTTACTGTCACTGGACAGTAATATATGACAGGGTGTAAAATGGGTCTCCAAACCCGAACTCACTCCTTTACCGCCGGGAGGGACAGGTTAAAATCGGGGATAATAATGGGTTGAAGTCCCACTCAGCAACAAAAACAACTTGCATTATATAGCGCCTTTAACGTAGTAAAATGAACCAAGGTGCTCCACAGATAAAATCTAGGCTGACACTCCAGTGCAGTGCTGAGGGAGTGCTGCACTGTCGGAGGTGCCATCTTTTGACGCGACATTAAACCGAGGCTCCGTTTGCTCTCGGGTGGATGTAAAAGATTCCATTGCACTATAAGAGCAGCGAAGTTATGCCTGGTGTCCTGGCCAAAATTTATCCCTCAATCGTCATCACTAAAAACAAATTATCTGGTCATTATCTCATTGCTGGTTCTGGGAGCTTGCTGTCTGTACATTTGCTGCCACATTTCCTACACTTCACAAAGTACTTCATTATCTGTAAAACGCTTTGGGATGGCCTGAGGATGTGAAAGGCGCTATATAAATGCCAGTCTTTCTTATTTCTGGAAATGCACTCTTGAGCTATGTGGAAATAGAACATTTATCTTCAGTGAATATTTCTTCTCTTGATAGCATCACACTGCATTCTTTCACCATTAATGGCATTCCCAGCGGAACCTGTTGCACACTGCTAATACAGTTTGAGTCAGCTCACATCGCTCCAGGAATGCTGAATAGAGCATGCGTTACGAGAGATTCAGGCAAAACAGATGGGACTGATCAGCAGCTGACTGAGCAGCTTTGCTTTCAGAGAACACTCCTCGATGGCAGTGTATGATTCCTCAGTTATAACGAGACTCGCTGCTGTAATCCCGGTTTATTACAGACAGATTATTAGAGCTGCCCAGGGTGTGCTCAGCTTGAGCTTGAATCAGGGCTGCAATGAAATGATCCCCTGCAGTGTGCCTGCTCAACATCAGCACTGATCCAGCATCTGTAACTCAGTCGGCTGTACTGCTCATTAGAGATAAGCCAGCCCAGGATACACTTCACAGCCAGAGCTTAGCCTCAGTGCTGTGTGCAGATGTGCACTCATACTGCCCGTTAGAAAATATTCATCAGCCACTTTAATCACTTCCTTTTAAAATAGCAGGAACTCAACATGTACTTGGTAAGGATCACAAGTCCTCCACTGAGATTTTCATGACCCATCATTATCATCTACAGTAGACATGCAATTCCTTGGAGAACGGATGGCAGGTTTTATTGCTCTGCAAACTCGCAACCGATGGCCCTGCAATCCTTTAGCCTTTTCTGAGAGTGTCATTGTGCACCAAGGACAGGGGACGCACTGACAACTGGCTTCCATATTTTCTGTCCCAGCCAATGGACCAAAGTACCAGTGACGCAGCTCTCACATTAAGCTGGGACTCTACTTATCAAGTTGGTGAATTCCCCCGGAGCCCAAGTCCAGCGTTCGAATCTGGAAGAGCGTAAGGCCCACCCTGATACGCAGAGCTGGAGGAGACGGCAGAGGCGGGGAGGGGTGGTGCTGTGGTGGGATTTGTAAACAAGACTAGGACTTAGAATTCAGTGTGTTGAGGATGGGCAGCCAATGGCGGTTGGTGTGGCCAGAGGTGGTCGTGCTGGACAGCATGTGGTAAATGAATTTTGGACAAGTTGGAGCTTCTGCGAGACAGAACGTGAAAAGCTGCTGAGGAAATCATTGGAGAAGTCAAGCCGAGAGTGACAAAGGCTTGAATGACGAAGTCAACATCTCTCCCAAATGCCGACGCTGTGGGTAGACATTTCAAAGACAAGCACCAGACTGGAGTTACAGTGCGCCTGGTGTGTGAGGCTGAAGCAGAGTGAGACCAGCACTAAGATACTCATGGAGATCAGAAAAACATGCAGGGAGTAGGGAGCGAGTGCTGCATTGTCAGAGGTACTATCTTTTGGATGAGGCTATTATCTGCTCAGGTGGACACAAAAGATCCCATCTACTATTTGAAGAAAAATAAGAGTCCCACTAGTGTCTTGGTCAGCATTCCTGGCCAACTCCCACCACCAAAGCAGATTATCTGGTTATTCGTCTGCCCTCTCGGGTGGATGTAAATGACCCCATGGCACAGGGTTCGCCCTGTGTCCCAGCTAATATTTATTCCTCAACCAACATCACTAAAACAGGTTATCTGGTCAAGTTTCTCATTGTTGTTTGTGGAATCTTGCTGCGTACAAATTGGCTGGCTCATTCCCTACATTACAACTGTGACTTCATTGCCTGTGAAGGATTTGGGATGTCCTGAGGTTGTGAAAGGCGCTCTATAAATGCAGGTTCTTCCATTTCTTTATGCACTCATTTTCAATTAGCAGGGTTTTGTATGCAAATTGGCAGATGCCTTTGGCCATAAAATAACAGACTGCACTTCAGAAAGTAATCCTTTGGTTGTCATGCACCTTCAGAGATCCTGAGTATACGATAAGGTGATATATAAATGCAAGTTCTTTCTTACTTATGTTCTTCAACCGTCGAGTTTTAGAAATGATCAGAGTTTTATAAATGTTAGGATTGGCTCATGCAAACCATCCAGTCAAGAGCACTGAGGCATGCCAAAGATGCTGTGCAAAAACCCAATGGCATTTCATTTGCAAGACCGTGAACTGGTTCCATTATATGTTAAACGATTGCTAAGCAGATAAACAGCAGACATTGATTCTTATACACGTGGAATGGTTCTGGGTCTCAAAGGCTAACTATTTCAACCCGAATGAGTCCAGTATTGCTTCCCCTTTCAGTGTAACCTTGTTTGGAAAACACTGCCCCAGATTCAGGCCAAGGCTCTGACGGGAAGGTAATTCATAATCAGCACTTTAAATTTCTGGAATAATTGTGGATTTTGACCACACGGATGCAGAATGTTCTTTTTTCTGCATCAAAGGGTCAGGAGAGCGCATTCTGGAGAAAGTAAGCTGTGGCCGGGCTAAGTGAATGCTGCCAGATTTGTTTAATGTGGACACGATACTAAGTTGGAGATCAGCTGCACCACACCAATTACTCCAGCTTAGACTTCAGCTCATTACGTCCACCTACTGCAGCCATTCAAACAATAATGATGATAATCATAGTCATCATTTACCAGTATCAGCTGTGGCTCAGTGGGTAGCACACTCGCCTTTGAGTCAGAAGGTTATGGGTTCAAGTCCCACTCCAGGGACTTGAATGGCTAAATCTAGTCTGACACTCCCAGTGCAGTGCTGAGGGAGTGCTGCACTTTCAGAGGTGCCGTCTTTCGGATGAAACGTTAAACCGAATCTGCTCTCTCGGGTGGACGTAAAAGATCCCATGGCACTATTTCAAAGAAGAGCAGTGGAGTTTCCCCTGGTGTTCTGACCAATATTTATCCCTCAATCAACGTAACAAAACAGACTGTCTGGTAATTATCATGTTGCCATTTGTGGAAGCTTGCTGTGCGCACATTGGCTGCTGCGTTTCCCACATTACAACAATGACTGCACTTCAAAAAAAAAGAGTACTTCATTGGCTGTAAAGTGCTTTGAAACGTCCGGTGGTCGTGAAAGGCACTAAAAATGCAAGCCTTTCTGTCATCACTATGACTGATCCAGTGTGGTCCGGCTCGACAGCACCTCCTCAGGCAAGGTAAGCATTCAGCTAATTGCAGCCACAGAGTCTGAGTCATAAGACAACGACAACGCAAAAGCAGCTACTTTAAATGCCGCACATAACATTCCAGAGAGAAGCTGGGTTCCCAGCTGCCTGAATATCCAGAGACAAATTTAAAAGCATAGTGTCTTTCCCCTTACATCTCGTTACTCAAGCCCAAAAGACCAAAACATTTGTAGACCTAACTGGAGGATCATTATAAAGTCATTTACACTCATTAAACACATTGATCTGGAAACTCAATAAACAATGCCCTCATCAAAGCGAGAATGATTAACAGCTAAACTATTGGCCTGGAAATTCTGGCTTCTCTGGGTCCGTACGGAGTGTGTACAGACCCGGGAAGCCAGTTTTCAGCGCACAATGCGCATGTGCTGAAAAAGGGCTTTTCCGATCTGTTAAGCTGGAGCTGGACAGATCCTTCATATCTCGGGAGCGAGGACATTTGCATGGGCAAGATTGTGGTATTTACTCATATCTTGCCCAGCAAATGTGCTGAAAACTCTTGCACCTGATAAAAGCTTAAGCGTTTTTAAAACATACAGAAAACATAATTAAATTAAATTAAAAAAACTAAGGTAAGTTTATTTTTAGCCCTAATTACAAAACTTTTTTAAAAAATTGGAAAAATATACTTTCCTGAGAGCTCATCAACGCCCGATTGCCACCCAGAAAAACCGCTAACGTTTGGTAAGTAACTTTAATTCATTTTAATTATGAGAGGTGTGTTTTTTATTTTTTATTATGGTGTTTAGTATGTTTGTTTTTTTTCCCTCATTAATAGTAATAAGAACTCGTAGATACGGAGTTCTCATTGCTATTAATGAGAAAGCTGTGGAATACGGTACCTGATTGGTCCATTGCTATTAATTGAGAATACTGTACCTGATTGGCTGAGCAGTCACACGTGACTGCACCTTCTGCGTGGGAACCTGGAGGACAGGCGCGCGCTCCGCAGCTCGGGAAGAGAAGGCCTTCCCACCGGAATTCCACGCTCCTCCGGGATCACCGGGTAAATTCATTAAAATTCTCCGGTTGGAGGCATTCGTCCGAAAGAAGCCTCTGACCGCAATTTCAGGGCCATTAACTGCAATGACTTTTAGCAATGTCAACTTGGTTCTTATTGGGTGTGAGCCAACCGCACAAAAACAGCCCATAATTTCACAATCTCGCTCTGAGGATCTCAGGAATTCCTGGTGTAGGAAATGGAAGAGAGGAATAGGGAACTGTGTTGTGGGGGTGGAAACATGAGAGATTCCTGGGAATTTCCTTGGAACTACAGGGTGTGTGCTGCACTTTGTGAAGTTATGGTGGTGTCGTGGGAGCAGTTTGGAGGTAATTCTCGGCCATTGTTGGGGTACAGCATAGTGAGCATTACTTTACATGTCAGACCCGGCCTAGGCGTGCAGACTGTTGATACTGGCAGCCCAGAATTGCAAAAAGCATTCTGTTCTGCAACACTATAACAGAGCCAATCCAGTTAAGGACAGCTAATGGCAGAAATAACAAATTACTATTCAGCATCACAGCACCAATGGTACTCAGTTTTACTGTAGACCTCACCTCAGACTCTAGTTCTTGTCTTTCACTCCTTAACCAGACCGACCATTACATACGTTCCTCAGTGTTTACCACTGTGTCGTCACCTGGCACTTTAAGCGATGGCTTGAAAATATGGTAGGGCGTCATCTTGGGCCAAAGTAACAGACTGGTTAGCCTGACATCAGTAGTGGGGAAAATGTCGGAATCAATTATTAAAGATGAAATAACAGCGCATTTGGAAAGCAGTGACAGGATCGGTCCAAGTCAGCATGGATTTATGAAGGGGAAATCATGCTTGACAAATCTAGAATTTTTTGAGGATGTAACTAGTAGAGTGGACAAGGGAGAACTGGTGGATGTGGTGTATTTGGACTTTCAAAAGGCTTTTGACAAGGTCCCACACAAGAGATTAGCATGCAAAATTAAAGCACATGGTATTGGAGATAATGTATTGACATGGATAGAGAACTCGTTGGCAGACAGGAAGCAGAGAGTTGGGATAAACGGGTCCTTTTCAGAATGGCAGGCAGTGACTAGTGGAGTGCCGCAGGACTCAGTGCTGGGACCCCAGCTCTTTACAATATACATTAATAATTTAGATGAAGAAATTGAGTGTAATATCTCCAAGTTTGCAGATGACACTAAATTGGGTGGCGGTGTGAGCTGTGAGGAGGATGCGAAAAGGCTGCAGGGTGACTTGGACAGGTTAGGTGAATGGGCAAATGCATGGCAGATGCAGTATAATGTGGTTAAATGTGACGTTATCCACTTTGGGGGCAAAAGCATGAAGGCAGAATATTATCTGAATGGCTGCAGATTAGGAAAGGGGGAGGTGCAATGGGACCTGGGTGTCGTGGTTCATCAGTCATTGAAAGTTGGCATGCAGGTGCAGCAGGCGGTGAAGAAGGCAAATGACATGTTGGCCTTCATAGCTAGGGGATTTGAGTATAGAAGCAGGGAAGTCTTACTGCAATTGTACAGGGCCTTGGTGAGGCCTCACCTGGAATATTGTGTTCAGTTTTTGTCTCCTAATCTGAGGAAGGACATTCTTGCAATTGAAGGAGTGCAGCGAAGGTTCACCAGACTGATTCCCGGGATGGCGTGACTGACATATGAGGAAAGACTGGATCAACTGGGCCTTTATACACTGGAGTTTAGAAGGATGAAAGGGAATCTCATAGAAACTTAAAAGATTCTGCCAGGACTGGACAGGTTAGATGCGGGAAGAATGTTCCCGATGTTGGGGAAGTCTAGAACCAGGGGACATAGTCTTAGGATAAGTGGTAGGCCATTTAGGACCGAGATGAGGAGAAACTTCTTCACTCAGAGAGTTGTTAACCTGTAGAATTCCCTAAGCAGAGAGTTGTTGATGCCAGTTCATTGGCTATATTCAAGAGAGAGTTAGATATGGCCCTTACGGCTAAGGGGATCAAGGGGTATGGAGAGAAAGCAGGAAAGGGGTACTGAGGGAATGATCAGCCATGATCTTATTGAATGGTGGTGCAGGCTCAAAGGACCAAATGGCCTACTCCTGCACCTATTTTCAATTTCCTATGTTTCTATGCTATGCATGCGTGACCAGATTGAATGCTCATGCGCAAAAAGTGGCGGGGTCCACCGTGCTCATGCGCAGAAGGTCACAAAAATGTTCATGTAGATAATCACTTTGTTAAGATACAGATGAGCCATGATCTAATGGAATGGAAGAACAGGCTCGAGGATCTAAATGGCCTACTCCAGTTCTTAATATATGATTGTACCTATTGTCATGTAATCTTTGCTGCCTTTCTCACTGTCACGACTTTCCATTTTGTTCTTTCCTCCCATCCTCTCCTTCCCTACCCCTGCACTTGCTTAAAACCTTGCTATAACTGTAACTTTTCCAGTTCTGATGAAAGGTCATCGACCTGAAACATTAACTCCGTTTCTCTCGCCACAGATGCTGCCTGACCTGCTGAGTATTTCAAGCATTTCCTGTTTTCATTTTAGATTTCCAGCATCAGCAGCATTTTGCTTTTGTATCCCTCACCCGGAGCTCCGTCCCTGGCCCCATCTGTCCCTCACCCACTCTGTCCCTGGCCCACTCCATCCCTCACCTCCTCCATCCCTGGCCCCCTCCATCCCTGACTCCCTCTGTCCCTCGCCCGGAGCTCCATCCCTGGCCTCCTCCGTCCCTCACCCACTCTGTCCCTGGCCCGGAGCTCCATCCCTGGCCCCCTCCGTCCCTCACCCCCTCTGTCCCTCACCCAGAGCTCCGTCCCTGGTCCCCTCCGTCCCTCACCTCCTCCGTCCCTGGCCCCCTCCGTCCCTCACCTCCTCCATCGCTGGCCCCCTCCATCACTGGCTCCCTCTACTAAACAGAGATATAGTGAGATAGACTGAGTTACTAAACAAGATACAGTGAGATAGATTGAGTTACTAAACAAGATACAGTGAGATAGACTGAGTTACTAAACAAGATACAGTGAGATAGACTGAGTTACTAAACAGAGATACAGTGAGATAGACTGAGTTACGAAACAGAGATACAGTGAGATAGACTGAGTTACGAAACAGAGATACAGTGAGATAGACTGGGATATTAAACAGAGATACAAAGATAGACTGCACTTTGCGACATCCTAAGGTCATGAAAGGAGTTAAATGAATGCAAATTCTTTCTTTTCTTTCTTTTTAGCATTTCTGTCAAGTCACCTGCCTCCTTGCCATCAAAAACCTGGGGGAGACTGCCCTCATCTGATTCTATTCTTCATCATCATAGGCAGTCCCTCGGAATTGAGGAGGACTTGCTTCCACTCCCAAAGTGAGTTCTTTGATGGCTGAACAGTCCGATACGAGAGCCACAGATGGGACAGGTGGGACAGACATTCGTCGAGGGAAGGGGTGGGTGGGGCTGGTTTGCCGCACGCTCCTTCCGCTGTCTGCACTTGACCTCTTCACGCTCTTTGCGTTGAGACTCGAAGAGCTCAACGCCCTCCCGGATGTACTTTCTCCACCTCGGGCGGTCTGCGGCCAGGGTCTCCCAGGTGTCAGTGGTGATGTCACACTTTACCAGGGAGGCTTTGAGGGGGTCCTTATAACGTTTCTGCTGTCCTCCTTTGTCACGTTTACCATGAAGGAGCTCCGCATAAAGCATTTGCTTCGGGAGTCTCGTATCTGCCATGCGAACTATGTGACCTGCCCAACGAAGCTGATCAAGTGTGGTCAATGCTTCAATACTGGGGATGTTGGCCTGGTCGAGGACACCGATGTTGGTGCGCTTGTCCTCCCAGGGGATTTGCAGGATCTTGCGGAGACATCGTTGGTGATATATCTCCAGCGACTTGAGGTGCCTTCTATACATCGTCCATGCCTCAGATCCATACAGGAGGGCAAGTATTATGACAACCCTGTAGACCATGAGCCTGGTGGTAGATTTGCAGGCCTGGTCTTCAAATACTCTTTTCCTCAGATGGCCAAAGCTGCACTGGTGCACCGGAGGCGATGTTGAATCTCCACATCAATGTCTGCCTTTGTTGATAAGAGGCTCCCAAGATATGGGAAATGGTCCACGTTGTCCAGGGCCACGCCATGGATCTTGATGATTGGAGGGCAGTGCTGAGCAGCGGTGACAGGCTGGTGGAGAACCTTTTGTCTTACAGACTGGGATTGCTACCAGTGCCACGTGCTAGTCAGAGTAGGATCGCAGGATAGCTCAGATGAATACGTGACTTGAGCAGTGGTGCAGCAGGGAGGGATTCACATTCCTGGGGCATTGGAACCGGTTCTGGGGGAGGTGGGACTAATACAAACCGGACGGTCTGCACCTGGGCAGGACCGGAACCAATGTCCTAGATGGGAGTGTTTGCTAGTGCTGTTGGGGAGGAGTTAAACTAATATGGCAGGGGGATGGGAACCAATGCAGGGAGACAGAGGGAAACAAAATGGAGACAAAAGCAAAAGACAGAAAGGAGATGAGTAAAAGTGGAGGGCAGAGAAACCCAAGGCAAAAAACAAAAAGGGCCACTGTACAGCAAAATTCTAAAGGGTCAAAGTGCAATAAAAAGGCAAGCATGAAAGCTCGGTGTCTCAATGCGAGGAGTATTCGGAACCCAGGAGAGGGCTCTGAGCTAGATAGAGTGGGTGAGAGCTCAGATGAACAGGACCCCAAGAAAGAATGCAAAAGGCAGGAGGCAACAGAGCAGAGTAGCACTGGGGTAAGTGTAAACCACAAGGTGATAGGAAGGGACATATGTATGAATATAAAGGGGCTGCAGGAGGGGTCAAAACTAAAAATCATGGTTTAAAAACTAGTATTAAAACACTCTACCTAAACACACGCAGCATTCGAAATAAAGTAAATGAGTTGACGGCACAAATCATTACAAATGGGTATGATTTGGTGGCCATTACAGAAACGTGGTTGCAGGGGGGGCCAAGACTGGGAATTAAACATACAGGGGTATCTGACAATCCGGAAAGATAGACAAGAAGGGAAAGGAGGTGGAGTAGCTCTGTTAATAAAGGATGATATCAGGGCAGTTGTGAGAGATGATATTGGCTCGAATGAACAAAATGTTAAATCATTGTGGGTGGAGATTAGAGATAGTAAGGGGAAAAAGTCACTGGTGGGCATAGTTTATAGGCCCCCAAATAATAACTTCATGGTGGGGCGGGCAATAATCAAGGGAATAATGGAGACATGTGAAAAAGGAACGGCAGTAATCATGGGGGATTTTAACCTACATATCGATTGGTCAAATCAAATTGCATGGGGTAGCCTTGAGGAGGAATTCATAGAATGCATACGGGATTGTTTCTTAGAACAGTATGTTACAGAACCTACAAGGGAGCAAGCTATCTTAGATCTGGTCCTGTGTAATGAGACAGGAATAGTAAACGATCTCCTAGCAAAAGATCCTCTCGGAATGAGTGATCACAGTATGGTTGAATTTGTAATACAGATTGAGGGTGAGGAAGTAGTGTCTCAAACGAGCATACTATGCTTAAACAAAGGAGACTACAGTGGGATGAGGGCAGAGTTGGCTAAAGTAGACTGGAAACACAGACTAAACGGTGGCACAATTGAGGAACAGTGGAGGACTTTTAAGGAGCTCTTTCATAGTGCTCAACAAAAATATATTCCAGTGAAAAAGAAGGGCAGTAAGAGAAGGGATAACCAGCCGTGGATAACCAAGGAAATAAAGGAGAGTATCAAATCAAAAACCAGTGCGTATAAAGTGGCCAAGGTTAGTGGGAAACTAGAAGATTGGGAAAATTTTAAATGACAGCAAAGAATGACTAAGAAGGCAATAAAGAAAGGAAAGATAGATTACGAAAGTAAACTTGCGCAAAACATAAAAACAGATAGTAAAAGCTTTTACTGATATATAAAACGGAAAAGAGTGACTAAAATAAATGTTGGTCCCTTAGAAGATGAGAAGGGGGATTTAATAATGGGAAATGTGGAAATGGCTGAGACCTTAAACACTTAAACAATTATTTTGCTTCAGTCTTCACAGTGGTAGACACAAAAACCATGCCAAAAATTGCTGGTCACGGGAATGTGGGAAGGGAGGACCTTGAGACAATCACTATCACTAGGGGGGTAGTGCTGGACAGGCTAATGGGACTCAAGGTAGACAAGTCCCCTGGTCCTGATGAAATGCATCCCAGGGTATTAAAAGAGATGGCGGAAGTTAGAGCAGATGCATTCGTTATAATCTACCAAAATTCTCTGGAATCTGGGGAGGTACCAGCGGATTGGAAAGCAGCTAAGGTAACGCCTCTGTTTAAAAAAGGGGGCAGACAAAAGGCAGGTAACTATAGGCTGGTTAGTTTAACATCTGTAGTGGGGAAAATGCTTGAAGCTATCATTAAGGAAGAAATAGCGGGAGATGTAGATAGGAATAGTGCAATCAAGCAGACGCAACATGGATTCATGAAGGGGAAATCATGTTTAACTAATTTACTGGAATTCTTTGAGGATATAACGAGCATGGTGGATAGAGGTGTACCGATGGATGTGGTGTATTTAGATTTCCAAAAGGCATTCGATAAGGTGCCATACAAAAGGTTACTGCAGAAGATAAAGGTACGCGGAGTCAGAGGAAATGTATTAGCATGGATAGAGAATTGGCTGGCTAACAGAAAGCAGAGAGTCGGGATAAATGGGTCCTTTTCGGGCTGGAAATCGGCAGTTAGTGATGTGCCACAGGGATCGGTGCTGGGACCACAACTGTTTACAATATACATAGATGACCTGGAAGAGGGGACAGAGTGTAGTGTAACAAAATTTGCAGATGACACAAAGATTAGTGGGAAAGGGTTTGTGTAGAGGGCACAGAGAGGCTGCAAAGAGATTTAGATAGGTTAAACGAATGGGCTAAGGTTTGGCAGATGGAATACAATGTCGGAAAATGTGAGGCCATCCACCTTGGGAAAAAAAATAGTAAAAAGGAATATTATTTGAATGGGGAGAAATTACAACATGCTGCGGTGCAGAGAGACCTGGGGGTTCTTGTGCATGAAACTCTTTTAGGCATGAATCCCAAAAAGTTAGTTTGCAGGTGCAGGTGGTAATCAGGAAGGCAAATGGAATGTTGGCCTTCATTGCGAGAGGGATGGAGTACAAAAGCAGGGAGGTCCTGCTGCAACTGTACAGGGTATTGGTGAGGCCGCACCTGGAGTACTGCGTGCAGTTTTGGTCACCTTACTTAAGGAAGGATATACTCGCTTTGGAGGGGGTACAGAGACGATTCACTTGGCTGATTCCGGAGATGAGGGTGTTACTTTATGATGGTAGATTGAGTAGACTGGGTCTTTACTCATTGGAGTTCAGAGGGATGAGGGGTGATCTTATAGAAACATTTAAAATAATGAAAGGGATAGACAAGATAGAGGCAGAGAGTTTGTTTCCACTAGTTGGGGAGACTAGAACTAGGAGGCACAGCCTCAAAATACGGGGGTGCCAATTTAAAACCGAGTTGAGAAGGAATTTCTTCTCCCAGAGGGTTGTGAATCTGTGGAATTCTCTGCCCAAGGAAGCAGTTGAGGCTAGCTCATTGAATGTATTCAAATCACAGATAGATAAATTGTTAACCAATAAGCGAATTAAGGGTTAAGGTGAGCGGGCAGGTAAGTGGAGCTGAGTCCACGGCCAGATCAGCCATGATCTTGTTCAATGGCGGAGCAGGCTCGAGGGGCTAGATGGCCTACTCCTGTTCCTAATTCTTATGTTCTTATGTTAAGCGTAAGGCTCATGCTTTCATATGCCTCAGTGAATACATTGACTATATCCTGGAGTTCAGCCTCTGAATGTGCGCAGACGCAGGCGTTGTCCGCGTACTGCAGCTCACCGACAGAGGTTAGGGTTATCTTGAACCTGGCCTGGATGCGGCGTAGGTTAAACAGCTTCCCACTGGTCCTGTAGTTTAGTTCCACTCCAGCGGGGAGCTTATTGATTGTGAGGTGGAACATGGCGGCGAGGAAGATTGAGAAGAGGGTTGGGGCGATGACGCAGCCCTGTTTGACCCCGGTCCGGATGTGGATTGGGTCTGTAATGGAACCGCTGGTAAGGATCACGATCTGCATGTCGTCGTGAAGCAGGCGAAGGATGTTGACAAACTTTTGGGGGCATCCGAAACGGAGGAGGACGCTCCATAGACCCTCACGGTTGACAGTGTCAAAGGCCTTTGTAAGATCGAAAAAGGCCATGTATAAAGGCTGGTGCTGCTCCCTGCATTTTTCTTGCAACTGGCGAGCTGCAAAGATCATGTCCGTTGTGCCCCGTAGGGGATGATATCCGCACTGTGACTCCGGGAGGAGCTCCTCGGACTCAGGGAGAAGACGATTGAGGAGAACTCTGGCGACAACTTTCCCAGTGGCTGAAAGCATGGAGATTCCCCTGTAGTTGCCGCAGTCGGACTTGTCCCCTTTTTAAATAATGATCACAATCACTGCATATCTGAGATCTCCCGGCATGCTCTCCTCCCTCCAGATGAGAGAGATGAGGTCATGTATCCGCGCCAACAGCACCTCTCCACCATATTTCGCACCTCAGCAGGGATTCCATACGCTCCCGTAGCCTTGTTATTCTTGAGCAGTTTTATTGCTTTGCCTACCTCGTGCAACGTTGGATTTTCACTGAGGTGGTGGCGGGTCGCATGCTGTGGGATGGAGTTGAGAACACTTGAGTTAAAGGCAGAGTCTCGATTGAGGAGATCTTCAAAGTGCTCCTTCCATCGGGCTTTGACAGCCTCGATGTCCTTGATGAGTGTTTCCCCGTTCTTGGCCAGGAGTGAGGTGGGGCCTTGGGAGTTTGGACCATACGTGGCCTTGACTGCAGCGAAGAATCCTCGCATATCGTGGCTGTTGGCCAGTTGTTGTATCTCCTGTGCTTTCTCCATCCAACACCTGTTCTTTAGGTACCCTACTCCTGACAAAATGTCTAGAACGCGAACTCCTCATCACCAACACCCTGTTCTGCCAGAAGGACAAATTCAAGGCATCGTGGCAACACCCTCGCTCCAAACACTGGCACCTGCTCGACTATGTCATTGTTCGACCCAGGGATCGCACGGATGTGCGCATCACCCGCGCCATGACAACTTTTTTGTTGGACCTCAGCCTTGAGCCGTCTGTAATGTTGTTTTGCAGCTCCCGAGTTGGGGTGTTGCTTGAGGCTCAGAAATGCTTTGTGCTTCGATCTATTAGTTCTTCGATCTCCTGATCATTTTCATCAAACCAGTCCTGGTGTTTTCTGGTTGAGTGACCAAGTGTCTCTTCACAGGCATTGGTTATAGAGGCCTGAAGGGCAGACCAAGCACTGTGGGGATTCAGCATCTCAGGGTCATCAAGGCACACCAGATTAGCTGTGAGGCGCTGGCTGTATAGAGCTCTCTTAGCTGGGTCTCTAAGTGCCCTGGCATTAACTTTTTTGCGGAACTCATTCTGCTGTCCCCTCTGCTTTGCGGCTATGTTGATGTCGATAATAGATCGGATTAGGCGGTGGTCCGTCCAGCAGTCGTCAGCTCCTGTCATGGCGCGGGTGATGCGCACATCCGTGCGATCCCTGGGTCGAACAATGACATAGTCGAGCAGGTGCCAGTGTTTGGAGCGAGGGTGTTGCCACGATGCCTTGAATTTGTCCTTCTGGCAGAACAGGGTGTTGGTGATGAGGAGTTTGCGTTCTAGACATTTTGTCAGGAGTAGGGTACCACTGGAGTTGGCTTTCCCTACTCCCTCTCTCTGCCAATCATGCCTCCCCAGAGGGCTGTGTCTTTGTCGACTCTGGCATTAAAATCACCCAGGAGGATCAATTTGTCGCCCGTGGGGACACAGGACAAGGATGTCTCAAGGTTGGAATAAAAACCCTCTTTAGCCTCTTCAGTTGCATCGAGTGTAGGGGCGGGCGTACGCACTGATGACTGTGGTGCATTGGTTCCGGGATAGGGTAATACGAAGAGTCATGAGGCGTTCATTAACCCCACAGGGGGAATCTTTGAGGCGGTCGACCAGCTCATTCTTGACGGCAAAGCCGACTCCATGAAGGCGGCGTTCTGTCGTTCCCTTTCCAGAAGAAGGTGTAACCTCCACCATGTTCCTTCAACTGGCCTTCCACTGCCCGCCGGGTCTCGCTGAGGGCGGCGATGTCAATGTCAAAGCGTCTGAGTTCCCGGGCAACTATGGCGGTGCGGCGTTGCGGCCTGTTGCTGTTGGGATTGCCCATGAGGGTCCTGACGTTCCAGGTCCCGAACTTCATACTAACGGAGTGGATGATACCTGTGCGTGAGTTCCTTTAACGTGGGGTAACCGTTGCACACCGGCAACCACACGGGCTTAGCTGAACAAGGTCCAGTGGCAAGGAGGTCCAAGACAACTGGAGACCAGGCACAGCTCGAGAAGCCTAATTGCCTACGGCGAGGTGTTGGCGACAAGCTCGGCACCGAGTAGCGCCATTGATGGTAGATGGCCCGAGGCTTGGTTGGGGGACAGACATTAGGAAGGTGACTTCCAAAGTTATTTTAAAAGTTAAAAGTTGATAAAGATTCCCAATTTATTTCAAAAGTTTCTAAGAGTTGTTAAAAAGTCTAAGATGTAAATCAATAATAGATTATAAAAGTTTCCCCAGTTTAAAAAGTTTCTGAAGGTTGTTAAAAAGTCAAGGATGTCGAGCAGTAATCGATGTTTAAAAGTATTTCAATTAAAAGTCTAAAATGTAAGTTTTAAAAGTTCTCCCAAGTTGTTTAAAAAGTTTAAAAGTTGATTAAAAGTTTAAAAATTAATTAAAAGTTGGTCAGGAGTAGTAAAACACCCCAAGGTGCTGCACAGGAATGAAGGGGGTATAGTGGTTATGTAATTGGACTAGTAATCCAGAGGTCTGGACTAATTATCCAGAGATGTAAATTCAAATCCCGCCACGACAGCTGGGGAATTTAATTTCAGTTAAATTAAATACATTTGGAATTAAAAAATAGTATCAGGTCGCTGGTTGCAGTGCGGGCAGGCACAGCAGGAGGGGCAAAGGAGTGGCAAGAGTCCGTAGAGGGAAGTGACCGGGGCCCAGGAGAGGCGTGAATCTGGGACCCAGAAGAGGCAAAGGCCCAGGGGCAGCACGGGCCAGCCCACACTGCGATATGTGTGCGCGCTCGGTCTGTGCAGCAGAGCTGGTCTCCAGTTAGTCTCGGATAATCCTTGCCACTGGACCAAGACCTCGCTCGGTCAAGCCCGTGTGGTGGCTGGTGTGCAACAGCTATCACACGTTAAAAAAATCCACGCACAGGCATCTTCCACCGTTCGGGATCTGGAATATTAGGTTCTTCATTGAAACACCTGAGAACTCATTTCTTTTTGGCGTGGAAGCAAGTCATCCTCGCTTCGAGGGACTGCCTATGATGATGAAATGTAAGTTGTTGTGCTGTTGTAGTACCCTAGGCTACCTGTTGGCGCAACCTACTGAGAGCAATGACAAGTAATGGAGCAGCGCCACCAGCAGTGGTTCAGTGGTACTACAGGGCAAAAACTTATGGCCCGAAATTTGTGTTCATTCTGCCATTGAAACTGACCAACTTTGGGATTTGCCGCACGCGGTTGCGGTCTGGCATTCTCAGCTCCAACAAAGGCTGTGCTGTGCAGCCCCCCGCTCTGCCACAGAGCTGGCAATCAATGTAATCTCTAAAATCAGGGAAACTGAGGAAAACTTCAGCTCTTCCGCAGCAAGTACGCTGTTAAATTCCCCACTAATGGTTAGACCCAAAGAGACTGGTGTAACTGGGGTTTTAGTAGCGTATTGACTGCTAAACAAATGTTAAGGGTCTGGAAAACAAATTTTAAATTTGTGCATTGTGCAATTTCTCCATTTTAATAAAAATTTGAATTTTTAAGAAAAACATTTTTAAAAAAAATGTAAAGTTTGTTCATCCAGGTTTGCCTTCCCCATGTGAGAGCCCCAATCTTTGTTTTGTTCACTCGAAAAGTTTTTCAAAGTTTGAATTTTAAGAGCTTACCCACTTCCTTGTTCGCTGTCTGTGAGAATTCTGCGTTTTGATTGGCTGCTTAGACAGCTTGTTGACAGCTCAGCAGTTCACACAAGCAGAACCCGACCAAACTCCATTGATTTGCATTGAACATTGGAAAGCCCAAAGCTCTCGATGCACAGATCGCGAGATCTTTATGCGAAACTTACTTTCGGGTCAGTGGTGAACGCCTTCGCTTCACCGCTGATCGCAAAGTCCGGGCCGAAGTGCTTGAGGTGTGTGAATTTAATTCAAAATCACTCAGACTTAATAATGGCAAAGATACCCTGGAGTAGATCAACTTTGCAAACAGGAGCGTCGCATCTCTTGGAGTGGCACAGAAGTAGAAAATATGTCAAGTCATCTAAGTGATCACAAATTTCATAGGAACGGGAGTAGGCCATTCAGCCCTCAATCCTGCTCCGGCACTGATCTGCACCACAACTCCATTTACCCACCTCTTTACCATATCCCTCGATAACCTTACCCAACAAAAATCTATCTGTCTCATTCTTGAAAGCACCAATTGACCCAGCATCCACAGCCTTTTGCGGGAGATCGTTCCAGATTTCCACTACCCTGGTGTGAAAAACTGCTTTCTGATTTCACTCCTAAATGGGCTAGCTCTAATTTTCAGATTATCTATCTTGGCACAACTGTCTATATTGAGCTTTGTCCTCATTTCTGGGTCTTTCCATTACTTTTGCACATCAGTGAGTTAAACTCTCTCATCTTTTATTACAATCTACAGGCAACTCTCGATTATTCGCACTCGGATCCAACGGGAAACGATTGTAACGGGATTTAAAATTTCGGCCGGGGAAGGCATCGGATTTTAACTTTATAACGGAGAAATCATTTACCCGGCACAGCCCAATCCCCGAGGGACCCGGATAATTGAGAGTTGCCTGTATTTCAAAAGCCTTTTGTCTACTCATTTTGTCCTTGCTACAATATTCTGTGAAACAAATCCGCTGTTCAGTGCATAATTGGAAATACTGATTGAGATCCAATCGACATGGATTTCTGAATTATATGCTACCATTACAGAGTGCAGCCTAGCTATCAACTCAACTCATTTCCAGTAATAGTATGCAGAATAAAGAGATTGAAAACACTGTGCAGCAAACACAATCCCTACCAGGCAAAGTCAGTTGACCAGAAACATGTTAAACCAAAATATGATAAGCTAAATACAGTGAATCTGCTCCTCAAGTGTAAATCAGGTAAGCATTATTGATCACAACGAGCTCCATCTGTATCTCACTCATTCTTCTGGCTCAGGTAACAATTACAATTCTGTTACTAAAACATAGAATTACAGTCACAAACATACCATTGCTGATGTTAAAAATTCTAAATTAACAAAAAACAATACCTAAAAGCTGAAAGGGTGGTGGAAACAGATTCAATAGTAACTTTCAAAAGGGAATTGGATATATACTTGAAAGTTAAAACAATGCAGGGTTACAGAAACATAGAAAATAGGTGCAGGAGCAGGCCATTCAGCCCTTCGAGCCTGCACCACCATTCAATATGATCATGGCTGATCATGCAACTTCAGTACCCCATTCCTGCTTTCTCTCCATACCCCTTGATCCCTTTAGCCGTAAGGGCCACATCTAACTCCCTTTTGAATATATCCAATGAACTGGACTCAACAACTTTCTGTGGTAGAGAATTCCACAGGTTCACAATTCTCTGAGTGAAGAAGTTTCTCCTCATCTCGGTCCTAAATGGCTTTCCCCTTATCCTTAGACTGTGACCCCTGGTTCTGGACTTCCCCAACATCGGGAACATTCTTCCTGCATCTACCCTGTCCAGTCCTGTCAGAGCTTTATGTGCTTCGATGAGATCCCCTCTCATTCTTCTAAATTCCAGTGAATATAAGCCTAGTCAATCCAGTCTTTCTTCATATGTCAGTCCTGCCATCCTGAGAATCAGTCTGGTGAACCTTCGCTGCACTCCCTCAATAGCAAGAATGTCCTCAGATTTGGAGACCAAAACTGCACACAATATTCAAGGTGTGGTCGTACCAAGGCCCTGTACAACTGCAGCAAGACCTCCCTGCTCCTATACTCAAATCCACTCGCTTTGAAGGTCAACATGCCATTTGCTTTCTTTACTGCCTGCTGTACCTGCATGCCAAACTTCAGTGACTGATGTACCAAGACACCCAAGTCTCGTTGCACCTCCCCTTTTACTAATCTGTCACCATTCAGATAATAATCTGCCTTCGTGTTTTTGCCACTAAAGTGGATAACCTCACATTTATCCACATTATGCTGCATATGCAATGCATTTGCCCACTCACATAACCTGTCCAAATCACCCTGCAGCCTCTTAGCATCCTCCTCACAGCTCACACTGCCACCCAGCTTAGTGTCATCTGCAAACCTGGAGACATTACACTCAATTCCTTCATCTAAATCATTAATATATATTGTAAATAGCTGGGGTCCCAGCACTGAACCTTGCGGTTCCCCATTAGTCACTGCCTGCCATTCTGAAAAGGACCCGTTTATTTCCACTTTTTGCTTCCTGTCTGCCCACCAGTTCTCTATCCACGTCAATACATTACCCCCGATACCATCCCCCAATTTTGCACACTAATCTCTTGCGTGGGACCTTGTCAAAAGCCTTTTGAATGTCCAAATACACCACATTCACTGGTTCTCCCTTGTCCACTCTACTAGTTACATCCTCAAAAAACTCGAGAAGATTTGTCAAGCATGATTTCCCTTTCATAAATCCATGCTGACTTGGACCGATCCTGTCACTGCTTTCCAAATGCGCTGCTATTTCATCTTTAATAATTGATTCCATCATTTTTCCCACTACCGATGTCAGGCTAACTGGTCTATAATTCCCTGTTTTCTCTCTCCCTCCTTTTTAAAAAAGTGGGGTTACATTAACTACCCTCCAATCCATAGGAACTGATCCAGAGTCCATGGAATGTTGGAAAATGAACACCAATGCATCTACTATTTCTCGGGCCACTTCCTTAAGTACTCTGGGATGCAGACTATCAGTCCCTGGGAATTTATTGGCCTTCAATCCCATCAAGTTCCCTAACACTATTTCCTGACTAATAAGGATTTCCCTCAGTTCCCTCAGTTCATCCTTCTCGCTAGACCCTCGGTCCCCTAGTATTTTGGGGAGGTTATTCGTGTCTTTCTTAGTGAAGACAGAACCAAAGTATTTGTTCAATTGGTCTGCCATTCCCTTGTTCTCCATTATAAATTCCCCTGATTCTGACTGCAAGGGACCTACATTTGTCTTCACTAATCTTTTTCTCTTCACATATCTATAGAAGCTTTTGCAGTCAGTTTTTATGTTCCATGCAAGCTTGCTCTCATATTCTATTTTCCCCCTCCTGATTAAACCCTTAGTCCTCCTCTGCTGAATTCTAAATTTCTCTCAGTCCTCAGGTTTGCTGCTTTTTCTGGCTAATTTATATCCTCTTCCAAGGATTTAACACTGTACCTAATTTCCCTTGTTAGCCACGGTGGAGCCACCTTCCCCATTTTATTTTTATGCCAGACAGGGATGTACAATTGTTGTAGTTCATCCATGTGATCTTTAAATGTCTTCCATTGTCTATCCACTGTCAACCCTTTAATTATCATTCGCCATTCACCAGTCGATCCTAGCCAATTCACGTCTCATACTATCGAAGTTACCTTTCTTTAAGTTCAGGACCCTAGTCTCTGAATTAACTGTGTCACTCTCCATCTTAATGAAGAATTCTACCATATTATGGTCACTCTTCCCCAAGGGGCCTCACACAACAAGATTGCTAATTAATCCTCTCTCATTACAGAAGACCCAGTCTAGGATGACCTGCTCTCCAGTTGGTTCCTCGACATATTGGGGGAAAAGCAGGGGAATGGAATTAATTGGATCACTTTTTCAAAGAGCTGGCACAGGCACAATGGAGTGAATGGCCTCCCGTCCTATCAGATTCTATGTATACGCTGCACACTGAGTTCAGGTGTGTTCACCAACCTGATCATTCCAAACACTTAATCAGCTCCTTTGAAACAGAGCAGTACTTGGTGTATATACTCTCCTCTCACTCGCCTCTGCATATAATTCAGCCTGTGCTTGTCACTGCAATCAGTGCTAGTGAGCACTGTGTCAGTGCTTTGGGAATGGTGAACATATGCTCGACTCAATGGATATTTCTAGATGGTAACAATCCACACACGCTGGGTGATGTATTTTACTATGAGTGTGTGTACATGATTGAGATTTCTCCTGCTTCATGCTGAAGAAGTTTTGTGATCTCATCACATTAAACCAAACGGATTTTTCTCCAGACTAGTGACTTCTGTTAAACCACCAACTGCAGACGACTGGAAACGCAAAGATACAGTTCAAGGAGATATATGATCGACATACTTAGCTTTGGCTTCTGCGTCTTCGTATGCTTTATTGGAAACATCTTCCAGACCTCCGATCAGGTGTTTGAATGAGCTGCAACAGTCAGAACACAGCTTTCAGCAAATCCACATTTTTAGCGAACAATGTAAACTGAAAAATGGAAGAGTGATCACATGGCAGGAATGTAAAACACTGCTCCTCTAACATTTAATGTCAGGACACACACATACATACACACACACACACAAATATACATACACACACATACATACACACACATGCACATATACATACACATGCACACACATACATACACACACACACAAATATACATACACACACCGGCACACGTACACACAGGCACACATTCAGCCTTCATTTCTTGAAACAAAATGCATTTATAACGAATATTTCATATTTTCACAATGAAAAATATTTTGGTCGTCCTGCCTACCAAAGCACTTTAAAACCCACAGGTTTTGTGTCTGTACTTCCACTATCAACAAGTCTGTTGAGAAAGCAGTCAGATCCTACAGACACGGGGTGATGTAAATTGCAAGTCGAGGGCTTCCAAACTGACGTGATGTCAAAAATAATTCAACTGGAAAGGGATAAATGGGGAGAGAAGGGATGGTGAAATAAAGGCCTTCGTGATAAGAACATCAGGAGTAGGCCATTTGGTCCCTTGAGCCTGCTCCGCCATTTAATATCATGGCTAATTTGATCATGGACTCTGCTCCACTTCCCTGCCCGTTCCCCATAACACTTTAATCCTGTATCGCTCAAAAATCTGTCGCTCTCCGCCTGAAATATATTCAATGAACCACCCTCCACAGCTCTCTGGGGCAGAGAATTCCACAATCCTCTGAGAGGGAGGAACTTAACACAATCACAATCACTAAGGAGGTGGTACTCAGTAAGATAATGGGACTAAAGGCAGATAAATCCCCTGGACCTGATGGCTTGCATCCTAGGGTCTTAAGAGAAGTAGCAGCAGGGATTGTGGATGCATTGGTTGTAATTTACCAAAATTCCCTGGATTCTGGGGCGGTCCCAACAGATTGGAAAACTGCAAATGTAACGCCCCTATTTAAAAAATAAGGCAGACAAAAAGCAGGAAACTAGACCAGTTAGCCTAACATCTGGGGTTGGGAAAATGTTGGAATCCATTATTAAAGAAGCAGTAGCAGGACATTTGGAAAAGCAAAATTCGGTCAGGCAGAGTCAGCATGGATTTACGACACTGTCAACCGCAAGGGTCTATGGAGCGTCCTCCTCCGTTTCGGATGCCCCCAAAAGTACGTCACCATCCTCTGACTGCTCCATGATGACATGCAGGCCATGATCCTTACCAATGGATCCATCACAGACCCAATCTACGTCCGGACCGGGGTCAAGCAGGACTGCGTCATCGCCCCAACCCTCTTCTCAATCTTCCTCGCTGCCATGCTCCACCTCACAGTTGACAAGCTCCCCACTGGAGTGGAACTAAACTACAGAACCAGTGGGAAGCTGTTCAACCTTCCCCGTCTCCAGGCCAGGTCCAAGACCACACCAACCTCTGTCATTGAGCTACAGTCCACGGACAATGCCTGCGTCTGTGCACACACAGAGGCTGAACTCCAGGACATAGTCGACATATTTACTGAAGAGTACATCCCCAGCATTGAAGCACTGACCACACTTGATCAGGCCACATAGTTCGCATGCCAGACACGAGACTCCCAAAGCAAGCGCTCTACTCGGAACTCGTCCACGGAAAACGAGCCAAAGGTTGGCAGCAAAGGACACCGTCAAAGCTTCCCTGATAAAGTGCGACATCCCCACTGACACCTGGGAGACCCTGGCCAAAGACTGCCCTAAGTGGAGGAAGTGCATCCGGGAGGGTGCTGAGCTCCTCGAGTCTCATCGCCGAGAGCATGCAGAAATCAAGCGCAGTCAGCAGAAGGAGCGTGCGGCAAACCAGACTCCCTGTCCAGCATTTCCTTCAACCACGGTCTGTCCCACCTGTGACAGAGACTGTGGTTCTCGTATTGGACTGTACAGCCACCTAAGAACTCAAGCTAAGAGTGGAAGCAAGTCTTCCTCGATTCCGAGGGACTGCCTATGATGATGAAGATGATGATGGATTTATGAAGGGGAAGTCATGTTTGACAAGGGAAACCAGTGGATGTGGTGTATTTGGACTTCTAGAAGGCATTTGACAAGGTGCCACATAAAAGGTTACTGCACAAGATATATTAGCAAGGATAGAGGATTGGCTAAAGAACAGAAAACAGAGAGCCGGGAAAAATGGTTCATTCTCGGGTCGGCAATCAGTAACCAGTGGGGTGCCGCAGGGATCAGTGCTGGGACCCCAACTATTTACAATCTATATTAACGACTTGGAAGAAGGGATCGAGTGTAACGTAGCCAAGTTTGCTGACGATACAAAGATAGGAGGAAAAGCAATGTGTGAGGAGGACACAAAAAGGATATAGACAGGCTAAGTGAGTGGGCAAAAATTTGGCAGATGGAGTAAAATGTTGGAAAGTGTGAGGTCATGCACTTTGGCAGAAAAAAATCGAAGAATAAGTTTTTATTTAAATGGAGAAAGACTGCAAAGTGCTGCAGTACAGCGGGACCTGGGAGTACATGTGCATGAAACACAAAAGGATAGTATGCAGGTACAGCAAGTGATCAGGAAGGCCAATGGAATTTTGACCTTTATTGCAAAAAGGATGAAGTATAAAAGCAGGGAAGTCTTGCTACTGTTACACAGGGTATTGATGAGGCCACACCTGGAATACTGCATTCAGTTTTGGTTTCCATATTTACGAAAGGATATAATTGCTTTGGAGGCAGTTCAGAGAAGGTTCACTAGGTTGATTCCGGAGATGAGAGGGTTGACTTATGAGGAAAGGTTGAGTACTCTAGGTATGGCCTCACCAATATCCTGTACAGTTGTGGCAGGAACTCTCTGCTTTTATACTCCATCCCCCTTGCAATATTCCATTTGCCTTTCTGATTACTTGCTGAACCTGCATACTAACTTTGTGTGTTTCATGCACAAGGACCCCAGGTGTCTCTGTACTGCAGGACTTTGCAATTTTTCTCCATTTAAATTATAATTTGCTTTTCAATTTTTTCTGCCAAAGTGGATAACCTCACATTTTCCAACATTATACTCCATCTGCCAAATTTTTGCCCACTCACTTAGCCTGTCTATATCCCTTTGTAGATTTTTTGTGCCCTCCTCACAATTTGCTTTCCCACCCATCTTTGTATCATGAGCAAACTTGGCTACATTACACTCGGTCCCTTCATCCAAGTCATTAATATAGATTGTAAATAGTTGAGGCCCCAGCACCGATCCCTACGGCACCCCACTAGTTACTGTTTGCCAACCGGAAAATGGCCCATTTATCCTGACTCTTTGTTTTCTGTTAGTTAGCCAATCCTCTATCCATGCTAATATATTACCCCCAACCCCGTGAACTTTTAGCTTGTGCAGTAACCTTTTATGTGGCACCTTATCGAATGCCTTCGGCAAATCCAAATACATCACATCCAGTTATCCACCCTGCTCATTACATCCTCAAAGAACTCCAGCAAATTTGTCAAACATGATTTCCCTTTCATAAAACCATGTTGACTCTGCCTGACTGAATTATGCTTTTCCAAATGTCCTGCTACTGCTTCTTTAATAATGGACTCCAGCATTTTCCCAACCATAGATGTTAGGCTAACTGGTCTATAGTTTCCTGCTTTCTGTCTGCCTCATTTTTAAATAGGGGCATTATATTTGCAGTTTTCCAATCCGTTGGGACCTCCCTCGAATCCAGGGAATTTTGATAGATTACAACCAATACATCCACGATCTCTGTAGCCACTTCTTTTAAGACCCTAGGATGCAAGCCATCAGGTCCAGGGGACTTGTCTGCCTTTAGTCGCATTATATTACTGAGTACTACTGCTTTAGTGATAGTGATTGTATTAAGTTCCCCCCACTATAGCCCCTGGATTACCCACTATTGGGATGTTTTTCGTGTCTTCTACCGTGAAGACCGATACAAAATATTTGTTCAACGTCTCTGCCATTTCCCTGTTCCCCATTATTAATTCCTCAGTCTCATCCGCTAAGGGACCAACATTTACTTTAGCCACTCTTTTCATTTTTATGTAGCCGTAAAAACTCTTACTATCAGTTTTTATAATTCGTGCTAGTTTGCTTTCATAATCTATCTGCCCTCTTATTATTTTTTTAGTCGTTCTTTGCTGGCTTTTAATAGTTTTCCAATCCACTGGCCTCCCACTCGTTTGGCCACTTTGTATGCCCTTGTTTTCAATTTGATGCTATCCCTTATTAGCTTAGTTAGTTACAGATGTTTATCCCTACTCTTACAGTCGTTCCTTCTCATTGGGATATATTTTCAGTGTATATTCAGTGAGGTTTCCTTGGAGAAGAGGAAAGCAGGGAGTGAGAGCTGGCCACCATGGGTACTGGTCCTCTACCAGGCTGTTTGCAAAACTGGTGGGAATCATGAGAAATAACCGGAAATAAAAAGGAAAAGAAAACTGCAAAATGAGTTCCTTTGTTTGGGACATTTGATAACCCAAAAGCCTTACAGTCTGAGGCAATGCCCAAGGTGCAGTTAATTATCTGCAAAACGGATCTGGATGATACATTGAAAAAACAGCATGTGCTCTAAAGTAATGTAGCTGTTAATTCTGAATGTCATGTTGCAACTAACTTGTGCCTTCGCCCCCTACTCCTTACCTTACCATATGGAGGATCTACACGCTCTTCCAACTGTCACAAAGTCTGACTTTACAAATTGATCAGGAAGCCATCAATTTATCTGGGGAAAAAGGCTCACTTTTCTGAGCGGTAACTCAGCCCCTAGAGTGCGCAAATCTCACAATTTTGTGAAGAGCCATTGTCTCATCTGATGGTTGACCTCTGCCACGTAAAATCGTGAATAGAACTAATGTTGCGTTCCCTAAGTGCTAATTATCTCCATTTGCCCACGCAACAATGCACAGCAGTCTGCCCTGCACGGATTGAAGGCAGCCGAGTCAAGCTCTCCGAAATATTCCGCATGTGATTTCTCGGGACTGACAGTAGTTGTGTATGGATATGGTCTGGTCAGACTGGTATCGGATACACACCAGTGGTCTCAGGCCTCACAGCGAACACGTGCACAGCATTAATAATGACACAAAACAAATTATGGCAGTCTTTCATTTAGATATACATTTTCCCTGCTTTATTATAGTATCTAATTTATGCTGCTCGATGCTAGAACAGTGCCAGTATTTACTAAAAATAAAGTCTATTGAAAAAGGTCAGACTTTTGTTCTCTAGTTACAGTCCTGTACCATATCATTGAGTCAATTCTTTATTTAAAGAGTGAGTAAGTCTGTCAGAATCCCTTTCCAGAAAAATCCGTTTCACGGAACTCTGATCAGCAGGAGCACTGGATTATTTTCTTTTTTTAACTTTTTGTTTCGTCTCAATTAATGGAGATCATGGACAACATCATCGGGGCCTAGTCAAAGGCTGTCCGAGTGACAAGGCTGAGTGGCCATCAGTACAGGCTGTTAGGGGGCTGTTTTAAGCTAATCCACCCATCGGGAAACTGCTGGGATCGGTGGCGGAATTGGTTTTACACCCTGCCCGGTTTTACTCTCCACTGAAGTCAATCGAGAGTGATATCGGGCTGGGAGTCAAACCGGTGCTCCCCCCCACAATCCCAGCAGTTTCCCACCCAGCGAGCTAGGTTAGACTGACACCCAGAGTCTCTGAAGTTCTTCAATCAGATTTCTCACAGGGCCTAAGCCTCCACAAGACGTTTTCCCGATTAGGATTCATGGTGACCATTCTTTAAACAAACATGGGTTAAAGGAAATTAAGACGGGGAGAGAAAAAAAAAAACATTTGGAAATTATTGCGAGTGACAACATGTAACACACGAGCACAATTCGTCCCTCTGCTAACTTAACATCTGTTAAATTTGATATGAACACTCAGGGCTGGATTTTCCGCCCCTGTCCGCCTCTGTTTTCACCCAGGAGGGGTGGCAATGGTGGCGGTGTGCTCTTTTGGGCGGGCGGGCAGCTTCCAGCACCCCGCGGGGTTTTCGGGGCCGTTCTCGGCGGGGCGTAGAGCATTACGGTCTCGGAGTAATCCGACAATTAAAATAAAATGGCGGCCGCAGCAGAGCGCCCTCCCCTTTAAAGGCGGAAGCCACACACAGCTTCCCACCGGTTGGTGGGGGGGGGGCGGGGGGCGGGTGCAGTATGTGCCCGACACGGCGGCAACACGGGCGGTGTGGTGACGATACACCGCTGGAAAACAAATGGAGGGCAATTTATGAACTGTCAGCGACTCCACACCGACTAGGCGGTGAGTCCATACTGATCCGTGTCCGTGTCTTTGAGGCGGTCACAGCTCTTGTAGAAAGGGACACTTTCGGCCCCTTTCATTTTTGACACTAAGACATATCAAATACGTCTGGTAGCGCAATGATCATTTGTTTGGTTTTACAGTGAACCATGTTCAATACTAGTCAGAGATCACATCACAGAATCATTATCTTCACATCAAGTGCTGATATGGTTATTTCTTATAATTAATTCTGTACGACAAATTACTGTAGATTTTCATAATCAGTGTTATCTTAATGCTATTATTATTTCATTGGATTGCAAAATTTGGGTGATGGCAGCACTTTTTCTTCAAGTTTTTTGAATGCTCATTTGAATGCATGAATGCATACACACACATAGACACTCAAACAGACAGACACACAACACAGACAGATACGAATACACCCCACGCACAACACACAAGCAGACACACACATACGTACACCAAACGCAGCATCACACAAAACAAAGAAACACACCCACACACATACATACACACACACACCAATACACCATACTCACATGAATACACCACACAAATACATCGACACACACACATCAATACACACATACATGAAACACACACACATCAGACACCAATCACACAATGCACACACACCAATCACACAATGCACACACACCAAACACACAATGCACACACCAATCACATAATGCACACACACCAAACACACAATGCACACACACCAAACACATAATACACACACACCAAACACACAATACACACAGATATCAAACACACAATGCACACACACCAAACACACAATACACACACACACCAAACATACAAAGCACAAACAGCAATCACACACTGCACACACACCAAACACACAATGCACACACACCAATCACACAATGCACACACACCAAACACACAATGCACACACACCAAACACACAATGCACACACACCAATCACAAAATGCACACCCACCAATCACACAATGCACTAACACCAAACACACAATACACACACACCAAACACACAATACACACACTCCAAACACACAATACAAACACACACTAAACACACAATACACACACACCAAACACGCAATGCACACACACTAAACACACAATGCACACACAACAATCAAACAATGCACCCACACCAATCACACAACGCACACACACCAAACACACAATGCACACACCAAACACACATCGCATACACATCAATCACACTATGCACACACACCAAACACACAACACACACATCAAACACACAATGCACACACACCAATCACACAATGCACACACACCAAACACACAAGGCACACACATCAAACACACAATGCACACACACCAATCAGACAATGCGCACACACCAAACACACAATGCACACACACCAAACACACAATGCAGACATACCAATCACACAATGCACACATGCCAAACACACATCACACACGCCAAACACACATCACACACATCAAACACACAATGCACACACACCAAACACACAAGGCACACACACCAATCACACAATGCACACATGCCAAACACACATCACACACATCAAACACACAATGCACATACACCAAACACACAATGCACTCATACCAAACACACAATGCACACAGACCAATGACACAATGCACACACACCAAACACACAATGCACACACACCAAACACACAAGGCACAAACACCAATCACACAATGCACACATGCCCAACACACATCACACACATCAAACACACAATGCACACACACCAAACACACAATGCACACATACCAAACACACAATGCACACAAACCAATCAAACAATGCACACACACCAAACACACAATGCACACACACCAAACACACAATGCACACACACCAAACACACAAGGCACAAACACCAATCACACAATGCACACACACCAATCACACAATGCACACACACCAATCACACAATGCACACACACCAATCACACAATGGACACACACCAAACACACAAGGCACACACACCAATCACACAATGCACACACACCAATCACACAATGCACACACACCAATCACACAATGCACACATACCAATCACACAATGCACACATACCAAACACAAAATGCAAACACACTAAACACACAATGCACACACAACAATCACACAATGCACACACACCGAGCACACAATGCACACACACCAAACACACAGTGCACACACCAAACACACAATGCACACACATCAATCATACAATGCACACACACCAAACACACAACACACACATCAAACACACAATGCACACACACCAATCACACAATGCACACACATCAAACACACAATGCACACACACCAAACACACAATGCACACATACCAAACACACAATGCACACAAACCAATCACATAATGCACACACACCAAACACACAATGCACACACACCAAACACACAATGCACACACACCAAACACACAATGCACACATACCAATCACACGATGCACACATGCCAAACACACATCACACACATCAAACACACAATGCACACACACCAAACACACAAGGCACACATACCAATCACACAATGCACACACACCAATCACACAATGCACACACACCAAACGCACAATGCACACACACCAAACACACAATGCACACACACCAAATACACAATGCACACACACCAATCACACAATGCACACACATCAAACGCACAATGCACACACACCAAACACAAAATGCAAACACACTAAACACACAATGCACACACAACAATCACACAATGCACACACACCGAGCACACAATGCACACACACACCAAATACACAACACACAGACACCAAATACACAACACACAGACACCAATCACACAATGCACATGCACCAAACACTCAACACACGCACACCAATCACACAATGCACACACACCAAACACACAACACACACACACCAATCACACAATGAACACACACCAATCACACAATGCACACACACCAATCACACAATGCACACACAACAATCACACAATGGACACACACCAAACACACAATGCACACACAACAATCACACAATGCACACACACCGAGCACACAATGCACACACTCCAAACACACAATGCTCACACCAAACACACAATGCACACACACCAATCATACACTGCACACACATCAAACACACAACACACACATCAAACACACAATGCACACACACTAATCACACAATGCACACACATCAAACACACAATGCACACACACCAAACACACAAGGCACACACACCAATCACACAATGCACACACACCAAACACACAATGCACACATACCAAACACACAATGCACACAAACCAATCACACAATGCACACACACCAAATAAACAATGCACACACACCAAACACACAATGCACACACACCAATCACACAATGCACATATACCAATCACACAATGCACACATACCAAACACAAAATGCAAACACACTAAACACACAATGCACACACAACAATCACACAATGCACACACACCGAGCACACAATGTACACACACACCAAATACACAACACACAGACACCAAATACACAACACACAGACACCAATCACACAATGCACATGCACCAAACACTCAACACACGCACACCAATCACACAATGCACACACACCAAACACACAACACACACACACCAATCACACAATGAACACACACCAATCACACAATGCACACACACCAATCACACAATGCACACACACTAATCACACAATGCACACACATCAAACACACAATGCACACACACCAAACACACAACACACACATCAAACGCACAATGCACACACACCAAACACACAATGCACACACACCAAATACACAATGCACACACACCAATCACACAATGCACACACACCAAACACACAATGCACATACACCAAACACACATCACACACACCAAACACACAAGGCACACACACCAAACACACAAGGCACACACACCAATCACACAATGCATACACACCAATCACACAATGCACACACACCAAACACATAATGCACACACACCAAACACACAATGCACACACACCAATCGCACAATGCACACACACCAATCACACAATGCACACAGACACCAATCACACAATGCACACGCACCAAACACCCAACACACGCACACCTATCACACAATCCACACACATCAATCACACAATGCACACACACCAATCACACAATGCACACACACCAAACACAAAATGCAAACACACTAAACACACAATGCACACACAACAATCACACAATGCACACACCGAGCACACAATGCACACACTCCAAACAAACAATGCACACACCAAACACACAATGCACACACACCAATCATACAATGCGCACACACACCAAACACACAACACACACATCAAACACACAATGCACACACACCAATCAGACAATGCACACACACCAAACACACAAGGCACACACACCAATCACACAATGCACACACACCAAACACACAATGCACACATATCAAACACACAATGCACACAAACCAATCACACAATGCACACACACCAAATAAACAATGCACACACACCAAACACACAATGCACACACACTGTTGTAGAGAGTAGAAATAATATATAGACTTAGGCATTAGGCACCTGCTGGATATTTAAAACTCACATAAGCTTAAATGGACACACACATAAAATGGCTGCCCAGGCATGATGGGAAACCAGGTAGTCAAGCTGTGAACTGTTGAACGTTCACTGACCGAGCAATAACCCTGTGAGGCCCACTGTAGGAATGCCTGGGAAGGCAGAGATAAGAAGGAAGCCATCTCCTGTGAACAAGGCCATAAACCAATTAATTCCCCAGGAAGAAAGATAAGAGGGAAACCATTTGCTGTAAACAAGGCTACAAACCAATTATTTCTCCCAGATGAAAGAACTAGGGAGAGAACATATAAAGTCATCGATCAACCCAAATTGACAATGGTTCCCTGGTTACTAGGAGAATTCTATTGGATTAAAAAACCTATATGTAATCTATAATCGTTATGATTGGCTTGTGTCCAGCCGTGATGAGCTGTGTAACTGCAGTAAGCTGTTTTTGTAACTGTTGTAAAACATATAAAGGTACATGTAACTCTTTGTTCTGTGAAGAGAAACCTGGATACGGTCCTGAGTTTTTCCTTCCCGCTGAGCGTAATAAAGCTGCTTCAGCATTGGAACCGACCCTGAGTGTTGAGTGATTCTTCAGAGAAAACACTAACGCTAACAATGGCGTAGTCGACGGGATTTCCCGGAGTCGCTGGACGCCCTTGGAAAAAAACCCGGGTGAGTATAAAAAACAATTTTTAAGTATAAAGGGTGCGGAAGGTGGAAGCTGGTTGATCGACATGAGGAGACGGTCTAATATCTCAAACGCCTAGCCTGAGCCTGAATTAAGAGGACTTTTGTCCCACGTGACGGCCAGGAACCAAGTAGGCGTAGGGAACACACTTAGACCGTGGGATCGTGATACCGAGAGACATCTTCCGGACCCAGTAGTGTAATTTGAAATACCCCGGGATAGAACCAAGCGGTGTACAGCGGCTAACGGAATCCAAACCTGTGAACAGGGTCGGACCAACAGGCTGAGCGGTGGTAGGTAGTCGTTAAGGATATGTAGAGCACTGCGGGAATTGCTTAAACGCGTTTTTAAGAATTGTATAAGTTTGTGTAACAGCAGAACTTGTGACCTGACAGTAGCCAAGAGACAGTTTACTACAAGTCGCGCTAGAAAGAAAGCGGACCGCTGAGAGTAGATTCCTAACGATACCAGTCCTACCCAGGAATGGCCATGAAAACAAGTAAACTCGAGTGGGGACCAGAAGGGTCGCTTACCCGCCACCTGGCGGAAAAACAAAAGAAGCTAATTGAAAAAATGATTAAAGCAGGGTGGAATCCTCAGGAATTAGTTATGTGAGGAATTATTTAGATAAAACTACGAATTCCCTGAAAGGTCATGGATCCAAAAATAGAGCCGGCCAAAACAAGAAGAGAGACTGTTGTAAATGTCTGATCGTTGAGTGAGAAGTGTCTGTGTGATTTTTGACTGCAGAATGAATTTTTGTTTTATGTTTTCATGTTCCGAAAGCCTGGTTGGAAGAGGAATGCAAGTGTCTGTTTATTTTAGAAACAGAGTGAAAGTCTTTTTTTTTAAACCCTTTGTAATGTTGTCCTGTATGTGGGAAGTTTTAAGACATTTAAGTTAGAAACGCAGGTGTGGATTTATTCGGATGATAAGTTACGGAGCTAGGAGAATAAACAAATAAAGAATAGGTTTGTTGAGCAAAATATTTATTTGACATGCTCACTTACTTGCCGAAAGAAAACATGCAATGATTGATTGGGTTGAAAGACATAAATTTAGTCTCGGAATGAGATAAAGAATGCTTTAAAAAAAAAGAGCTTCTAAAAAAAAAAGTTTTAAATAAAGATTGAAATTACAACGTTTGAATTGGGATTTTGAGATATTCAGAGAAGGCACAGGAAATACTGAGGTGGATTTAAAAAAAAAAGAGAAAGATTAAATTAAATCTGATCAGGTCAAACTCCTGGGCAAGTGGCGAGCTATCTGCGAAGGTGTAAAAGGAACTTTTGGAAAATGTTAAAAAACAGCAAGCTTTAGTAACGGCTTTGAAACTGGAGCATTTTGAGATAACGAAAGGCAGCACTCAAACTCTCAAAGCTGGTCTCCATTCCAGTTATGGAGAAAAAGAAAAAGATAAAGACGCCACTTTGAAAGTAAACAAATTAACAACTTTATGGAGTTACGAACCCTCCGTGTAAAATACAAAACCTAATTTGAAGAAAGAAAAAAAGATGTAACGGACTAAATGGAAAAAGACATAACTTACTAAATACTAGTTGATGTTTGCTGTGAAAAAGATATTGGTTTAATTAGAAGAGAAAAAAAAATAATTGGAATAAGTAAAAAACACTCTACATGGATTCGAATTTTCAATTATGAAAAAGTTTCAATGCAGTTTGAAAAGATTTCCAAAATGTCCCGAACAGTCTAAACAAGCAGGAGGGTTTTGAAGATAACGAGGAGAAAGAGAGAAAAAAAAACAGAATTGAATTTCAGTAAACAAAATTGCTATTGTATGTGTGGTCTTGTTTTAAAACAATTTAAAAAAAAAAAATTCTTTGGCAAGTACTTGAATTAGAAGTTAAGAAAACATTGGAGTTTACTCTAATGATTTATGCTGTTTAACGGATTCCTAATTTCGAAGCCAGTTTTGAAGGCACAAAGACTTTTTTTTTCAGATGATTACGTGAAGTCACGTAATGACATCAGGTCTTCTTACAAACCTGGAAAGGAGTTAACCCTTTCCATTGACAGCCGTTTTATACTGAACATTATTAATTTGGATTTCTTAATAGGGAAAAAAAAGACTCACCTAACAGAGGAAACAAAAATAAAAACAGAACTAGCTTATGTAATAATACTTGCCTGATACAATAAAGAAATAGATATTCAATAAAACAAATTGAAGAGTTAAAAGCTAAGATAAACAGGCTGGAAGAGATAACGGGACTAGACGGATAGTGCAGTGCGCAGCCATAGCACCATCACCTCTGGCAATAGAGCCAATGTACCCCACGGTGGGTAGGTGTAGTCCACAAACCCAACCTAACGGTAAAGCAGACAGCGATGTTTGGAGGAATAGCTTTGGCCTTGGTCATAATAGGAGTTTGGGTAATATTTAAGTGGGTAAAGACACGGGCGCACGCCCTACAGATTCAGCTCGAAATGGTTCGATTATAACCTTGTCCTTCTGATTTTGCAGGGTGACAGGGACACTCGTAGAGCAAAAAAACTTAACCCCTGGTGACGACCAGGCCGTCTGTTTAAAATTACAGATAATACTTACCGGAATGGGAATACGAAAGGCGCTACTCGTAATATGGATAGCCCTGCGACATGCACGTACCCTGGGCAACACCGACGGACAGCAGAGCACGCTGGAAATAAACAACTACCTGAACTATGGAGTCTTGTTTAATTTAACGGACGGAATGTGCATCCCAGCAACCAAGGACTGGAGCAAGGACAGGACTTATTTTAATGCATGGTTACAAGTGAATCCTAATAAGAATCCTAATAAGAATAAGAGTATGTGTACAGTGCTCCACGGGTATAAGGAGCAGATGCATTAAACGGAGGGATGTCAAAGGGCCTGATGAATGTACTTTCGGCATAATTTGCGCGCCTCCGGGACAATCCCAGCAATCAGTCATCCGCAAGAAGGGAATGGGGCTGTGTGGGTATTACGAGGAGGCGGGGGCGGCTGCAATATAATTGTATGTATGTTTCTCACCCCCTCCGACACCGCGCCCCATAAGAATCACTACATTGCCCGAAGAACTGCCTTGTCCCATAACTACTAAGGGACCAGAAAATGGGATTGCAATGTACAACGAAGGGGAATTATTGTATGATAATGTTAAACATGAAATTGTGCCTGTTCTGATCAATATTTCAGGCATCCAGATGCCGGAATATTGTACCGAACAGTCAAGGAAGATGTACAATGTATTAAGTAAAGTCGTAATGCAGCAGGCTGCCGATGCCATGGGTGCCAGTAAGTTCCGGGGACAGGGGTTAGCACCCAGGGTGAAGAGGGAAATAGTAAATGATGTTGCTACCGTTTTCAATACAGGAACCTCCGTAGTGAACTCGATAGACATACAAGGGCTAAATGAGAGGGTAGAACAGCTTAAAAGGGGTGATGAAGGGGTTATTGGAGAGGGTGGAGCAAAACCAGGAAGACCAGGCCAACCTAGGAAAGGAGGGTGCCGAAATCCAGTTGGATGGCATCTCAGTCCTGGAAGCTCACGCTAAAACCATCAATCACCTCATTGATAGAGAACAAGAAGATACAATAAAGCAAAGACAGGGGCAACTCTGTCATGCTTATGGTCTGGATGGTGGGACAGATCCGCCACAACCTCGACCAGATCCAACGCGGGGAAGTACCCGATTGGATAGACAGTTCACATTTGGCTCAGTTGGCGAACCAAAGGGGGACACTGGATAATTGTACTCTGAAGGGACTGACCCGAGTATACCCCGCAATTCCAGATTGCCAGATGGGTAGGACTACCGGGATAGGGATAGTCCTGTTGATCCCCATAGCAACGCCGGACTCAGGGCCGTTCCCCTTATACCAACTAGAGAATATCGGAGTAATACGGGAAAATGTCTCCATACGCTACTACCTAACCACCACCTCTGCCGTTCGTCGAAACAACATACTTACTGGGATTTCCCTAGCAGATTGCAAGCAAAGGGGGGAAATCACAGTATTCCCTCACCCGGTGGGCCGAGGGGAACTAGACGAGTGCGGGTTTAACCGAACCAACGGGTGTGTACTAGAAATAGTGCCCGCACACATGCACTTCGCGAGGGCAGGCTACGGAGGGAGGGGAAGATACTGCGTCTCTACTACTGAGCGTTCATACCAGTATAATGACCTGCAGTGCCCTATACCGCAGCCAAACTTTTGCTTTACACCACTACGACCTGTCGCGATCGGGCAATCGCATATCACCCAGGTTAGGCGCCGGAAGTCCAAAGTTATTGAAGTAACTGATCAGCTCCATGATCATTTGCAGGATTATGACGAGCCAGAGCAGGTCCCTATCCCACATCTAACCGAAGTATTACGGGAGTTGAGGCTCAGAGTGGGTCAATCTGTAAAACTCTATCACCAGCTACAAACTAAAATCAAAGAAGATACCGAGGTAGACTTACAAAGTCAGAGTTGGTGGAGAAAGGTCTGGGACTGGGGAATAAATGTGAACATCCACCCATGGATTCGAATTCAATAACATGGGGCGTGATGGCCTGCCAGGTATGCAGGCGCCACAAACGGCGGAAACGGACCAATCACCGTTCCCTGGATATTAAACAAGCCTGTTTGATAAGGGGACGGGAGGAGCTAGCCTTTGTTAATTTGATCTAAGCAACCGGGACTCCTGAAACCGCGTGACTGGCCAGCACGTTGAGGCAAGGAGTACCGGGCAGTGCACAAATATCAGATAAAGGCAGTACGGTCGGTTAAAAGGGGACTAGGACTAGTCCCTTTACCGAAAGGGGGGAATTGTTGTAGAGAGTAGAAATAATATATAGACTTAGGCATTAGGCACCTGCTGGATATTTAAAACTCACATAAGCTTAAATGGACACACACATAAAATGGCTGCCCAGGCATGATGGGAAACCAGGTAGTCAAGCTGTGAACTGTTGAACGTTCACTGACCGAGCAATAACCCTGTGAGGCCCACTGTAGGAATGCCTGGGAAGGCAGAGATAAGAAGGAAGCCATCTCCTGTGAACAAGGCCATAAACCAATTAATTCCCCAGGAAGAAAGATAAGAGGGAAACCATTTGCTGTAAACAAGGCTACAAACCAATTATTTCTCCCAGATGAAAGAACTAGGGAGAGAACATATAAAGTCATCGATCAACCCAAATTGACAATGGTTCCCTGGTTACTAGGAGAATTCTATTGGATTAAAAAACCTATATGTAATCTATAATCGTTATGATTGGCTTGTGTCCAGCCGTGATGAGCTGTGTAACTGCAGTAAGCTGTTTTTGTAACTGTTGTAAAACATATAAAGGTACATGTAACTCTTTGTTCTGTGAAGAGAAACCTGGATACGGTCCTGAGTTTTTCCTTCCCGCTGAGCGTAATAAAGCTGCTTCAGCATTGGAACCGACCCTGAGTGTTGAGTGATTCTTCAGAGAAAACACTAACGCTAACACACACCAATCACACAATGCACATATACCAATCACACAATGCACACATACCAAACACAAAATGCAAACACACTAAACACACAATGCACACACAACAATCACACAATGCACACACACCGAGCACACAATGTACACACACACCAAATACACAACACACAGACACCAAATACACAACACACAGACACCAATCACACAATGCACATGCACCAAACACTCAACACACGCACACCAATCACACAATGCACACACACCAAACACACAACACACACACACCAATCACACAATGAACACACACCAATCACACAATGCACACACACCAATCACACAATGCACACACACTAATCACACAATGCACACACATCAAACACACAATGCACACACACCAAACACACAACACACACATCAAACGCACAATGCACACACACCAAACACACAATGCACACACACCAAATACACAATGCACACACACCAATCACACAATGCACACACACCAAACACACAATGCACATACACCAAACACACATCACACACACCAAACACACAAGGCACACACACCAAACACACAAGGCACACACACCAATCACACAATGCATACACACCAATCACACAATGCACACACACCAAACACATAATGCACACACACCAAACACACAATGCACACACACCAATCGCACAATGCACACACACCAATCACACAATGCACACAGACACCAATCACACAATGCACACGCACCAAACACCCAACACACGCACACCTATCACACAATCCACACACATCAATCACACAATGCACACACACCAATCACACAATGCACACACACCAAACACAAAATGCAAACACACTAAACACACAATGCACACACAACAATCACACAATGCACACACCGAGCACACAATGCACACACTCCAAACAAACAATGCACACACCAAACACACAATGCACACACACCAATCATACAATGCACACACACCAAACACACAACACACACATCAAACACACAATGCACACACACCAATCAGACAATGCGCACACATCAAACACACAATGCACACACACCAAACACACAATGCACACATACCAAACACACAATGCACACAAACCAATCAAACAATGCACACACCAAACACACAATGCACACACACCAAACACACAATGCACACATACCAATCACACAATGCACACACACCAAACACACAATGCACTCTTACCAAACACACAATGCACACAAACCAATCACACAATGCACACACACCAAACATACAATGCACACACACCAAACACACAAGGCACAAACACCAATCACACAATGCACACATGCCCAACACACATCACACACATCAAACACACAATGCACACACACCAAACACACAATGCACACATACCAAACACACAATGCACACAAATCAATCAAACAATGCACACACACCAAACACACAATGCACACACACCAATCACACAATGTACACACACCAATCACACAATGCACACACACCAATCACACAATGCACAAAAACCAATCACACACTGCACACACACCAAACATACAATGCACACACACCAAACACACAAGGCACAAACACCAATCACACAATGCACACATGCCCAACACACATCACACATATCAAACACACAATTCACACACAACAAACACACAATGCACACATACCAAACACACAATGCACACAAAGCAATCAAACAATGCACACACACCAAACACACAATGCACACACACCAAACACACAATGCACACATACCAATCACACAATGCACACATGCCAAACACACATCACACACATCAAACACACAATGCACACACACCAAACACACAAGGCACAAACACCAATCACACAATGCACACAAACCAATCACACAATGCACACACACCAATCACACAATGCACACACACCAATCACACAATGGACACACACCAAACACACAAGGCACACACACCAATCACACAATGTACACACACCAATCACACAATGCACACACACCAATCACACAATGCACACATACCAATCACACAATGCACACATACCAAACACAAAATGCAAACACACTAAACACACAATGCACACACAACAATCACACAATGCACACACACCGAGCACACAATGCACACACACCAAACACACAGTGCACACACCAAACACACAATGGACACACACCAATCATACAATGCACACACACCAAACATACAACACACACATCAAACACACAATGCACACACACCAATCACACAATGCACACACATCAAACACACAATGCACACACACCAAACACACAATGCACACATACCAAACACACAATGCACACAAACCAATCACATAATGCACACACACCAAACACACAATGCACACACACCAAACACACAATGCACACACACCAAACACACAATGCACATATACCAATCACACGATGCACACATGCCAAACACACATCACACACATCAAACACACAATGCACACACACCAAACACACAAGGCACACATACCAATCACACAATGCACACATGCCAAACACACATCACACACATCAAACACAAAATGCACACACACCAAACACACAAGGCACAAACACCAATCACACAATGCACACATGCCAAACACACATCACACACATCATACACACAATGCACACATGCACCAAACACACAATGCACACATACCAAACACACAATGCACACAAACCAATCACACAATGCACACACACCAAACACACAATGCACACACACCAAACACACAAGGCACAAACACCAATCACACAATGCACACACACCAAACACACAATGCACACATACCAAACACACAATGCACACAAACCAATCACACAATGCACACACACCAAATAAACAATGCACACACAACAAACACACAATGCACACACACCAATCACACACTGCACACACACCAAACACACAAGGCACAAACACCAATCACACAATGCACACACACCAATCACACAATGCACACACACCAAACACACAATGCACACACACCAAACACACAATGCACACAAACCATTCACACAATGCACACACACCAAACACACAATGCACACACACCAATCAAACACTGCACACACACCAAACACACAATGCACACACACCAAACACACAATGCACACACACCAAACACACAATGCACACACACCAAACTCACAATGCACACACACCAAACTCACAATTCACACACACCAAACACCAATGCACACACACCAAACACACAATTCACACACCAAACACACAATGCACACACACCAAACACAAAATGCACACACACCAAACACACAATGCACACACACCAAACACACATCACACACACCAAACACACAATGCACACACTTGAAACATACAATGCACACACACCAATCACACAACGCATACACACCAATCACACAATGCACACACACCAGTCACACAACGCACACATATCAAACACACAATGCACACACACCAAACACACAATGCACACACACCAAACACACAATGCACACACACCAAATACACAACACACAGACACCAAATACACAACACACAGACACCAATCACACAATGCACACGCACCAAACACTCAACACACGCACACCAATCACACAATGCACACACACCAAACACACAACACACACACACCAATCACACAATGAACACACACCAATCACACAATGCACACACACCAATCACACAATGCACACACACCAAGCACACAATGCACACACACCAATCACACAATGGACACACACCAAACACACAAGGCACACACACCAATCACACAATGCACACACACCAATCACACAATGCACACACACCAATCACACAATGCACACACACCAAACACAAAATGCAAACACACTAAACACACAATGCACACACAACAATCACACAATGCACACACACCGAGCACACAATGCACACACTCCAAACACACAATGCTCACACCAAACACACAATGCACACACGCCAATCATACACTGCACACACATCAAACACACAACACACACATCAAACACACAATGCACACACACTAATCACACAATGCACACACATCAAACACACAATGCACACACACCAAACACACAACACACACATCAAACGCACAATGCACACACATCAAACACACAATGCACACACACCAAATACACAAGGTACACACACCAATCACACAATGCACACACGCCAATCACACAATGCACACACACCAATCACACAATGCACACACACCAAACACACAAGGCACACACACCAATCACACAATGCACACACACCAATCACACAATGCATACACACCAATCACACAATGCACGCACACCAAACACATAATGCACACACACCAAACACACAATGCACACAAACCATTCAGACAATGGACATACACCAAACACACAACATACACACCAAACACACACTGCACGCACACCAATCACAAAATGCACACACACCAAACACACAATGCACACACACCAAACACACAATGGACACACACCAATCACACAATGCACACACACCAATCACACAATGCACACACACCAATCACACAATGCACACATACCAATCACACAATGCACACATACCAAACACAAAATGCAAACACACTAAACACACAATGCACACACAACAATCACACAATGCACACACACCGAGCACACAATGCACACACACCAAACACACAGTGCACACACCAAACACACAATGGACACACACCAATCATACAATGCACACACACCAAACACACAACACACACATCAAACACACAATGCACACACACCAATCACACAATGCACACACATCAAACACACAATGCACACACACCAAACACACAATGCACACATACCAAACACACAATGCACACAAACCAATCACATGATGCACACACACCAAACACACAATGCACACACACCAAACACACAATGCACACACACCAAACACACAATGCACACATACCAATCACACGATGCACACATGCCAAACACACATCACACACATCAAACACACAATGCACACACACCAAACACACATCACACACATCAAACACAAAATTCACACACACCAAACACACAAGGCACAAACACCAATCACACAATGCACACATGCCAAACAGACATCACACACATCATACACACAATGCACACACGCACCAAACACACAATGCACACATACCAAACACACAATGCACACAAACCAATCACACAATGCACACACACCAAACACACAATGCACACACACCAAACACACAATGCACACAAACCAATCACACAATGCACACATGCCAAACACACATCACACACATCAAACAAACAATGCACACACACCAAACACACAAGGCACAAACACCAATCACACAATGCACACACACCAAACACACAATGCACACATACCAAACACACAATGCACACAAACCAATCACACAATGCACACACACCAAATAAACAATGCACACACACCAAACACACATTGCACACACACCAATCACACACTGCACACACACCAAACACACAAGGCACAAACACCAATCACACAATGCACACACACCAAACACACAATGCACACACACCAAACACACAATGCACACAAACCATTCACACAATGCACACACACCAAACACACAATGCACACACACCAATCACACACTGCACACACACCAAACACACAATGCACACACACAAAACACACAATGCACACACACCAAACACACAATGCACACACACCAAACTCACAATGCACACACACCAAACTCACAATTCACACACACCAAACACCCAATGCACACACACCAAACACACAATTCACACACCAAACACACAATGCACACAAACCAAACACACAATGCACACACACCAATCACACAATGCATACACACCAATCACACAATGCACACACACCAAACACATAATGCACACACACCAAACACACAATGCACACAAACCATTCAGACAATGGACACACACCAAACACACAATGCACACACACCAAACACACAATGCACACACACCATTCACACAATTCACATACACCAAACACACAACATACACACCAAACACACACTGCACGCACACCAATCACAAAATGCACACACACCAAACACACAATGCACACACACCAAACACACAATGGACACACACCAATCACACAATGCACACACACCAATCACACAATGCAGACACACCAATCACACAATCCACACATACCAATCACACAATGCACACATACCAAACACAAAATGCAAACACACTAAACACACAATGCACACACAACAATCACACAATGCACACACACCGAGCACACAATGCACACACACCAAACACAAAATGCAAACACACTAAACACACAATGCACACACAACAATCACACAATGCACACACACCGAGCACACAATGCACACACACCAAACACACAGTGCACACACCAAACACACAATGGACACACACCAATCATACAATGCACACACACCAAACACACAACACACACATCAATCATACAATGCACACACACCAATCACACAATGCACACACAAACACACAATGCACACACACCAAACACACAATGCACACACACCAAACACACAATGCACACATACCAATCACACGATGCACACATGCCAAACCACATCACACACATCAAACACACAATGCACACACACCAAACACACAAGGCACACATACCAATCACACAATGCACACATGCCAAACACACATCACACACATCAAACACAAAATGCACACACACCAAACACACAAGGCACAAACACCAATCACACAATGCACACATGCCAAACACACATCACACACATCATACACACAATGCACACACGCACCAAACACACAATGCACACATACCAAACACACAATGCACACAAACCAATCACACAATGCACACACACCAAACACACAATGCACACACACCAAACACACAATGCACACATACCAATCACACAATGCACACATGCCAAACACACATCACACACATCAAACAAACAATGCACACACACCAAACACACAAGGCACAAACACCAATCACACAATGCACACACACCAAACACACAAGGCACACATACCAAACACACAATGCACACAAACCAATCACACAATGCACACACACCAAATAAACAATGCACACACACCAAAGACACAATGCACACACACCAATCACACACTGCACACACACCAAACACACAAGGCACAAACACCAATCACACAATGCACACACACCAAACACACAATGCACACATACCAAACACACAATGCACACACACCAAACACACAATGCACACACACCAATCACACACTGCACACACACCAAACACACAATGCACACACACCAAACACACAATGCACACACACCAAACACACAATGCACACACACCAAACTCACAATGCACACACACCAAACTCACAATTCACACACACCAAACACCCAATGCACACACACCAAACACACAATTCACACACCAAACACACAATGCACACACACCAAACACAAAATGCACACACACCAAAAACACAATGCACACACACCAAACACACTTCAAACACACCAAACACACAATGCACACACTTGAAACATACAATGCACACACACCAATCACACAACGCATACACACCAATCACACAATGCACACACACCAGTCACACAACGCACACATATCAAACACACAATGCACACACACCAAACACACAATGCACACACACCAAACACACAATGCACACACACCAAATACACAACACACAGACACCAAATACACAACACACAGACACCAATCACACAATGCACACGCACCAAACACTCAACACACACACACCAATCACACAATGCACACACACCAAACACACAACACACACACACCAATCACACAATGAACACACACCAATCACACAATGCACACACACCAATCACACAATGCGCACACACCAATCACACAATGGACACACACCAAACACACAATGCACACACACCAAACACACAATGCACACATACCAATCACACAATGCACACACACCAAACACACAAGGCACACACACCAATCACACAATGCACACACACCAATCACACAATGCACACACACCAATCACACAATGCACACACACTAATCACACAATGGACACACACCAAACACACAAGGCACACACACCAATCACACAATGCACACACACCAATCACACAATGCACACACACCAATCACACAATGCACACATACCAATCACACAATGCACACATACCAAACACAAAATGCAAACACACTAAACACACAATGCACACACAACAATCACACAATGCACACACACCGAGCACACAATGCACACACACCAAACACACAGTGCACACACCAAACACACAATGCACACACATCAATCATACAATGCACACACACCAAACACACAACACACACATCAAACACACAATGCACACACACCAATCACACAATGCACACACATCAAACACACAATGCACACACACCAAACACACAACACACACACACCAATCACACAATGAACACACACCAATCACACAATGCACACACACCAATCACACAATGCGCACACACCAATCACACAATGGACACACACCAAACACACAATGCACACACACCAAACACACAATGCACACATACCAATCACACAATGCACACACACCAAACACACAAAGCACACACACCAATCACACAATGCACACACACCAATCACACAATGCACACACACCAATCACACAATGCACACACACTAATCACACAATGCACACAAACCAAACACACAATGCACACACACCAATCACACAATGCATACACACCAATCACACAATGCACACACACCAAACACATAATGCACACACACCAAACACACAATGCACACAAACCATTCAGACAATGGACACACACCAAACACACAATGCACACACACCAAACACACAATGCACACACACCATTCACACAATTCACATACACCAAACACACAACATACACACCAAACACACACTGCACGCACACCAATCACAAAATGCACACACACCAAACACACAATGCACACACACCAAACACACAATGGACACACACCAATCACACAATGCACACACACCAATCACACAATGCAGACACACCAATCACACAATCCACACATACCAATCACACAATGCACACATACCAAACACAAAATGCAAACACACTAAACACACAATGCACACACAACAATCACACAATGCACACACACCGAGCACACAATGCACACACACCAAACACAAAATGCAAACACACTAAACACACAATGCACACACAACAATCACACAATGCACACACACCGAGCACACAATGCACACACACCAAACACACAGTGCACACACCAAACACACAATGGACACACACCAATCATACAATGCACACACACCAAACACACAACACACACATCAATCATACAATGCACACACACCAATCACACAATGCACACACAAACACACAATGCACACACACCAAACACACAATGCACACACACCAAACACACAATGCACACATACCAATCACACGATGCACACATGCCAAACCACATCACACACATCAAACACACAATGCACACACACCAAACACACAAGGCACACATACCAATCACACAATGCACACATGCCAAACACACATCACACACATCAAACACAAAATGCACACACACCAAACACACAAGGCACAAACACCAATCACACAATGCACACATGCCAAACACACATCACACACATCATACACACAATGCACACACGCACCAAACACACAATGCACACATACCAAACACACAATGCACACAAACCAATCACACAATGCACACACACCAAACACACAATGCACACACACCAAACACACAATGCACACATACCAATCACACAATGCACACATGCCAAACACACATCACACACATCAAACAAACAATGCACACACACCAAACACACAAGGCACAAACACCAATCACACAATGCACACACACCAAACACACAAGGCACACATACCAAACACACAATGCACACAAACCAATCACACAATGCACACACACCAAATAAACAATGCACACACACCAAAGACACAATGCACACACACCAATCACACACTGCACACACACCAAACACACAAGGCACAAACACCAATCACACAATGCACACACACCAAACACACAATGCACACATACCAAACACACAATGCACACACACCAAACACACAATGCACACACACCAATCACACACTGCACACACACCAAACACACAATGCACACACACCAAACACACAATGCACACACACCAAACACACAATGCACACACACCAAACTCACAATGCACACACACCAAACTCACAATTCACACACACCAAACACCCAATGCACACACACCAAACACACAATTCACACACCAAACACACAATGCACACACACCAAACACAAAATGCACACACACCAAACACACAATGCACACACACCAAACACACTTCAAACACACCAAACACACAATGCACACACTTGAAACATACAATGCACACACACCAATCACACAACGCATACACACCAATCACACAATGCACACACACCAGTCACACAACGCACACATATCAAACACACAATGCACACACACCAAACACACAATGCACACACACCAAACACACAATGCACACACACCAAATACACAACACACAGACACCAAATACACAACACACAGACACCAATCACACAATGCACACGCACCAAACACTCAACACACACACACCAATCACACAATGCACACACACCAAACACACAACACACACACACCAATCACACAATGAACACACACCAATCACACAATGCACACACACCAATCACACAATGCGCACACACCAATCACACAATGGACACACACCAAACACACAATGCACACACACCAAACACACAATGCACACATACCAATCACACAATGCACACACACCAAACACACAAGGCACACACACCAATCACACAATGCACACACACCAATCACACAATGCACACACACCAATCACACAATGCACACACACTAATCACACAATGGACACACACCAAACACACAAGGCACACACACCAATCACACAATGCACACACACCAATCACACAATGCACACACACCAATCACACAATGCACACATACCAATCACACAATGCACACATACCAAACACAAAATGCAAACACACTAAACACACAATGCACACACAACAATCACACAATGCACACACACCGAGCACACAATGCACACACACCAAACACACAGTGCACACACCAAACACACAATGCACACACATCAATCATACAATGCACACACACCAAACACACAACACACACATCAAACACACAATGCACACACACCAATCACACAATGCACACACATCAAACACACAATGCACACACACCAAACACACAACACACACACACCAATCACACAATGAACACACACCAATCACACAATGCACACACACCAATCACACAATGGACACACACCAAACACACAAGGCACACACACCAATCACACAATGCACACACACCAATCACACAATGCACACACACCAATCACACAATGCACACATACCAATCACACAATGCACACATACCAAACACAAAATGCAAACACACTAAACACACAATGCACACACAACAATCACACAATGCACACACACCGAGCACACAATGCACACACATCAATCATACAATGCACACACACCAAACACACAACACACACATCAAACACACAATGCACACACACCAATCACACAATGCACACACATCAAACACACAATGCACACACACCAAACACACAATGCACACATACCAAACACACAATGCGCACAAACCAATCACATAATGCACACACACCAAACACACAATGCACACACACCAAACACACAATGCACACACACCAAACACACAATGCACACATACCAATCACATGATGCACACATGCCAAACACACATCACACACATCAAACACACAATGCACACACACCAAACACACAAGGCACCCATACCAATCACACAATGCACACATACCAAACACACAATGCACACAAACCAATCACACAATGCACACACACCAAATAAACAATGCACACACACCAAACACACAATGCACACACACCAATCACACAATGCACACATACCAATCACACAATGCACACATACCAAACACAAAATGCAAACACACTAAACACACAATGCACACACAACAATCACACAATGCACACACACCGAGCACACAATGCACACACACACCAAATACACAACACACAGACACCAAATACACAACACACAGACACCAATCACACAATGCACATGCACCAAACACTCAACACACGCACACCAATCACACAATGCACACACACCAAACACACAACACACACACACCAATCACACAATGAACACACACCAATCACACAATGCACACACACCAATCACACAATGCACACACAACAATCACACAATGGACACACACCAAACACACAATGCACACACAACAATCACACAATGCACACACACCGAGCACACAATGCACACACTCCAAACACACAATGCTCACACCAAACACACAATGCACACACACCAATCATACACTGCACACACATCAAAAACACAACACACACATCAAACACACAATGCACACACACTAATCACACAATGCACACACATCAAACACACAATGCACACACACCAAACACACAAGGCACACACACCAATCACACAATGCACACACACCAAACACACAATGCACACATACCAAACACACAATGCACACAAATCAATCACACAATGCACACACACCAAATAAACAATGCACACACACCAAACACACAATGCACACACACCAATCACACAATGCACACATACCAATCACACAATGCACACATACCAAACACAAAATGCAAACACACTAAACACACAATGCACACACAACAATCACACAATGCACACACACCGAGCACACAATGTACACACACACCAAATACACAACACACAGACACCAAATACACAACACACAGACACCAATCACACAATGCACACGCACCAAACACTCAACACACGCACACAAATCACACAATGCACACACACCAAACACACAACACACACACACCAATCACACAATGAACACACACCAATCACACAATGCACACACACCAATCACACAATGCACACACACCAATCACACAATGGACACACACCAAACACACAATGCACACAAACCAATCACACAATGCACACACACCAAATAAACAATGCACACACACCAAAGACACAATGCACACACACCAATCACACACTGCACACACACCAAACACACAAGGCACAAACACCAATCACACAATGCACACACACCAAACACACAATGCACACATACCAAACACACAATGCACACACACCAAACACACAATGCACACACACCAATCACACACTGCACACACACCAAACACACAATGCACACACACCAAACACACAATGCACACACACCAAACACACAATGCACACACACCAAACTCACAATGCACACACACCAAACTCACAATTCACACACACCAAACACCCAATGCACACACACCAAACACACAATTCACACACCAAACACACAATGCACACACACCAAACACAAAATGCACACACACCAAACACACAATGCACACGCACCAAACACACATCACACACACCAAACACACAATGCACACACTTGAAACATACAATGCACACACACCAATCACACAACGCATACACACCAATCACACAATGCACACACACCAGTCACACAACGCACACATATCAAACACACAATGGCACACACACCAAACACACAATGCACACACACCAAACACACAATGCACACACACAATATACACAACACACAGACACCAAATACACAACACACAGACACCAATCACACAATGCACACGCACCAAACACTCAACACACGCACACCAATCACACAATGCACACACACCAAACACACAACACACACACACCAATCACACAATGAACACACACCAATCACACAATGCACACACACCAATCACACAATGCGCACACACCAATCACACAATGGACACACACCAAACACACAATGCACACACACCAAACACACAATGCACACATACCAATCACACAATGCACACACACCAAACACACAAGGCACAAACACCAATCACACAATGCACACACACCAATCACACAATGCACACACACCAATCACACAATGCACACACACTAATCACACAATGGACACACACCAAACACACAAGGCACACACACCAATCACACAATGCACACACACCAATCACACAATGCACACACACCAATCACACAATGCACACATACCAATCACACAATGCACACATACCAAACACAAAATGCAAACACACTAAACACACAATGCACACACAAAAATCACACAATGCACACACACCGAGCACACAATGCACACACACCAAACACACAGTGCACACATCAAACACACAATGCACACACATCAATCATACAATGCACACACACCAAACACACAACACACACATCAAACACACAATGCACACACACCAATCACACAATGCACACACATCAAACACACAATGCACACACACCAAACACACAATGCACACATACCAAACACACAATGCACACAAACCAATCACATAATGCACACACACCAAACACACAATGCACACACACCAAACACACAATGCACACACACCAAACACACAATGCACACATACCAATCACACGATGCACACATGCCAAACACACATCACACACATCAAACACACAATGCACACACACCAAACACACAAGGCACCCATACCAATCACACAATGCACACATACCAAACACACAATGCACACAAACCAATCACACAATGCACACACACCAAATAAACAATGCACACACACCAAACACACAATGCACACACACCAATCACACAATGCACACATACCAATCACACAATGCACACATACCAAACACAAAATGCAAACACACTAAACACACAATGCACACACAACAATCACACAATGCACACACACCGAGCACACAATGCACACACACACCAAATACACAACACACAGACACCAAATACACAACACACAGACACCAATCACACAATGCACATGCACCAAACACTCAACACACGCACACCAATCACACAATGCACACACACCAAACACACAACACACACACACACACCAATCACACAATGAACACACACCAATCACACAATGCACACACACCAATCACACTATGCACACACAACAATCACACAATGGACACACACCAAACACACAATGCACACACAACAATCACACAATGCACACACACCGAGCACACAATGCACACACTCCAAACACACAATGCTCACACCAAACACACAATGCACACACACCAATCATACACTGCACACACATCAAACACACAACACACACATCAAACACACAATGCACACACACTAATCACACAATGCACACACATCAAACACACAATGCACACACACCAAACACACAAGGCACACACACCAATCACACAATGCACACACACCAAACACACAATGCACACATACCAAACACACAATGCACACAAATCAATCACACAATGCACACACACCAAATAAACAATGCACACACACCAAACACACAATGCACACACACCAATCACACAATGCACACATACCAATCACACAATGCACACATACCAAACACAAAATGCAAACACACTAAACACACAATGCACACACAACAATCACACAATGCACACACACCGAGCACACAATGTACACACACACCAAATACACAACACACAGACACCAAATACACAACACACAGACACCAATCACACAATGCACATGCACCAAACACTCAACACACGCACACCAATCACACAATGCACACACACCAAACACACAACACACACACACCAATCACACAATGAACCCACACCAATCACACAATGCACACACACCAATCACACAATGCACACACACCAATCACACAATGGACACACACCAAACACACAATGCACACACAACAATCACACAATGCACACACACCGAGCACACAATGCACACACTCCAAACACACAATGCTCACACCAAACACACAATGCACACACACCAATCATACACTGCACACACATCAAACACACAACACACACATCAAACACACAATGCACACACACTAATCACACAATGCACACACATCAAACACACAATGCACACACACCAAACACACAACACACACATCAAACGCACAATGCACACACACCAAACACACAATGCACACACACCAAACACACAATGCACACATACCAATCACACAATGCACACATGCCAAACACACATCACACACATCAAACAAACAATGCACACACACCAAACACACAAGGCACAAACACCAATCACACAATGCACACACACCAAACACACAATGTACACACACCAATCACACAATGCACACACACCAATCACACAATGCACAAAAACCAATCACACACTGCACACACACCAAACATACAATGCACACACACCAAACACACAAAGCACAAACACCAATCACACAATGCACACATGCCCAACACACATCACACACATCAAACACACAATGCACACACAACAAACACACAATGCACACATACCAAACACACAATGCACACAAAGCAATCAAACAATGCACACACACCAAACACACAATGCACACACACCAAACACACAATGCACACATACCAATCACACAATGCACACATGCCAAACACACATCACACACATCAAACACACAATGCACACACACCAAACACACGAGGCACAAACACCAATCACACAATGCACACAAACCAATCACACAATGCACACACACCAATCACTCAATGCACACACACCAATCACACAATGGACACACACCAAACACACAAGGCACACACACCAATCACACAATGTACACACACCAATCACACAATGCACACACACCAATCACACAATGCACACATACCAATCACACAATGCACACATACCAAACACAAAATGCAAACACACTAAACACACAATGCACACACAACAATCACACAATGCACACACACCGAGCACACAATGCACACACACCAAACACACAGTGCACACACCAAACACACAATGGACACACACCAATCATACAATGCACACACACCAAACATACAACACACACATCAAACACACAATGCACACACACCAATCACACAATGCACACACATCAAACACACAATGCACACACACCAAACACACAATGCACACATACCAAACACACAATGCACACAAACCAATCACATAATGCACACACACCAAACACACAATGCACACACACCAAACACACAATGCACACACACCAAACACACAATGCACACATACCAATCACACGATGCACACATGCCAAACACACATCACACACATCAAACACACAATGCACACACACCAAACACACAAGGCACACATACCAATCACACAATGCACACATGCCAAACACACATCACACACATCAAACACAAAATGCACACACACCAAACACACAAGGCACAAACACCAATCACACAATGCACACATGCCAAACACACATCACACACATCATACACACAATGCACACACGCACCAAACACACAATGCACACATACCAAACACACAATGCACACAAACCAATCACACAATGCACACACACCAAACACACAATGCACGCACACCAAACACACAATGCACACATACCAATCACACAATGCACACATGCCAAACACACATCACACACATCAAACAAACAATGCACACACACCAAACACACAAGGCACAAACACCAAACACACAATGCACACACACCAAACACACAATGCACACATACCAAACACACAATGCACACAAACCAATCACACAATGCACACACACCAAATAAACAATGCACACACAACAAACACACAATGCACACACACCAATCACACACTGCACACACACCAAACACACAAGGCACAAACACCAATCACACAATGCACACACACCAATCACACAATGCACACATGCCAAACACACAATGCACACACACCAAACACACAATGCACACACACCAATCACACAATGTACACACACCAATCACACAATGCACACACACCAATCACACAATGCACACATACCAATCACACAATGCACACACACCAATCACACAATGCACACATACCAATCACACAATGCACACATACCAAACACAAAATGCAAACACACTAAACACACAATGCACACACAACAATCACACAATGCACACACACCGAGCACACAATGCACACACACCAAACACACAGTGCACACACCAAACACACAATGGACACACACCAATCATACAATGCACACACACCAAACATACAACACACACATCAAACACACAATGCACACACACCAATCACACAATGCACACACATCAAACACACAATGCACACACACCAAACACACAATGCACACATACCAAACACACAATGCACACAAACCAATCACATAATGCACACACACCAAACACACAATGCACACACACCAAACACACAATGCACACACACCAAACACACAATGCACACATACCAATCACACGATGCACACATGCCAAACACACATCACACACATCAAACACACAATGCACACACACCAAACACACAAGGCACACATACCAATCACACAATGCACACATGCCAAACACACATCACACACATCAAACACAAAATGCACACACACCAAACACACAAGGCACAAACACCAATCACACAATGCACACATGCCAAACACACATCACACACATCATACACACAATGCACACACGCCCCAAACACACAATGCACACATACCAAACACACAATGCACACAAACCAATCACACAATGCACACACACCAAACACACAATGCACGCACACCAAACACACAATGCACACATACCAATCACACAATGCACACATGCCAAACACACATCACACACATCAAACAAACAATGCACACACACCAAACACACAAGGCACAAACACCAATCACACAATGCACACACACCAAACACACAATGCACACATACCAAACACACAATGCACACAAACCAATCACACAATGCACACACACCAAATAAACAATGCACACACAACAAACACACAATGCACACACACCAATCACACACTGCACACACACCAAACACACAAGGCACAAACACCAATCACACAATGCACACACACCAATCACACAATGCACACACACCAAACACACAATGCACACACACCAAACACACAATGCACACAAACCATTCACACAATGCACACACACCAAACACACAATGCACACACACCAATCAAACACTGCACACACACCAAACACACAATGCACACACACCAAACACACAATGCACACACACCAAACACACAATGCACACACACCAAACTCACAATGCACACACACCAAACTCACAATTCACACACACCAAACACCAATGCACACACACCAAACACACAATTCACACACCAAACACACAATGCACACACACCAAACACAAAATGCACACACACCGAGCACACAATGCACACACACCAAACACACATCACACACACCAAACACACAATGCACACACTTGAAACATACAATGCACACACACCAATCACACAACGCATACACACCAATCACACAATGCACACACACCAGTCACACAACGCACACATATCAAACACACAATGCACACACACCAAACATACAATGCACACACACCAAACACACAATGCACACACACCAAATACACAACACACAGACACCAAATACACAACACACAGACACCAATCACACAATGCACACGCACCAAACACTCAACACACGCACACCAATCACACAATGCACACACACCAAACACACAACACACACACACCAATCACACAATGAACACACACCAATCACACAATGCACACACACCAATCACACAATGCACACACACCAAGCACACAATGCACACACACCAATCACACAATGGACACACACCAAACACACAAGGCACACACACCAATCACACAATGCACACACACCAATCACACAATGCACACACACCAATCACACAATGCACACACACCAAACACAAAATGCAAACACACTAAACACACAATGCACACACAACAATCACACAATGCACACACACCGAGCACACAATGCACACACTCCAAACACACAATGCTCACACCAAACACACAATGCACACACGCCAATCATACACTGCACACACATCAAACACACAACACACACATCAAACACACAATGCACACACACTAATCACACAATGCACACACATCAAACACACAATGCACACACACCAAACACACAACACACACATCAAACGCACAATGCACACACACCAAACACACAATGCACACACACCAAATACACAATGCACACACACCAATCACACAATGCACACACACCAAACACACAATGCACACACACCAAACACACATCACACACATCAAACACACAATGCACACACACCAAATACACAAGGTACACACACCAATCACACAATGCACACACGCCAATCACACAATGCACACACACCAATCACACAATGCACACACACCAAACACACAAGGCACACACACCAATCACACAATGCACACACACCAATCACACAATGCATACACACCAATCACACAATGCACGCACACCAAACACATAATGCACACACACCAAACACACAATGCACACAAACCATTCAGACAATGGACATACACCAAACACACAACATACACACCAAACACACACTGCACGCACACCAATCACAAAATGCACACACACCAAACACACAATGCACACACACCAAACACACAATGGACACACACCAATCACACAATGCACACACACCAATCACACAATGCACACACACCAATCACACAATGCACACATACCAATCACACAATGCACACATACCAAACACAAAATGCAAACACACTAAACACACAATGCACACACAACAATCACACAATGCACACACACCGAGCACACAATGCACACACACCAAACACACAGTGCACACACCAAACACACAATGCACACACACCAAACACACAATGCACACACACCAAACACACAATGCACACATACCAATCACACGATGCACACATGCCAAACACACATCACACACATCAAACACACAATGCACACACACCAAACACACATCACACACATCAAACACAAAATTCACACACACCAAACACACAAGGCACAAACACCAATCACACAATGCACACATGCCAAACAGACATCACACACATCATACACACAATGCACACACGCACCAAACACACAATGCACACATACCAAACACACAATGCACACAAACCAATCACACAATGCACACACACCAAACACACAATGCACACACACCAAACACACAATGCACACATACCAATCACACAATGCACACATGCCAAACACACATCACACACATCAAACAAACAATGCACACACACCAAACACACAAGGCACAAACACCAATCACACAATGCACACACACCAAACACACAATGCACACATACCAAACACACAATGCACACAAACCAATCACACAATGCACACACACCAAATAAACAATGCACACACACCAAACACACATTGCACACACACCAATCACACACTGCACACACACCAAACACACAAGGCACAAACACCAATCACACAATGCACACACACCAAACACACAATGCACACACACCAAACACACAATGCACACAAACCATTCACACAATGCACACACACCAAACACACAATGCACACACACCAATCACACACTGCACACACACCAAACACACAATGCACACACACAAAACACACAATGCACACACACCAAACACACAATGCACACACACCAAACTCACAATGCACACACACCAAACTCACAATTTCACACACCAAACACCCAATGCACACACACCAAACACACAATGCACACACACCAATCACACACTGCACACACACCAAACACACAATGCACACACACAAAACACACAATGCACACACACCAAACACACAATGCACACACACCAAACTCACAATGCACACACACCAAACTCACAATTTCACACACCAAACACCCAATGCACACACACCAAACACACAATTCACACACCAAACACACAATGCACACAAACCAAACACACAATGCACACACACCAATCACACAATGCATACACAACAAATCACACAATGCACACACACCAAACACATAATGCACACACACCAAACACACAATGCACACAAACCATTCAGACAATGGACACACACCAAACACACAATGCACACACACCAAACACACAATGCACACACACCATTCACACAATTCACATACACCAAACACACAACATACACACCAAACACACACTGCACGCACACCAATCACAAAATGCACACACACCAAACACACAATGCACACACACCAAACACACAATGGACACACACCAATCACACAATGCACACACACCAATCACACAATGCACACACACCAATCACACAATCCACACATACCAATCACACAATGCACACATACCAAACACAAAATGCAAACACACTAAACACACAATGCACACACAACAATCACACAATGCACACACACCGAGCACACAATGCACACACACCAAACACAAAATGCAAACACACTAAACACACAATGCACACACAACAATTACACAATGCACACACACCGAGCACACAATGCACACACACCAAACACACAGTGCACACACCAAACACACAATGGACACACACCAATCATACAATGCACACACACCAAACACACAACACACACATCAATCATACAATGCACACAGACCAATCACACAATGCACACACAAACACACAATGCACACACACCAAACACACAATGCACACACACCAAACACACAATGCACACATACCAATCACACGATGCACACATGCCAAACCACATCACACACATCAAACACACAATGCACACACACCAAACACACAAGGCACACATACCAATCACACAATGCACACATGCCAAACACACATCACACACATCAAACACAAAATGCACACACACCAAACACACAAGGCACAAACACCAATCACACAATGCAAACATGCCAAACACACATCACACACATCATACACACAATGCACACACGCACCAAACACACAATGCACACATACCAAACACACAATGCACACAAACCAATCACACAATGCACACACACCAAACACACAATGCACACACACCAAACACACAATGCACACATACCAATCACACAATGCACACATGCCAAACACACATCACACACATCAAACAAACAATGCACACACACCAAACACACAAGGCACAAACACCAATCACACAATGCACACACACCAAACACACAATGCACACATACCAAACACAAAATGCACACAAACCAATCACACAATGCACACACACCAATTAAACAATGCACATACACCAAAGACACAATGCACACACACCAATCACACACTGCACACACACCAAACACACAAGGCACAAACACCAATCACACAATGCACACACACCAAACACACAATGCACACATACCAAACACACAATGCACACACACCAAACACACAATGCACACACACCAATCACACACTGCACACACACCAAACACACAATGCACACACACCAAACACACAATGCACACACACCAAACACACAATGCACACACACCAAACTCACAATGCACACACACCAAACTCACAATTCACACACACCAAACACCCAATGCACACACACCAAACACAAAATGCACACACACCAAACACACAATGCACACACACCAAACACACATCACACACACCAAACACACAATGCACACACTTGAAACATACAATGCACACACACCAATCACACAACGCATACACACCAATCACACAATGCACACACACCAGTCACACAACGCACACATATCAAACACACAATGCACACACACCAAACACACAATGCACACACACCAAACACACAATGCACACACACCAAATACACAACACACAGACACCAAATACACAACACACAGACACCAATCACACAATGCACACGCACCAAACACTCAACACACGCACACCAATCACACAATGCACACACACCAAACACACAACACACACACACCAATCACACAATGAACACACACCAATCACACAATGCACACACACCAATCATACAATGCGCACACACCAATCACACAATGCGCACACACCAATCACACAATGGACACACACCAAACACACAATGCACACACACCAAACACACAATGCACACACACCAAACACACAAGGCACAAACACCAATCACACAATGCACACACACCAATCACACAATGCACACACACCAATCACACAATGCACACACACTAATCACACAATGGACACACACCAAACACACAAGGCACACACACCAATCACACAATGCACACACACCAATCACACAATGCACACACACCAATCACACAATGCACACATACCAATCACACAATGCACACATACCAAACACAAAATGCAAACACACTAAACACACAATGCACACACAACAATCACACAATGCACACACATCGAGCACACAATGCACACACACCAAACACACAGTGCACACACCAAACACACAATGCACACACATCAATCATACAATGCACACACACCAAACACACAACACACACATCAAACACACAATGCACACACACCAATCACACAATGCACACACATCAAACACACAATGCACACACACCAAACACACAATGCACACATACCAAACACACAATGCACACAAACCAATCACATAATGCACACACACCAAACACACAATGCACACACACCAAACACACAATGCACACACACCAAACACACAATGCACACATACCAATCACACGATGCACACATGCCAAACACACATCACACACATCAAACACACAATGCACACACACCAAACACACAAGGCACACATACCAATCACACAATGCACACATACCAAACACACAATGCACACAAACCAATCACACAATGCACACACACCAAATAAACAATGCACACACACCAAACACACATTGCACACACACCAATCACACACTGCACACACACCAAACACACAAGGCACAAACACCAATCACACAATGCACACACACCAAACACAAAATGCAAACACACTAAACACACAATGCACACACAACAATCACACAATGCACACACACCGAGCACACAATGCACACACACACCAAATACACAACACACAGACACCAAATACACAACACACAGACACCAATCACACAATGCACATGCACCAAACACTCAACACACGCACACCAATCACACAATGCACACACACCAAACACACAACACACACACACCAATCACACAATGAACACACACCAATCACACAATGCACTCACACCAATCACACAATGCACACACAACAATCACACAATGGACACACACTAAACACACAATGCACACACAACAATCACACAATGCACACACACCGAGCACACAATGCACACACTCCAAACACACAATGCTCACACCAAACACACAATGCACACACACCAAACACACAATGCACACATACCAAACACACAATGCACACAAACCAATCACACAATGCACACACACCAAATAAACAATGCACACACACCAAACACACAATGCACACACACCAATCACACAATGCACACATACCAATCACACAATGCACACATACCAAACACAAAATGCAAACACACTAAACACACAATGCACACACAACAATCACACAATGCACACACACCGAGCACACAATGTACACACACACCAAATACACAACACACAGACACCAAATACACAACACACAGACACCAATCACACAATGCACACGCACCAAACACTCAACACACGCACACAAATCACACAATGCACACACACCAAACACACAACACACACACACCAATCACACAATGAACACACACCAATCACACAATGCACACACACCAATCACACAATGCACACACACCAATCACACAATGGACACACACCAAACACACAATGCACACACAACAATCACACAATGCACACACACCGAGCACACAATGCACACACTCCAAACACACAATGCTCACACCAAACACACAATGCACACACACCAATCATACACTGCACACACATCAAACACACAACACACACATCAAACACACAATGCACACACACTAATCACACAATGCACACACATCAAACACACAATGCACACACACCAAACACACAACACACACATCAAACGCACAATGCACACACACCAAACACACAATGCACACACACCAAATACACAATGCACACACACCAATCACACAATGCACACACACCAAACGCACAATGCACACACACCAAACACACAATGCACACACACCAAATACACAATGCACACACACCAATCACACAATGCACACACATCAAACGCACAATGCACACACACCAAACACAAAATGCAAACACACTAAACACACAATGCACACACAACAATCACACAATGCACACACACCGAGCACACAATGCACACACACACCAAATACACAACACACAGACACCAAACACACAACACACAGACACCAATCACACAATGCACATGCACCAAACACTCAACACACGCACACCAATCACACAATGCACACACACCAAACACACAACACACACACACCAATCACACAATGAACACACACCAATCACACAATGCACACACACCAATCACACAATGCACACACAACAATCACACAATGGACACACACCAAACACACAATGCACACACAACAATCACACAATGCACACACACCGAGCACACAATGCACACACTCCAAACACACAATGCTCACACCAAACACACAATGCACACACACCAATCATACACTGCACACACATCAAACACACAACACACACATCAAACACACAATGCACACACACTAATCACACAATGCACACACATCAAACACACAATGCACACACACCAAACACACAAGGCACACACACCAATCACACAATGCACACACACCAAACACACAATGCACACATACCAAACACACAATGCACACAAACCAATCACACAATGCACACACACCAAATAAACAATGCACACACACCAAACACACAATGCACACACACCAATCACACAATGCACACATACCAATCACACAATGCACACATACCAAACACAAAATGCAAACACACTAAACACACAATGCACACACAACAATCACACAATGCACACACACCGAGCACACAATGTACACACACACCAAATACACAACACACAGACACCAAATACACAACACACAGACACCAATCACACAATGCACATGCACCAAACACTCAACACACGCACACCAATCACACAATGAACACACACCTATCACACAATGCACACACACCAATCACACAATGCACACACACCAATCACACAATGGACACACACCAAACACACAATGCACACACAACAATCACACAATGCACACACACCGAGCACACAATGCACAAACTCCAAACACACAATGCTCACACCAAACACACAATGCACACACACCAAACACACATCACACACATCAAACACACAATGCACACACACCAAATACACAAGGCACACACACCAATCACACAATGCACACACACCAATCACACAATGCATACACACCAATCACACAATGCACACACACCAAACACATAATGCACACACACCAAACACACAATGCACACAAACCATTCAGACAATGGACACACACCAAACACACAATGCACACACACCAATCATACACTGCACACACATCAAACACACAACACACACATCAAACACACAATGCACACACACTAATCACACAATGCACACACATCAAACACACAATGCACACACACCAAACACACAACACACACATCAAACGCACAATGCACACACACCAAACACACAATGCACACACACCAAATACACAATGCACACACACCAATCACACAATGCACACACACCAAACACACAATGCACACACACCAAACACACATCACACACATCAAACACACAATGCACACACACCAAATACACAAGGCACACACACCAATCACACAATGCACACACACCAATCACACAATGCATACACACCAATCACACAATGCACACACACCAAACACATAATGCACACACACCAAACACACAATGCACACAAACCATTCAGACAATGAACACACACCAAACACACAATGCACACACACCAAACACACAATGCACACACACCATTCACACAATTCACATACACCAAACACACAACATACACACCAAACACACACTGCACGCACACCAATCACAAAATGCACACACACCAAACACACAATGCACACACACCAAACACACAATGGACACACACCAATCACACAATGCACACACACCAATCGCACAATGCACACACACCAATCACACAATGCACACAGACACCAGTCACACAATGCACACGCACCAAACACCCAACACACGCACACCAATCACACAATCCACACACATCAATCACACAATGCACACACACCAATCACACAATGCACACACACCAAACACAAAATGCAAACACACTAAACACACAATGCACACACAACAATCACACAATGCACACACCGAGCACACAATGCACACACTCCAAACAAACAATGCACACACCAAACACACAATGCACACACACCAATCATACAATGCACACACACCAAACACACAACACACACATCAAACACACAATGCACACACACCAATCAGACAATGCGCACACATCAAACACACAATGCACACACACCAAACACACAACACACACATACCAAACACACAATGCACACAAACCAATCAAACAATGCACACACCAAACATACAATGCACACACACCAAACACACAATGCACACACACCAAACACACAATGCACACATACCAATCACACAATGCACACATGCCAAACACACATCACACACATCAAACACACAATGCACACACACCAAACACACAATGCACTCTTACCAATCACACAATGCACACATGCCCAACACACATCACACACATCAAACACACAATGCACACACACCAAACACACAATGCACACATACCAAACACACAATGCACACAAATCAATCAAGCAATGCACACACACCAAACACACAATGCACACACACCAATCACACAATGTACACACACCAATCACACAATGCACACACACCAATCACACAATGCACAAAAACCAATCACACACTGCACACACACCAAACATACAATGCACACACACCAAACACACAAGGCACAAACACCAATCACACAATGCACACATGCCCAACACACATCACACACATCAAACACACAATGCACACACAACAAACACACAATGCACACATACCAAACACACAATGCACACAAAGCAATCAAACAATGCACACACACCAAACACACAATGCACACACACCAAACACACAATGCACACATACCAATCACACAATGCACACATGCCAAACACACATCACACACATCAAACACACAATGCACACACACCAAACACACAAGGCACAAACACCAATCACACAATGCACACAAACCAATCACACAATGCACACACACCAATCACACAATGCACACACACCAATCACACAATGGACACACACCAAACACACAAGGCACACACACCAATCACACAATGTACACACACCAATCACACAATGCACACACACCAATCACACAATGCACACATACCAATCACACAATGCACACATACCAAACACAAAATGCAAACACACTAAACACACAATGCACACACAACAATCACACAATGCACACACACCGAGCACACAATGCACACACACCAAACACACAGTGCACACACCAAACACACAATGGACACACACCAATCATACAATGCACACACACCAAACATACAACACACACATCAAACACACAATGCACACACACCAATCACACAATGCACACACATCAAACACACAATGCACACACACCAAACACACAATGCACACATACCAAACACACAATGCACACAAACCAATCACATAATGCACACACACCAAACACACAATTCACACACACCAAACACACAATGCACACACACCAAACACACAATGCACACATACCAATCACACGATGCACACATGCCAAACACACATCACACACATCAAACACACAATGCACACACACCAAACACACAAGGCACACATACCAATCACACAATGCACACATGCCAAACACACATCACACACATCAAACACAAAATGCACACACACCAAACACACAAGGCACAAACACCAATCACACAATGCACACATGCCAAACACACATCACACACATCATACACACAATGCACACACGCACCAAACACACAAGGCACAAACACCAATCACACAATGCACACACACCAAACACACAATGCACACATACCAAACACACAATGCACACAAACCAATCACACAATGCACACACACCAAATAAACAATGCACACACAACAAACACACAATGCACACACACCAATCACACACTGCACACACACCAAACACACAAGGCACAAACACCAATCACACAATGCACACACACCAATCACACAATGCACACACACCAAACACACAATGCACACACACCAAACATACAATGCACACAAACCATTCACACAATGCACACACACCAAACACACAATGCACACACACCAATCAAACACTGCACACACACCAAACACACAATGCACACACACCAAACACACAATGCACACACACCAAACACACAATGCACACACACCAAACTCACAATGCACACACACCAAACTCACAATTCACACACACCAAACACCAATGCACACACACCAAACACACAATTCACACACCAAACACACAATGCACACACACCAAACACAAAATGCACACACACCAAACACACAATGCACACGCACCAAACACACATCACACACACCAAACACACAATGCACACACTTGAAACATACAATGCACACACACCAATCACACAACGCATACACACCAATCACACAATGCACACACACCAGTCACACAACGCACACATATCAAACACACAATGCACACACACCAAACACACAATGCACACACACCAAACACACAATGCACACACACCAAATACACAACACACAGACACCAAATACACAACACACAGACACCAATCACACAATGCACACGCACCAAACACTCAACACACGCACACCAATCACACAATGCACACACACCAAACACACAACACACACACACCAATCACACAATGAACACACACCAATCACACAATGCACACACACCAATCACACAATGCACACACACCAAGCACACAATGCACACACACCAATCACACAATGGACACACACCAAACACACAAGGCACACACACCAATCACACAATGCACACACACCAATCACACAATGCACACACACCAATCACACAATGCACACACACCAAACACAAAATGCAAACACACTAAACACACAATGCACACACAACAATCACACAATGCACACACACCGAGCACACAATGCACACACTCCAAACACACAATGCTCACACCAAACACACAATGCACACACACCAATCATACACTGCACACACATCAAACACACAACACACACATCAAACACACAATGCACACACACTAATCACACAATGCACACACATCAAACACACAATGCACACACACCAAACACACAACACACACATCAAACGCACAATGCACACACACCAAACACACAATGCACACACACCAAATACACAATGCACACACACCAATCACACAATGCACACACACCAAACACACAATGCACACACACCAAACACACATCACACACATCAAACACACAATGCACACACACCAAATACACAAGGCACACACACCAATCACACAATGCACACACGCCAATCACACAATGCACACACACCAATCACACAATGCACACACACCAAACACACAAGGCACACACACCAATCACACAATGCACACACACCAATCACACAATGCATACACACCAATCACACAATGCACGCACACCAAACACATAATGCACACACACCAAACACACAATGCACACAAACCATTCAGACAATGGACACACACCAAACACACAATGCACACACACCAAACACACAATGCACACACACCATTCACACAATTCACATACACCAAACACACAACATACACACCAAACACACACTGCACGCACACCAATCACAAAATGCACACACACCAAACACACAATGCACACACACCAAACACACAATGGACACACACCAATCACACAATGCACACACACCAATCACACAATGCACACACACCAATCACACAATGCACACATACCAATCACACAATGCACACATACCAAACACAAAATGCAAACACACTAAACACACAATGCACACACAACAATCACACAATGCACACACACCGAGCACACAATGCACACACATCAAACACACAGTGCACACACCAAACACACAATGGACACACACCAATCATACAATGCACACACACCAAACACACAACACACACATCAAACACACAATGCACACACACCAATCACACAATGCACACACATCAAACACACAATGCACACACACCAAACACACAATGCACACATACCAAACACACAATGCACACAAACCAATCACATGATGCACACACACCAAACACACAATGCACACACACCAAACACACAATGCACACACACCAAACACACAAGGCACAAACACCAATCACACAATGCACACATGCCAAACAGACATCACACACATCATACACACAACGCACACACGCACCAAACACACAATGCACACATACCAAACACACAATGCACACAAACCAATCACACAATGCACACACACCAAACACACAATGCACACACACCAAACACACAATGCACACATACCAATCACACAATGCACACATGCCAAACACACATCACACACATCAAACAAACAATGCACACACACCAAACACACAAGGCACAAACACCAATCACACAATGCACACACACCAAACACACAATGCACACATACCAAACACACAATGCACACAAACCAATCACACAATGCACACACACCAAATAAACAATGCACACACACCAAACACACAATGCACACACACCAATCACACACTGCACACACACCAAACACACAAGGCACAAACACCAATCACACAATGCACACACACCAAACACACAATGCACACACACCAAACACACAATGCACACAAACCATTCACACAATGCACACACACCAAACACACAATGCACACACACCAATCACACACTGCACACACACCAAACACACAATGCACACACACAAAACACACAATGCACACACGCCAATCACACAATGCACACACACCAATCACACAATGCACACACACCAAACACACAAGGCACACACACCAATCACACAATGCACACACACCAATCACACAATGCATACACACCAATCACACAATGCACACACACCAAACACATAATGCACACACACCAAACACACAATGCACACAAACCATTCAGACAATGGACACACACCAAACACACAATGCACACACACCAAACACACAATGCACACACACCATTCACACAATTCACATACACCAAACACACAACATACACACCAAACACACACTGCACGCACACCAATCACAAAATGCACACACACCAAACACACAATGCACACACACCAAACACACAATGGACACACACCAATCACACAATGCACACACACCAATCACACAATGCACACACACCAATCACACAATGCACACATACCAATCACACAATGCACACATACCAAACACAAAATGCAAACACACTAAACACACAATGCACACACAACAATCACACAATGCACACACACCGAGCACACAATGCACACACACCAAACACACAGTGCACACACCAAACACACAATGGACACACACCAATCATGCAATGCACACACACCAAACACATAACACACACATCAATCATACAATGCACACAAACCAATCACATAATGCACACACACCAAACACACAATGCACACACACCAAACACACAATGCACACACACCAAACACACAATGCACACATACCAATCACACGATGCACACATGCCAAACCACATCACACACATCAAACACACAATGCACACACACCAAACACACAAGGCACACATACCAATCACTCAATGCACACATGCCAAACACACATCACACACATCAAACACAAAATGCACACACACCAAACACACAAGGCACAAACACCAATCACACAATGCACACATGCCAAACACACATCACACACATCATACACACAATGCACACACGCACCAAACACACAATGCACACATACCAAACACACAATGCACACAAAGCAATCACACAATGCACACACACCAAACACACAATGCACACACACCAAACACACAATGCACACATACCAATCACACAATGCACACATGCCAAACACACATCACACACATCAAACAAACAATGCACACACACCAAACACACAAGGCACAAACACCAATCACACAATGCACACACACCAAACACACAATGCACACATACCAAACACACAATGCACACAAACCAATCACACAATGCACACACACCAAATAAACAATGCACACACACCAAACACACAATGCACACACACCAATCACACACTGCACACACACCAAACACACAAGGCACAAACACCAATCACACAATGCACACACACCAAACACACAATGCACACATACCAAACACACAATGCACACACACCAAACACACAATGCACACACACCAATCACACACTGCACACACACCAAACACACAATGCACACACACCAAACACACAATGCACACACACCAAACACACAATGCACACACACCAAATACACAACACACAGACACCAAATACACAACACACAGACACCAATCACACAATGCACACGCACCAAACACTCAACACACGCACACCAATCACACAATGCACACACACCAAACACACAACACACACACACCAATCACACAATGAACACACACCAATCACACAATGCACACACACCAATCACACAATGCGCACACACCAATCACACAATGGACACACACCAAACACACAAGGCACACACACCAATCACACAATGCACACACACCAAACACAAAATGCAAACACACCAAACACACAATGCACACACAACAATCACACAATGCACACACACCGAGCACACAATGCACACACTCCAAACACACAATGCTCACACCAAACACACAATGCACACACACCAATCATACACTGCACACACATCAAACACACAACACACACATCAAACACACAATGCACACACACTAATCACACAATGCACACACATCAAACACACAATGCACACACACCAAACACACAACACACACATCAAACGCACAATGCACACACACCAAACACACAATGCACACACACCAAATACACAATGCACACACACCAATCACACAATGCACACACACCAAACACACAATGCACACACACCAAACACACATCACACACATCAAACACACAATGCACACACACCAAATACACAAGGCACACACAGCAATCACACAATGCACACACGCCAATCACACAATGCACACACACCAATCACACAATGCACACACACCAAACACACAAGGCACACACACCAATCACACAATGCACACACACCAATCACACAATGCATACACACCAATCACACAATGCACACACACCAAACACATAATGCACACACACCAAACACACAATGCACACAAACCATTCAGACAATGGACACACACCAAACACGCAATGCACACACACACCAAACACACAATGCACACACACCATTCACACAATTCACATACACCAAACACACAACATACACACCAAACACACACTGCACGCACACCAATCACAAAATGCACACACACCAAACACACAATGCACACACACCAAACACACAATGGACACACACCAATCACACAATGCACACACACCAATCACACAATGCACACACACCAATCACACAATGCACACACACCAAACACACAATGCACACACACCAAACACACAATGCACACACACCATTCACACAATTCACATACACCAAACACACAACATACACACCAAACACACACTGCACGCATACCAATCACAAAATCCACACACACCAAACACACAATGGACACACACCAATCACACAATGCACACACACCAAACACACAATACACACACCAAACACACAATTTACACACCAAACACACAATGCACACAAACCAAACACACAATGCACACACACCAAACACACAATGCACACACACCAAACACACATCACACACACCAACACACAATGCACACACTTGAAACACACAATGCACACACACCAATCACACAACGCACACACACCAATCACACAACGCACACACACCAGTCACACAACGCACACATATCAAACACACAATGTACACACACCAAACACACAATGCACACACACTAAACACACAATGCACACACACCAAATACACAACACACAGACGTCAAATACACAACACACAGACACCAATCACACAATGCACACGCACCAAACACTCAACACACGCACACCAATCACACAATCCACACACATCAATCACACAATGCACACACACCAATCACACAATGCACACACAGCAAACACAAAATGCAAACACACTAAACACACAATGCACACACAACAATCACACAATGCACACACACACCAATCAGACAATGCGCACACACCAAACACACAATGCACACACACCAAACACACAATGCACACATACCAATCACACAATGCACACATGCCAAACACACATCACACACATCAAACACACAATGCACACACACCAAACACACAAGGCACACACACCAATCACACAATGCACACATGCCAAACACACATCACACACATCAAACACACAATGCACACACACCAAACACACAATGCACTGTTACCAAACACACAATGCACACAAACCAATCACACAATGCACACACACCAAACACACAATGCGCACACACCAAACACACAAGGCACAAACACCAATCACACAATGCACACATGCCCAACACACATCACACACATCAAACATACAATGCACACACACCAAACACACAATGCACACATACCAAACACACAATGCACACAAACCAATCAAACAATGCACACACACCAAACACACAATGCACACACACCAAACACACAATGCACACATACCAATCACACAATGCACACATGCCAAACACACATCACACGCATCAAACACACAATGCACACACACCAAACACACAAGGCACAAACACCAATCACACAATGCACACACCAATCACACAATCCACACACACCAATCACACAATGCATACACACCAATCACACAATGCACGCACACCAAACACATAATGCACACACACCAAACACACAATGCACACAAACCATTCAGACAATGGACACACACCAAACACACAATGCACACACACCAAACACACAATGCACACACACCATTCACACAATTCACATACACCAAACACACAACATACACACCAAACACACACTGCACGCACACCAATCACAAAATGCACACACAGCAAACACACAATGCACACACACCAAACACACAATGGACACACACCAATCACACAATGCACACACACCAATCACACAATGCACACACACCAATCACACAATGCACACATACCAATCACACAATGCACACATACCAAACACAAAATGCAAACACACTAAACACACAATGCACACACAACAATCACACAATGCACACACACCGAGCACACAATGCACACACATCAAACACACAGTGCACACACCAAACACACAATGGACACACACCAATCATACAATGCACACACACCAAACACACAACACACACATCAAACACACAATGCACACACACCAATCACACAATGCACACACATCAAACACACAATGCACACACACCAAACACACAATGCACACATACCAAACACACAATGCACACAAACCAATCACATGATGCACACACACCAAACACACAATGCACACACACCAAACACACAATGCACACACACCAAACACACAAGGCACAAACACCAATCACACAATGCACACATGCCAAACAGACATCACACACATCATACACACAACGCACACACGCACCAAACACACAATGCACACATACCAAACACACAATGCACACAAACCAATCACACAATGCACACACACCAAACACACAATGCACACACACCAAACACACAATGCACACATACCAATCACACAATGCACACATGCCAAACACACATCACACACATCAAACAAACAATGCACACACACCAAACACACAAGGCACAAACACCAATCACACAATGCACACACACCAAACACACAATGCACACATACCAAACACACAATGCACACAAACCAATCACACAATGCACACACACCAAATAAACAATGCACACACACCAAACACACAATGCACACACACCAATCACACACTGCACACACACCAAACACACAAGGCACAAACACCAATCACACAATGCACACACACCAAACACACAATGCACACACACCAAACACACAATGCACACAAACCATTCACACAATGCACACACACCAAACACACAATGCACACACACCAATCACACACTGCACACACACCAAACACACAATGCACACACACAAAACACACAATGCACGCACGCCAATCACACAATGCACACACACCAATCACACAATGCACACACACCAAACACACAAGGCACACACACCAATCACACAATGCACACACACCAATCACACAATGCATACACACCAATCACACAATGCACACACACCAAACACATAATGCACACACACCAAACACACAATGCACACAAACCATTCAGACAATGGACACACACCAAACACACAATGCACACACACCAAACACACAATGCACACACACCATTCACACAATTCACATACACCAAACACACAACATACACACCAAACACACACTGCACGCACACCAATCACAAAATGCACACACACCAAACACACAATGCACACACACCAAACACACAATGGACACACACCAATCACACAATGCACACACACCAATCACACAATGCACACACACCAATCACACAATGCACACATACCAATCACACAATGCACACATACCAAACACAAAATGCAAACACACTAAACACACAATGCACACACAACAATCACACAATGCACACACACCGAGCACACAATGCACACACACCAAACACACAGTGCACACACCAAACACACAATGGACACACACCAATCATGCAATGCACACACACCAAACACATAACACACACATCAATCATACAATGCACACAAACCAATCACATAATGCACACACACCAAACACACAATGCACACACACCAAACACACAATGCACACACACCAAACACACAATGCACACATACCAATCACACGATGCACACATGCCAAACCACATCACACACATCAAACACACAATGCACACACACCAAACACACAAGGCACACATACCAATCACACAATGCACACATGCCAAACACACATCACACACATCAAACACAAAATGCACACACACCAAACACACAAGGCACAAACACCAATCACACAATGCACACATGCCAAACACACATCACACACATCATACACACAATGCACACACGCACCAAACACACAATGCACACATACCAAACACACAATGCACACAAAGCAATCACACAATGCACACACACCAAACACACAATGCACACACACCAAACACACAATGCACACATACCAATCACACAATGCACACATGCCAAACACACATCACACACATCAAACAAACAATGCACACACACCAAACACACAAGGCACAAACACCAATCACACAATGCACACACACCAAACACACAATGCACACATACCAAACACACAATGCACACAAACCAATCACACAATGCACACACACCAAATAAACAATGCACACACACCAAACACACAATGCACACACACCAATCACACACTGCACACACACCAAACACACAAGGCACAAACACCAATCACACAATGCAAACACACCAAACACACAATGCACACATACCAAACACACAATGCACACACACCAAACACACAATGCACACACACCAATCACACACTGCTCACACACCAAACACACAATGCACACACACCAAACACACAATGCACACACACCAAACACACAATGCACACACACCAAACTCACAATGCACACACACCAAACTCACAATTCACACACACCAAACACCCAATGCACACACACCAAACACACAATTCACACACCAAACACACAATGCACACACACCAAACACAAAATGCACACACACCAAACACACAATGCACACACACCAAACACACATCACACACACCAAACACACAATGCACACACTTGAAACATACAATGCACACACACCAATCACACAACGCATACACACCAATCACACAATGCACACACACCAGTCACACAACGCACACATATCAAACACACAATGCACACACACCAAACACACAATGCACACACACCAAACACACAATGCACACACACCAAATACACAACACACAGACACCAAATACACAACACACAGACACCAATCACACAATGCACACGCACCAAACACTCAACACACGCACACCAATCACACAATGCACACACACCAAACACACAACACACACACACCAATCACACAATGAACACACACCAATCACACAATGCACACACACCAATCACACAATGCGCACACACCAATCACACAATGGACACACACCAAACACACAAGGCACACACACCAATCACACAATGCACACACACCAAACACAAAATGCAAACACACCAAACACACAATGCACACACAACAATCACACAATGCACACACACCGAGCACACAATGCACACACTCCAAACACACAATGCTCACACCAAACACACAATGCACACACACCAATCATACACTGCACACACATCAAACACACAACACACATATCAAACACACAATGCACACACACTAATCACACAATGCACACACATCAAACACACAATGCACACACACCAAACACACAACACACACATCAAACGCACAATGCACACACACCAAACACACAATGCACACACACCAAATACACAATGCACACACACCAATCACACAATGCACACACACCAAACACACAATGCACACACACCAAACACACATCACACACATCAAACACACAATGCACACACACCAAATACACAAGGCACACACAGCAATCACACAATGCACACACGCCAATCACACAATGCACACACACCAATCACACAATGCACACACACCAAACACACAAGGCACACACACCAATCACACAATGCACACACACCAATCACACAATGCATACACACCAATCACACAATGCACACACACCAAACACATAATGCACACACACCAAACACACAATGCACACAAACCATTCAAACAATGGACACACACCAAACACACAATGCACACACACCAAACACACAATGCACACACACCATTCACACAATTCACATACACCAAACACACAACATACACACCAAACACACACTGCACGCACACCAATCACAAAATGCACACACACCAAACACACAATGCACACACACCAAACACACAATGGACACACACCAATCACACAATGCACACACACCAATCACACAATGCACACACACCAATCACACAATGCACACACACCAAACACACAATGCACACACACCAAACACACAATGCACACACACCATTCACACAATTCACATACACCAAACACACAACATACACACCAAACACACACTGCACGCATACCAATCACAAAATCCACACACACCAAACACACAATGGACACACACCAATCACACAATGCACACACACCAAACACACAATACACACACCAAACACACAATTTACACACCAAACACACAATGCACACAAACCAAACACACAATGCACACACACCAAACACACAATGCACACACACCAAACACACATCACACACACCAACACACAATGCACACACTTGAAACACACAATGCACACACACCAATCACACAACGCACACACACCAATCACACAACGCACACACACCAGTCACACAACGCACACATATCAAACACACAATGTACACACACCAAACACACAATGCACACACACTAAACACACAATGCACACACACCAAATACACAACACACAGACGTCAAATACACAACACACAGACACCAATCACACAATGCACACGCACCAAACACTCAACACACGCACACCAATCACACAATCCACACACATCAATCACACAATGCACACACACCAATCACACAATGCACACACAGCAAACACAAAATGCAAACACACTAAACACACAATGCACACACAACAATCACACAATGCACACACACACCAATCAGACAATGCGCACACACCAAACACACAATGCACACACACCAAACACACAATGCACACATACCAATCACACAATGCACACATGCCAAACACACATCACACACATCAAACACACAATGCACACACACCAAACACACAAGGCACACACACCAATCACACAATGCACACATGCCAAACACACATCACACACATCAAACACACAATGCACACACACCAAACACACAATGCACTGTTACCAAACACACAATGCACACAAACCAATCACACAATGCACACACACCAAACACACAATGCGCACACACCAAACACACAAGGCACAAACACCAATCACACAATGCACACATGCCCAACACACATCACACACATCAAACATACAATGCACACACACCAAACACACAATGCACACATACCAAACACACAATGCACACAAACCAATCAAACAATGCACACACACCAAACACACAATGCACACACACCAAACACACAATGCACACATACCAATCACACAATGCACACATGCCAAACACACAACACACACATCAAACACACAATGCACACACACCAATCACACAATGCACACACATCAAACACACAATGCACACACACCAAACACACAATGCACACATACCAAACACACAATGCACACAAACGAATCACATAATGCACGCACACCAAACACACAATGCACACACACCAAACACACAATGCACACACACCAAACACACAATGCACACATACCAATCACACGATGCACACATGCCAAACACACATCACACACATCAAACACACAATGCACACACACCAAACACACAAGGCACAAACACCAATCACACAATGCACACACACCAAACACACAATGCACACATACCAAACACACAATGCACACAAACCAATCACACAATGCACACACACCAAATAAACAATGCACACACACCAAACACACAATGCACACACACCAATCACACACTGCACACACACCAAACACACAAGGCACAAACACCAATCACACAATGCACACACACCAATCACACAATGCACACACACCAAACACACAATGCACACACACCAAACACACAATGCACACAAACCATTCACACAATGCACACACACCAAACACACAATGCACACACACCAATCACACACTGCACACACACCAAACACACAATGCACACACACCAAACACACAATGCACACACACCATTCACACAATGCACATACACCAAACACACAACATACACAGCAAACACACAATGCACGCACACCAATCACAAAATGCACACACACCAAACACACAATGCACACAAACCAATCACACACTGCACACACACCAAACACACAATGCACACACACCAAACTCACAATTCACACACCAAACACACAATGCACACACAGCAAACACACAATGCACACACACCAAACACACAATGCACACACACCAAACACACATCACACACACCAAACACACAATGCACACACTTGAAACATACAATGCACACACACCAATCACACAACGCACACACACCAATCACACAACGCACACACACCAGTCACACAATGCACACACTCCAAACACACAACACACACGCACCAATTACACAATGCACACACACCAATCACACAATGTACACACACCAAACACACAACACACACACACCAAAAACACAATTCACACACACCATTTACACAACACACACACACTGAACACACAGTGCACACACACCAAACACACAATGCACACACATCGAACACACAATGCACACACACCGAACACACAATGCACACACACCAAACACACAATGCACACACACCAAACACACATTGCACACACACCAAACAACACAATGCACACACATCAATCACACAATGCACACACACCAAACACACAATGCACACACACCAGTCACACAACGCACACATATCAAACACACAATGCACACACACCAAACACACAATGCACACACACCAAACACACAATGCACACACACCAAATACACAACACACAGACACCAAATACACAACACACAGACACCAATCACACAATGCACACGCACCAAACACTCAACACACGCACACCAATCACACAATGCACACACACCAAACACACAACACACACACACCAATCACACAATGAACACACACCAATCACACAATGCACACACACCAATCACACAATGCGCACACACCAATCACACAATGGACACACACCAAACACACAAGGCACACACACCAATCACACAATGCACACACACCAAACACAAAATGCAAACACACCAAACACACAATGCACACACAACAATCACACAATGCACACACACCGAGCACACAATGCACACACTCCAAACACACAATGCTCACACCAAACACACAATGCACACACACCAATCATACACTGCACACACATCAAACACACAACACACATATCAAACACACAATGCACACACACTAATCACACAATGCACACACATCAAACACACAATGCACACACACCAAACACACAACACACACATCAAACGCACAATGCACACACACCAAACACACAATGCACACACACCAAATACACAATGCACACACACCAATCACACAATGCACACACACCAAACACACAATGCACACACACCAAACACACATCACACACATCAAACACACAATGCACACACACCAAATACACAAGGCACACACAGCAATCACACAATGCACACACGCCAATCACACAATGCACACACACCAATCACACAATGCACACACACCAAACACACAAGGCACACACACCAATCACACAATGCACACACACCAATCACACAATGCATACACACCAATCACACAATGCACACACACCAAACACATAATGCACACACACCAAACACACAATGCACACAAACCATTCAGACAATGGACACACACCAAACACACAATGCACACACACCAAACACACAATGCACACACACCATTCACACAATTCACATACACCAAACACACAACATACACACCAAACACACACTGCACGCACACCAATCACAAAATGCACACACACCAAACACACAATGCACACACACCAAACACACAATGGACACACACCAATCACACAATGCACACACACCAATCACACAATGCACACACACCAATCACACAATGCACACACACCAAACACACAATGCACACACACCAAACACACAATGCACACACACCATTCACACAATTCACATACACCAAACACACAACATACACACCAAACACACACTGCACGCATACCAATCACAAAATCCACACACACCAAACACACAATGGACACACACCAATCACACAATGCACACACACCAAACACACAATACACACACCAAACACACAATTTACACACCAAACACACAATGCACACAAACCAAACACACAATGCACACACACCAAACACACAATGCACACACACCAAACACACATCACACACACCAACACACAATGCACACACTTGAAACACACAATGCACACACACCAATCACACAACGCACACACACCAATCACACAACGCACACACACCAGTCACACAACGCACACATATCAAACACACAATGTACACACACCAAACACACAATGCACACACACTAAACACACAATGCACACACACCAAATACACAACACACAGACGTCAAATACACAACACACAGACACCAATCACACAATGCACACGCACCAAACACTCAACACACGCACACCAATCACACAATCCACACACATCAATCACACAATGCACACACACCAATCACACAATGCACACACAGCAAACACAAAATGCAAACACACTAAACACACAATGCACACACAACAATCACACAATGCACACACACACCAATCAGACAATGCGCACACACCAAACACACAATGCACACACACCAAACACACAATGCACACATACCAATCACACAATGCACACATGCCAAACACACATCACACACATCAAACACACAATGCACACACACCAAACACACAAGGCACACACACCAATCACACAATGCACACATGCCAAACACACATCACACACATCAAACACACAATGCACACACACCAAACACACAATGCACTGTTACCAAACACACAATGCACACAAACCAATCACACAATGCACACACACCAAACACACAATGCGCACACACCAAACACACAAGGCACAAACACCAATCACACAATGCACACATGCCCAACACACATCACACACATCAAACATACAATGCACACACACCAAACACACAATGCACACATACCAAACACACAATGCACACAAACCAATCAAACAATGCACACACACCAAACACACAATGCACACACACCAAACACACAATGCACACATACCAATCACACAATGCACACATGCCAAACACACATCACACGCATCAAACACACAATGCACACACACCAAACACACAAGGCACAAACACCAATCACACAATGCACACACCAATCACACAATCCACACACACCAATCACACAATGCACACACACCAAACACACAACACACACATCAAACACACAATGCACACACACCAATCACACAATGCACACACATCAAACACACAATGCACACACACCAAACACACAATGCACACATACCAAACACACAATGCACACAAACCAATCACATAATGCACGCACACCAAACACACAATGCACACACACCAAACACACAATGCACACACACCAAACACACAATGCACACATACCAATCACACGATGCACACATGCCAAACACACATCACACACATCAAACACACAATGCACACACACCAAACACACAAGGCACAAACACCAATCACACAATGCACACACACCAAACACACAATGCACACATACCAAACACACAATGCACACAAACCAATCACACAATGCACACACACCAAATAAACAATGCACACACACCAAACACACAATGCACACACACCAATCACACACTGCACACACACCAAACACACAAGGCACAAACACCAATCACACAATGCACACACACCAATCACACAATGCACACACACCAAACACACAATGCACACACACCAAACACACAATGCACACAAACCATTCACACAATGCACACACACCAAACACACAATGCACACACACCAATCACACACTGCACACACACCAAACACACAATGCACACACACCAAACACACAATGCACACACACCATTCACACAATGCACATACACCAAACACACAACATACACAGCAAACACACAATGCACGCACACCAATCACAAAATGCACACACACCAAACACACAATGCACACAAACCAATCACACACTGCACACACACCAAACACACAATGCACACACACCAAACTCACAATTCACACACCAAACACACAATGCACACACAGCAAACACACAATGCACACACACCAAACACACAATGCACACACACCAAACACAAAATGCACACACACCAAGCACACAATGCACACATACCAAACACACAATGCACACAAACCAATCACACAATGCACACACACCAAATAAACAATGCACACACACCAAACACACAATGCACACACACCAATCACACACTGCACACACACCAAACACACAAGGCACAAACACCAATCACACAATGCACACACACCAATCACACAATGCACACACACCAAACACACAATGCACACACACCAAACACACAATGCACACAAACCATTCACACAATGCACACACACCAAACACACAATGCACACACACCAATCACACACTGCACACACACCAAACACACAATGCACACACACCAAACACACAATGCACACACACCATTCACACAATGCACATACACCAAACACACAACATACACAGCAAACACACAATGCACGCACACCAATCACAAAATGCACACACACCAAACACACAATGCACACAAACCAATCACACACTGCACACACACCAAACACACAATGCACACACACCAAACTCACAATTCACACACCAAACACACAATGCACACACAGCAAACACACAATGCACACACACCAAACACACAATGCACACACACCAAACACACATCACACACACCAAACACACAATGCACACACTTGAAACATACAATGCACACACACCAATCACACAACGCACACACACCAATCACACAACGCACACACACCAGTCACACAATGCACACACTCCAAACACACAACACACACGCACCAATTACACAATGCACACACACCAATCACACAATGTACACACACCAAACACACAACACACACACACCAAAAACACAATTCACACACACCATTTACACAACACACACACACTGAACACACAGTGCACACACACCAAACACACAATGCACACACATCGAACACACAATGCACACACACCGAACACACAATGCACACACACCAAACACACAATGCACACACACCAAACACACATTGCACACACACCAAACAACACAATGCACACACATCAATCACACAATGCACACACACCAAACACACAATGCACACACACCAATCACACAATGCACACACACCAATCACACAATGCACACACACCAAACATACAATGCACACACATCAATCACACAATGCACACACACCAAACACACAATGCACACACACTAATGACACATTGCACACACACGATTCACGCACTGCACACACACCAAACACACAAAATACACATCAAACACACACTGCACACACACCAATCACACAATGCACACACACCAAACACACAATGCACACACACCAATCACACAATGCACACACACCAATCACACAACACACACATCAAACACACATGACACACGTCAAACACACAATGCACACACCAAACACACAATGCACACACACCAAACACACAATGCACACACACCAAATACACAATGCACACACACCAATCACACAATGCACACACACCAAACACAGGACGCACACACACCAAACACACATCACACACATCAAACACACAATGCACACACACCAAACACACAATGCACACACTCCAAACACACAACACACACGCACCAATTACACAATGCACACACACCAAACACACAACACACACACACCAATTACACAACACACACACACTGAACACACAATGCACACACACCAAACACACAATGCACACACACCAAACACACAATGCACACACACCGAACACACAATGCACACACACCAAACACACAATGCACACACACCAAACACACAATGCACACACACCAAACACATATTGCACACACAATGCACACACACCGAACACACAATGCACACACACCAATCACACAATGCACACACATCAAACACACAATGCGCACACATCGAACACACAATGCACACACACCAAACACACAATGCACACACACCAAACACACATTGCACACACAATGCACACACACCGAACACACAATGCACACACACCAATCACACAATGCACACACATCAAACACACAATGCGCACACACCAATCACACAACACACTTACACCAATCACACAACAACACAGATACTTGGTTTCAGATCAGCATTAAACATGGATCCCGGATGTTAAAATGACTGCCCCAGTGGCTCGATGAATACATACACTCGGCTGAGACATACGGCTCTAAATTTAATGCTCATTCCTCAGAAGCGGCGCGTGGTAGGGTGCATGGTGAGGGAATCAAGTTGAATTCAGGATTCCCAGGCTTGGGAGGCAAAATCCGCCCATTTTCCTGTTTTTGTTCCTAGAGCCACTGCTGGAAGAGCCCATGTGCAACAAGCATCGGGAGAGGGCAGGAATGGGCTGAGCTGGGAGGGACTCCAATATTGGAGACTGAGGATCCTGACTTCAATAGCAAAGTGCAGTCAGGATCAGATAGAACTGTGGACAAGGATTACGTGAGGTGGAAAATAGGGAAACAAATAAACAAACTGATATAATTTATATACAGGCAGCAAATGTGAATATTGAAAATCAGAATCTTCTGAAAACAAATGGTAGCACTAGCATAAAACAAAAGCAAAATACTGTGGGTGCAGGAATCTGAAATAAAAACTGAAAATGTTGGAAACATAAAAACATAGAAAATAGGTGCAGGAGTAGGCCATTCGGCCCTTCGAGCCTGCACCACCATTCAATAAGATCATGGCTGATCATTCCCTCAGTACCCCTTTCCTCTCTCCATATCCCTTGATCCCCTTAGTCATAAGGGCCATATCTAACTCCCTCTTGAATATATCTAACGAACTGGCCTCAACAACTCTCTGCGGCAGGGAATTCCACAGGTTAACAACTCTCTGAGTGAAGAAGTTTCTCCTCATCTTGGTCCTAAATGGCTTACCCCTTATCCTTAGACTGTGTCCCCTGGTTCTGGACTTCCCCAACACCGGGAACATTCTTCCTGCATCTAACCGTCAGAATTTTATATGTTTCTATGAGATTCCCTCTCATTCTTCTAAACTCCAGTGAATACAGGCCCAGTCGATCCAGTCTCTCCTCATATGTCAGTCCCGCCATCCCGGGAATCAGTAAATCTCAGCTGGTCAGATGGTGGTCGGCTTGGATCGTGTCGTAATGCACTGCTCTGTGGAGTGGTTGGGCTTTCAGTCACGGATGTGAATCCATTCTCTTGAGTTCCCAAACTCATTGAGCTTGTAAGTGATGCCAAGGGGAAGCCAGGAGACGGAATAGGGAGAGAAAACTGAGAATCTACTCCTAAAACACAGATTACAGAGCAGAACACCTAAAATCAGGTTCCAGACCAGCACAGGGCAGGACAACAGGTTCTACACCAGCACAGCAGAGATCCTGGGAATAGCTGACCTGTCTGCCTCTGCGATCGGGGGACCTTGAAATTGAGGGACATTTATTTTACTTGAAGCTGACATTCTCCAGAGAGGCAGTGACAGTGCGTTATTAAATGACACATTTGTGGCTGCGCCAATAAAATATTAGGTCGACCGAAACTATTGTTTTCGGTCCCCGCCACAAACTCCTTTCCCTTGCCACTGATACTCCATCCCTCTCCCCAACATTTGTCTAAAGATGAAATTTACTCTTTGCAACTTTGGTGTCATATTTGACCCAGAAATGAGCTTTCGACCATATATCCGCAGCATAACTAAGACCGCCCATTTCCACCTCGGTAACATCGCCCGTTTCCTCGGATCATCCAGTGTTGAAACTCATATCCATGCCTTTGTTATCTCGAGACTTGACTATTCCAACACACTCCTGGCGGGTCTCCTGCATTCTACCCTACGTAAACTTGAGGTGATCCAAAACTCGGCTGCCCGTGTCCTAACCCGCACCAAGTCCCGCTCACCCATCACCCCTGTACTCGCTGACCTACATTAGATCCCAGTTAAGCAACGCCTCAATTTCAAAATTCTCATCCTTGTTTTCTCCATCTCGCCATGACTTCGCCCCTCCCTATCTCTGCAATCTCCTTCAGCCTCACAACCTCCCTTCCCCCCATCCTCGAGATATCTGCTCTCCTCTAATTCTGCCCTCTTGAGCATCCCTGATTATAATCGCTCAACCATTGGTGATGGCCGTGCCTTCTGTTCTCTCGGCCCTAAGCTCTGGAATTCCCCGACTAACCCTCTCTGCTTCTCTACCTCTCTTTCCTCCTTTAAAATTCTACTTAAAACCTACCTCTTTGACCAAGCTTTTGGTCACCTGCCCTAATTTCTCCTTATGTGGCTCGGTGTCAAATCTTTTGTTTCATAATACTCCTGTGAAGCACCTTGGGATGTTTCACTATGTTAAAGGCGCTATATAAATATAAGTTGTTGTTATTATTGTTGCTTATTCTGCATTAGAGTCTGTCACATTACATCCTAGACACAAAGGGGAGGTTTTTGAATGAATTCAAGATTTACAAATCTTTGGCAGATTTTGTCTCGGGTAGTGGTACTGGTCCCTCCCATAAATGGTCTGACTGCCTTATAGGGGCCGAATTTGGTCAAGGTCTCCGCCCACCCAAGTGCCGCCAATGGCCGCCGAGGTACCGGACGGTACTTTGGGCAGGTTATTCATCGGTGAGGGCCCTCGAAGGTCAGCGGGCGGCAACTGAACGACGTACGGCAGCAATCTGGGCGGCAGCGGGCGGGAGGTCCCATTCTCGGCGGCAGAGTCGCTTGCTGCCCAAGTGCCGCCGAGGGTTGGAGTCGGGGCCTACGGAGGGTCGAACAGCTGGGGGAAAAAATCATCAAAAGGAAAACATTTTTCAACCATCGGAAGACCTTCAGGGGACACCATCCAGGTAAGTCACTGTGGAGAGAAAAAATATACAGCATCCAACCAGCGATCCACCCCCGTTCTGTCATCGACTCCTGCTAACTCCCGCCTGCATCAATCTGGGAGCTCGGCGGGCGGGAGGTCAGTTGCGCCACTCGGCTGTCTGCTGACGTCAGCGGGCGGTCCCTGGCGACTCTCCCCTCCCGCCCGCTCCAGGCCACGTCGAAAGTGGCACTGGGCAGTTCTTCACGAGGAATGTCGGTGGCAGTGGGCGGTGAGTTGATCAATTTCAGCCTCGATTGCATGACCCAGCGGTGTGTAACAATAGGCCTCCCCCACCTTCTGATCTGAACTTTACAATGTGCTTTTCACAAGTCTGCTTCTCCAATCTTTTCAAAGGCAGCCTAAGAAAGGTGATGCCAGATGCGAATAACTGAGCAACTTTATTTCACTGACAGCAGGCAAATATAGAGTAACAGTCAAAGCACTTACTTAGCTTAATCTCACCTGCCCTCGAGACCAGGGGATTAAAGGAACCATGCGCTCTATCCCTTTCGTGGCCTGACTTATTTGTTTATGGCATTACATTTCTTTCAGACTACGTCTAACTACAAAAACTGGCCTCCTGCACCTTATGAAATGTCCAGTTCCAGGACCCAGGCCTTCGGCCTAGACCCTTGTAGTCTTTTGTATTGTTTTAAAAACTGACTGCCCAATCATCCCTTTGACCCACTTGTGGCTTGTGATGTTGTTTTTTTTTTTCTCTGGTAGCGATTCACTAGTAGATGCCACACTTCAACTGGAGTACTGTGTCCAATTCTGGGCACCACACTTTCGGAAGGATGTGAAGGGTTCGGAGAGGGTGCAGAAAAGATTTACAAGAATAATTCCAGGGGATGAGGGACTTCAGTTGCATGGATAGACTGGAGCTGCTAAGGTTGTTCTCCTTAGAGCAGAGAAGAGCGAGAGCAGATTCGGAAAATCATGAGGGGTCTGGACATGGAATGTGGGTGGCACTGGCGAGGCAGGTATTTATTGCCCATTCCCTAATTGCCCTTGAGAAGATGGTGGTGAGCTGCCGCCTTGAACTGCTGCAGTCCGTGTGGTGAAGGTGCTCCCACAGTGCTGTTGGGGAGGTTGTTCCAGGATCTTGTTCCAGCCACGTTGAAGAAACAGCGATATATTTCCAAGTCAGGATGGTGTGTGACTTGGAGGGGAACATGGAGGTCGTGGTGTTCACACGTGCCCTTGTCTTTCTAGGTGGAAGAGGTCGAGGGTTTGGGAGGTGCTGCCAAAAAAGCCTTGGCGAGTTGCTGCAGTGCATCTTGTCGATGGTACACATCACCATCATAGGCAGTCCCTCGAAATCGAGGAAGACTTGCTTCCACTCCCAAAGTGAGTTCTTTAGTGGCTGAACAGTCCAACACGAAGGCCACAGACTCTGTCACAGGTGGGACAGATATTCGTCGGGGGAAGTGGGGGGGTGGCACTGATTTACCGCACGCTCCTTCCGCTGCCTGCGCCTGACCTCTTCACGCTCGCAGCGTTGAGACTCGAAGAGCTCAACGCCCTCCCGGATGCACTTTCTCCACCGAGGGCGGTCTTTGGCCAGGGTCTCCCAGGTGTCAGTGGTGATGTCGCACTTCACCAGGGAGGGCTTTGAGGGAGTCCTTGTAGCGTTTCCGCTGCCCACCTTTGGTTCATTTGCCGTGAAGGAGCTCCGCATAGAGCAGTTGTTTAGGGAGTCTCGTGTCTGGCATGCCTGCCCAGTGAAGCTGATCTAGCATTCAATGCTGGGGATGTTAGCCTGGGCAAGGACACTGATGTTGGTGCGTCTTTCCTCCCAGGGGATTTGCAGGATCTTGCGGAGATATATCTCCAGCGGCTTGATGTGTCTTTTGTAAGTCGTCCATGCCTCTGATCCATACAGGAGGGCGGGTATTACTACAGCCCTGCAGACCATGAGCTTGGTAGTAGAGTTGAGGGCTTGGTCTTCGAACACTCTTTTCCTCAGGCGGCCGAAGGCTGCACTGGCGCACTGGAGGTGGTGTTGAATCTCGTCGTCAATGTCTGCCTTTGTTGATAAGAGGCTCCCGAGGTATGGGAAGTAGTCTATGTTGTCCAGGGCCACGCATGGATCTTGATGACTGGGGGGCAGTGCTCTGCGGTGAGAACAGGTTGGTGAAGGACCTTTGTCTCATGGATGTTAAGCGTACGGCCCATGCTTTCATATGCCTCGGTGAATACATTGACTATATCCTGGAGTTCAGTCGCCGAATGTGCGCAGACGCAGACGTCGTCCGCGTACTACAGTTTAACAACCTGCAGTCTTGGACCTGGCTTGGAGGCGGCGTAGGTTAAACAGCTTCCTACTGGTTCTGTAGTTTAGTTTCACTCCGGCGGGTAGCTTGTTGACAGTGAGGTGGAGCATGGCAGCGAGGAAGATTGAAAAGAGGGTTGGAGCGATAACGCAGCCCTGTTTGACCCCAGTTCGGACATGGACTGGGTCTATAATGGATCCGCTGATAATGATCACGGCCTGCATGTCGTCATGGAGCAGGCGAAGGACTTTGACAAACTTTTGGGGGCATCCAAAACGGAGGAGGACACACGGTTGACAGTGTCAAAGGCCTTTGTAAGATCGAAGAAGGCCATGTATTAGGGCTGGCGCTGCTCCCTGTATTTTTCCTGCAGTTGTCATGCTGCAAAGATCATGTCCGTTGTGCCCCGTAGAGGACAAAATCCGCACTGTGACTCCGGGAGGAGCTCCTCGGCCACAGGGATAAGACGGTCGAGGAGGATTCTAGCGACAACCTTCCCAGTGGTTGATAGCAGGGAGATTCCCCTGCAGTCGGATTTGTTCCCCTTTGTAAAAATGGACACGATCACTGAATCTCTGAGATCTCCCGGCATGCTCTCCTCCCTCCAGATGAGAGAGATGAGGTCATGTATCCGCGCCAACAGCGCCTCTCCGCCATATTTTAGCGCCTCAGCAGGAATTCCATCCGCACCGTAGCCTTGTTATTCTTGAGCTGTTTTATGGCTTTGCCTACCTCGTGCAGGGCTGGGGTATCACTGAGGTGGTGGCGGGTCGCATGCTGCGGGATAGAGTTGAGGACACTCGCGTCAAAGGCAGAGTCTCGATTGAGGAGATCTTCAAAGTGCTCCTTCCAGCGGGCCCTGACAGCCTTGGTGTCCTTGATGAGTGTTTCCCCATTCTTTGCCAGGATTGGGATAGGGCCTTGGGAGTGTAGACCGTAGGTGGCCTTGACTGCGATGAAGAATCCTCGTATGTCATGGCTGTCGGCTAGTTGTTGTATTACCTGTGCTTTCTCCATCCACCACCTGTTCTTTAGGTCCCGGGTTTTTTGTTGGACCTAGAACATGAACTCCTCATCACCAACACCCTGTTCCACCAGAGGGAAAAATACAAGACATCGTGGCAACATCCTCGCTCCAAACACTGGCACCTGCTTGACTATGCCATTGTCCGAGCCAGGGATCGCAAGGATAGGTGCATCACCTCCACCATGACGGTAGCTGATGACTGCTGGACGGACCATCGCCTAATCCGATCCATCATCAATATTAACATTGCCCCAAAGCAGAGGGGACAGCAGAAGCAGTGCCACAAAAAAAATTAATGCCGGGGCACTTAAAGACCCAGCTAAGAGAGCCCTATACAGCCAGTGCCTCACAACTAATCTGGCGTGCCTTGATGGCCCTGAGATGCTCAATGCCCACAGTGCTTGGTCTGCCCTCCAGGTCTCCATAACCAGTGCCTGTGAAGAGACACTTGGTTACTCAACCAGAAAACACCAGGACTGGTTTGATGAAAACGATCAGGAGATCCAAGAGCTAATAGACTGTAAGCGCAGAGCATTTTTGAGCCTCAAACAACAGCCAAACTCAGGTGCTTCAAAGCAACGTTACAGATGGCTCAAGGCTGAGGTCCAACAAAAAATCCGGGACTAAAGAACAAGATGGTACACACTGCAGCCACGGTACATCGATAATGGAGGTAGTAAATGCATAAGGTGGTGTATGGTGTGGTCAGTGCTTCATTGCTGGGGATGTTGGCCTGGACGAGGACGCTAACGTTGCTGGGAGGACAGATGCACCAATGTTAGTGTCCTCATCCAGGCCAACATCCCCAGCATTGAAGCACTGACCACACTCGATCAGCTCCACTGGGCAGGCCACATAGTTCGCATGCCAGACACGAGACTCCCAAAGCAAGCGCTCTACTCGGAACTCCTTCACGGCAAACGAGCCAAAGGCGGGCAGTGGAAACGTTACAAGGACACCCTCAAAGCCTCCCTGATAAAGTGCAACATCCGCACTGACACCTGGGAGTCCCTGGCCATAGACTGCCCTAAGTGGCCGAGAGCGTGCAGAAATCAAGCGCAGGCAGCAGAAGGAGTTTTGCGGCAAACCAGACTCCATAATGGAGGTGGATGTGGGGCAGTGAGTGGCAGTTCACACTTCAGAGGGGCGGAAGTTGGGGACAGGTGGAGTGTCTGCCGCTGTCAGTCATCAGCATAGCGCTGATGACGTCATCACAATGCCACGTCACCACAGCTCTCCCCTTACATTTAAAGGGGAAAGCCTGCGTGATTCTTTAAGTTTGGTCCACTGGGCTACCAGGGAGGGGTTTCGGCCGGTCCAGCAATCTGGCAACCAAGTGGGGGTGCCAGGCTGCCTGTTGCCGGCCCGACCGAACCCACGGGTATAATTGTCGGCCCGATATGGGGGCAATTGGCCGACAAAAAAAAAACATGGCGGCAGCTCCCTTTAATGGGAGCCACAATGCCATTTTAGAAGGACTGCAACCTCTCTGCACCAGCAGAAAAAAGCAGATTTTGGCACTGCTGGTGGGAGCAAGATTTTCCCTGCGGAATTTCGCCATCGGAGGGGAGCATCGGCGCTGCACGCTCTGATGACGTGCTTCGGGCGGATCGGCAGCGGCGGAGCAGTAGGGGGGAGTGGGTCACTGCCGGGATACCATAGGAGTGGAATTTTCAAAATGCTGGCCACCAGACAAAAACTCGTCGCCCATTGCGCTCCGCAGCATGGCCGCTGATTTCCGGCGGTCACAGGCCGTAAGGGAAGGGGCAATTTCAGCCCCATAATATCTAAACATGACTCAATCACAAAATCAGTTCGGTGAAGAAAGAAATGATCAAAAATACCAAAATGTGACAGCAAGAAAACCATTAAATATTTTATTGGACTAGATTTAACTATTTACTGTTGAATTATTACTTACAAGTCAAATTTGGCATAATTATGCTAAGATTGTGTTGCTCAAATTTTTCCTCCCAACAATCCTTCCATGAATGTCAGGCGCCTTCCAATACTTCATTGAAATACCCATTTCTTTTCTTGTTTGAGCCTCGACTGGTCAATTTCTGCAAGCTATTCAACCATGGGGTACATCACAGCCAAGCCCATTCTAATCTTCAAACAGCATTCACACACATACTTGCAGCAGAAGGCCCTGGATAAAACCTGGACACTGTTGTCTTTTAACTCAGAGGTCAATTGCAGAGCCCCTTCCCAGCACCCTGCCTGCAATTGGTTAACTCAGCAGAGAGCAGCGATTTACCTGGGAGCTTCCTGGTCCACCTGCCTCAGTTACTCAGTGGATAAACTCACTGAGCCACCAGCAGAGCAAAGTTCACAGATATGTAAATAGTTTCACAAAGAGAGAAGACCTGGTGTATAAAATGTGTGCTGTGTAAATACAGAACCAATTTGCTAAGATGACAATAATACTTTACGATATTTCCAATCGTTTTGCCATTTAACAATTACTTCATTGGAGTGGCAAATCCCATTCTGTACGTGAAGTAAAATGCTACTATTTGTTCATGAACTGCTTACAATAACACCTTTCACTCCACCAACCTCCCCGTTCAACGGATCATCCTCCGCCATTTCCGCCACCTCCAGCGTGATCCCATCACCAATCACATCTTCCCCTCCCCTCCCCTCTCAGCGTTCCGAAGGGACTGCTCGCTCCACGACACCCTGGTCCATTCCGCAGTCACCCCCAGTGCCTCCATCCCTTCCCACGGTACCTTCCTGTGTAAGTACAGGAGATGCAACACCTGCCCTTTTACCTCCTCCCTTCCCACTATCCAGGGTCCCAAACATTCCTTTCAGGTGAAACTATTTACTTGTACTTATTTCAATTTAGTATACTGTATTCGCTGCTCACGATGTGGTCTCCTCTACATTGGGGAGACGGAATGCAGATTGGGTGACCGCTTTGTGGAACAACTCCGTTCAGTCCATAAGTGTGACCCTGAGCTTCTGGTCGCCTGTCACTTTAATTCTCCACTCCACTCCCACTCCGACCTCTCCGTCCTCGGACTCCTGCACTGTTCCAATGAAGCTCAACGCAAGCTCGAGGAACAGCACCTCATCTTTCGTTTAGGCACTTTACAGCCTTCCGGACTCAACAATGATTTCAACAATTTCAGAGCATAATCTCTGCCCAGCTTTGGCCTCCTTCCCCCCCACCCACCATCCCCCTAACGCCCCCCCCCCCACCCCGGCCCCCCACCACACCCGCCCCTCGAGCTTATGTTTTCTTTATCTTTGTCTCGATTGGCAGCTGGTCATTATTCCGCCATTTATACCCTATCTTGACTAACCTTTTTCTAACTCCGGCCATTACCATTTCAATTCTGCTCATCTTCCCTTTTGTCTCTCGAATCTCTCCTGTCTTCCACCCTATCACAGACCTTCCCTTTTGTTCCTACTTCCCCTTCCCCTTTGAGCACTTCTTAAGAATGTGTTCTTTTCGAACATTCGCCAGGTCTGACGCAGGGTCAACCCGAAATGTTTTTCTCTCCACAGATGCTGCCTGACCCGCTGAGATTTCCAGCATTTTCTGTTAATACTTACAACAACAAACTGTTTAGCAAGTCCGTAAAACCCTTATTTTGTGAGTAATTTAAGTGTAGTTGTTACAATTAATCATTAGATTAGCAATGTTCCTAGGAAGATCAAGATTAATAGAACTATAAATTGCAATGTTTCCATCCTGTGTAATGAGTCAGGATTAATAAACAATCTCCTAGTAAAGGATTCCCTTGGCATGAGTGACCATAGCATGGTTGAATTTCAAATTCAGATGGAGGGCATGAAAGTTGGATCTCAAACCAATCTACTAAGCTTAAATAAAGGAGACTACAAAAGTATGAGGGCAGAGTTGGCTAAAGTGGATTGGGAAAATAGATTAAAGTGTAGGACGGTTGATGAACACTGGTGTACATTTAAGGAGGTATTTCATAACTCTCAAGAAAAATATATTCCAGTGAGGAGGAAAGGGTGTAACAGAAAAGATAGCCAAACGTGGCTAACTAAAGAAATAAAGGACGGTATCCAATTAAAAACAAGGGCATACAATGTGGCCAAAAACTAGTGGGAGGACAGAAGAATGGGAAGCTTTTAAAAGCCAGCAAAGAATGACTAAAAAAATGATTAAGAAAGGGAAGATAGACTATGAAAGTAAACTAGCACAAAATATAAAAACAGATAGCAAGAGTTTCTATCGATATATAAAAAGGACAAGAGTGGCTAAAGTAAATGTTGGTCCCTTAGAGGATGAGTCCGGGGAATCAGTAATGGGGAACATGGAGATGGCAGAAACTCTGAACAAATATTTTGTATCAGTCTTTACGGTAGAGGACACTAAAAATATTCCAACAGTGGATAGTCAAGTAGCGACAGGAGGGGAGGAACTTAACACAATCACAATCACTAAGGAGGTGGTACTTAGTAAGATAATGGGACTAAAGGCAGATAAATCCCTTGGACCTGATGGCTTGCATCCTAGGGTCTTAAGAGAAGTAGTGGCAGGAATTGTGGATGCATTGGTTGTAATTTACCAAAATACCCTGGATTCTGGGGAGGTCCCAGCAGATTGAAAAACTACAAATGTAATGCCCCTATTTAAAAAAGGAGGCAGACAAAAAGCAGGAAACTATAGACCAGTTAGCCTAACATCTGTGGTTGGGAAAATGTTGGAGTCCATTATTAAAGAAGCAGTAGCAGGACATTTGGAAAAGCATAATTCAGTCAGACAGAGTCAGCATGGATTAATGAAGGAGAAGTCACATTTGACAAATTTGCTGGAATTCTTTGAGAATGTAACGAACAGGGTAGATAAAGGGGAACCAGTGGATGTGGTGTATTTGGACTTCCAGAAGGCATTTGACAAGGTGCCACATAAAAGGTTCCTGCACAAGATAAAAGTTCACAGGGTTGGGGTAATATATTAGCATGGATAGAGGATTGGCTAAATAACAGAAAACATAGAGTCAGGATAAATGGTTCATTATCGGGTTGGCAATCAGTAACTGGTGGGGTGCTGCAGGGATCATTGCTGGGACCCCAACTATTTACAATCTATATTAACAACTTGGATGAAGGGACCGAGAGTAACGTAGCCAAGTTTGCTGATGATACACAGATAGGAGGAAAAGCAATATGTGAGGAAGACACAAAAAAACCTGCAAAAGGACAGAGACAGGCTAAGTGAGTGGGCAAAAAATTTTGCAGATGGAGTATAATGTTGGAAAGTGTGAGGGTATGAACTTTGGCAGAAAAAAATCAAAGAGCAAGTTATTATTTAAATAGAGAAAAATTGCAAAGTGCTGCAGTACAGCGGGACCTGGGGGTCCTGGTGCATGAAACACAAAAGGATAGTATGCAGGTACAACAAGTGATCAGGAAGGCCAATGGAATCTTGGCCATTATTGCAAAAGGGGATGGAGTATAAAAGCAGGGAAATCTTGCTACAGTTACACAAGGTATTGGTGAGGCTACACCTGGAATACTGCGTGCAGTTTTGGTTTCCATATTTAAGAAAGGATATACTTGCTTTGGAGGCAGTTCAGAGAAGGTTCACTAGGTTGATTCCAGAGATGAGGGGGTTGACTTATGAGGAAAGGTTGAGTAGAGTTGGGCCTCTACTCATTGGAATTCAGAAGAATGAGAGGTAATCTTATCGAAATGTATAAGATTATGAGGGGGCTTGACAAGGTGGATGCAGAGAGGATGTTTCCACTGATGGGGGAGACTAGAACTAGAGGTTATGATCTTAGAATAAGGGGCCGCCCATTTAAAACTGAGATGAGGAGAAATTTCTTCTCTCAGAGGTTTGTAAATCTGTGGATTTCGCTGCCTCAGAGAGCTGTGGAAGCTGGGACATTGAATAAATTTAAGACAGAGGTAGACAGTTTCTTAAACGATAAGGGAATAAGGGGTTATGGGGAGCGGACAGGGAAGTGGACCTGAGTCCATGATCGGATCAGCCATGATCATATTAAATGGCAGAGCAGGCTCGAGGGGCCGTATGGCCTACTCCTGCTCCTATTTCTTATGTTGTTATGTCCATCTGACAGCCATACTCATGGTAAACCTTCAACGCCCGAGTGGTAATCTGGCATGGCAGGTGGCAAGCCACTTATAGAACCCGCCTGATTTTCATTTCAGCAATGATAGCCCTCTATCGCTGCATTCCACGGTTCTACCAGGTGCAGGGGGTGCCTTTGGTCCAGTCTATTCCACCTGGTCTAAAAGCTACCTTTGCAACTGTTCTCTGTACATTTGTGAGTGCCGCACGACCTTACAGGTGACATAATCCATTGAGACATTTCCCTGTAGCCCTATATAGGCTTACATGGACCATGATTTACCCAGATAGGCAGATGTGAAAGTGATAAGATGCGTTTTACTTACTCTCTGTCAATCACTAGGCAGGTCACTGTTTCAGCTGCAATAACATTGGCTGTCCTCACATCCTCTCTGTGAAAGGAACGAGAAGTAGAATGTAAACGAAGGGTGCACACATCTTCTAGACTTGTTGAAACTGGAGACAATGTGGGGTAGCTTCAAACGTCGGCAGTGGCAGCAAACCTGGTCGATATTGGATCAGCCGCACATTATACAACCCGTTGCACGGAAAGAATATCAGACAGTGCATTCACTGGTAACAATGAGGGAGGCAAGCATCAGAGTGTCGGGCCCACACTTGGTGAAATGCCCCGAGTGAATGACAATAGTCCTTTGCCACTACGATGATATATCACATTAACAGGGCGTGCTGCTTCAATCTTGAGCAGGATGTTAACTCGTGTGTGCCATTTTCCTGTTTCTGTTTGCAGTAATAAAGTTGATCACAAGGCCAGGGAAGTTCAAGAACAAAATGCCGCTGAGGAAACAAATATTGACAGCAAACTGTGCTCAGTTCAGCGAGCAGCCAGTGAAAGATCCGGAGACATTTTTCTATTTACACGTGCTCGGGGCAATTCCAACCCTGCCTGACCAGCAAAAAACAGATGGGCGAGCAGTTAAAATTGCCGGTGGGACTTGCCCACCGAGGTCCCGCGGTCTTCCCGCGGGTTCCGATTTTAACCTGCATTTCTGAGCAGGCGAGAGGGACACCTGTTGAAACCGGCGGGGTTTTTCTTTACCAGAGGTCTGCGTGGAGAAGTCTTTCTGGATTTCCGGTCAGCCCAGCTTGGCTAGAAGTGGAGCCAGGGCTAAGAGAGGCCCACCGAGGTAAATGGTTTTACGGGGTTTTTTAAAAATTTTCCTTTTGGGAGGAGCAGGAGTGCATTGCCCAATCGCAAGGCCCGGCCACTTACCCGAGTACCTGGCACCGTTCCCTGACGGCCAACATTCCGCTCCGACCTGCCAGCCAGCTGGGTGGGAGGCTGATGGGGGCCTACGTAGATGAGGCCCCTGGTGTTAAAATCTCCTGGGACCAACACTGTGAACTCAGGACAGTTTGCCTCGCAAATGAATCATTTTATTTGTAAATTTGCGTTCTTCACATTGTATTTCATGCTTACATTTACTGTGATTAGACACAAGGAGGGAATGAATGCGCCCCTTTCTTGAGCTCCATTCTCCGGAGGTTTTTGGGGGCAATGTGCCAGTAGTACCGCACCCCGCGATTAGCGCCCCAGGCCAGCCGCGCAACAGGCGATGATGTCATCACCATGCGCACTGACCCCTTTGAACCCTGCGCCAACCCTTTTGCGCCCACGGGGGAAATTGGGTCGGCCCAACAATGGCGGTTGTCGACTGGGCTGCCATCATAGAGCCTGGCACTCCCTTTTGTGTGCCGGGCAGTTGCATCAATGGTGACCCAGGGTATGCTGAGTGCGCAGCGACCCGTCCCTTTAACTGAAGGGGAGGGGCTTTATAGCACGTCAGCGCGATGCGGAGTTTTTCCATAGCGCTGGCCTCGTTTCAGGGGCACAAAGCCCAACTTCAAACTGGGGGCGGGACTTCCAGGCCGGGTGATTAAAGTCCCGGCCCCAGAAGGTTACCGCTCCCAATCGGGGCGTAGGGCAATTTCAGCTTTGGTTGGATGTATTCCTGGAGGTTTCATCACGTTACATCATGCCTCTAACTGCCCCACCCTCCAGACTTCCTCCATTGATGGTCTAAAACATCCATCTTTGCCGCTTGCCATCTTCTTCCACCATTTGGAAAACAAACAGATTCCTCATTACCTGGTTCTTGACTGTATCAAACTATTTTTATTCCCAATCTCTCAATATTTTTATAACTAACAAATGAAAGTTTTCAAAGTAAATGAAAAAAAAAATCACATAATGTTTTAATCTAACCTGTGATCTTTCTCCCGGGTTGCTCACGGCTGGGTCCTGGAGATAAATCTTTAATCCCTGGAGATTCCAGGGCAATCCTAGAGGGTTGGCAACCCTCTTAGACACAATAAATTGCTAAAGATTCTACTAACTTTGCACCTTACGAAAACACGTCCAATTAAAGCTACAATATATAACTGTTTGAAAAATAATTACAGTCAAAAGTACACAAGAAATCGTTTAGTGTATAATTGGCTACAATTTCCCACTGGCCCTCCCTGCAAGCACTCCTCCCTGCTTAGAGCACGGAATAGACCCTAATAGTCCAAATGTGTTCGTAGCAGGGTTCTATAACAGGCTAGAATAAGGGCCCGGATTTTGTTGTCAAAAGAAGGGTGATGCTTATGGCGCTCACCGTTATCTAAGCGTAAATGGTACAGCAACTTCAGGCAAGGGGCAGATGTACGGCTAAATCCCAAAACCCAAACGTTACTGTCGCTCCGCCGTTAGCTTCACGAAAACGACACCTCGCAACGAATGTCATGAAGTTTATGCGGTAGATACGAACTAAACTCGGCACATAAAGTTAAGTCTTGTCATTTCAAATATATAGCGACATGACAACATTAGAAACAGCCAAACAACCTCTGTGCCACTGAAAATGAACTATTACAAGTGTGGTCTCTCATTCCTTCAGCTATTAATTGGTTGATGGAAAGTTTAAGAATGTCAAATTTAAAATGTTTACTTTTATTATTTTTCCTTTCCTCTCTATTTTTTTAAATCTCTCTTTTAATCCAATCTTTCTTTCCCTCTCTTTACTTCTCTTTTTGTACCTGATATGACACTGAATTCGCCCACTGTAATTTACACTTTCATCTCAGTCTTTGAGCTGATTATTTCTCAATCCTTCAAGCAGATTGGTTAATGAGAACCCCTGTTGCTTTCCCTGCTCACTCAGGTCCCAGATGTCCTGTTTCCCTCGCTGCGCCATTATCAACTCGTACCGTCAGCAACTTTGGGGGCACAAATATTTTGAATTGAAGGGTGCAGGGGCAAGCCTAACTCGGTGTCCTGCTACAGCAAAATCTGGCCTAATAGCTTCTCAACTTACATCCCAACATTTAATTATATTTGTTGACAACAGAATCATATTGACTGTAGACTTCAGGCCATGGTCAGTCTTACACCCAGATCCTTTGGAAATTCGGCACCATACCACCAGGAGTTACCGCCGCAATCTTGGAGAAAGATGGTGGCCGCCACTCTAACACCCTGCTCTGGCACGGACTTGGCGGCCGCCATTTTGGTGAGGGCCTTAATGCTGCCAATAGCAGCGCTGGCCCTGGAAATGCAAATATGGAGAGCGTGACGTTGCACACCAACTTAACATCACACTCTGCAAACATGCACCTTCACGTCGAGTTTGGCGCTGGGTCCTAAGCTCACTCTGAAGAGTGAGCATGCAGCAGACTGACAGAGACCCTGTCAGCACTTCTTAAAGTGACACACACATCTTTTAAGTTTGCATTTAAGCTTTTGGACAGGACGTTTTTATATTTTATTTGAAATAGTGGCTTGGTACAATACATGTTCAAAGTTATTTTTAGGAGTGCAGGGAGTGCTGCTGGACACTTGCAAGGCCTTGGATGGTAAAGGAGGGTCTCTGGGAAGACAGAAAATGCTGAAAATACTCAGCAAGTCAGGCAACGTCCGTGGAGAGAGAAACAGAGCTCACGTCTCAGGTTAAGAAGCTGCCTGACCTCTGAGTGTTTCCAGCATTTTCTGCTTTTATTTCAGATTTACAACATCCGTTCGCAGAGGGAAGAGGAAGCAGCAGAAGAGGAGGAAGCAGAAGAAGAGGAAGCAGCAGGAATATTGCATCCCAGACATCCCCTTTGTGGCTGTATATCCAGGATGGAATGATCCACCTGTGGTCCATGTGACCACAACCCCAATTTCCCTTTCAACATTTGTCCCACACCTTATCTTCCCTTTGTTACTGACTGTCATGTATCCTACGTGGTTACTGTGTGCACTATCACAAGGTGTGCCACCAGAGGGCACCGCAGTGGGAGACTTGCAGGTTACCTGTACAGGTGTACCTGGCCTAGTGTAAAACACAGACCACCAGGTGTGATCCTCACGCTGGAGTTATCAATAAAGGACTAAGATCACTACAGTTCAAGTACAACACATTGCCTCGTGGAGTCATTATCGTAGCACCTAAAGATATAACAGTGACCATCACAGCATCCTCTTGGCCAAAATGCTGAAATAAAATCCACCACAAAATAAATTTTCCGATCCAACTTTATATATCTATCCATCCAATATGACATCAAGAAATCATTACCTGATGCATTCCCTTAGTGAATGTCTTGTGTGTGCCTTTGCCTATCCTACTGATGTCATGCAGTGCTACCCCAGTGGCTGCATCATGGCTGGTGGAAGGCTGCTGGCTTTCAGTAGGGTACACGGCAAATGGTCTTGCTGGTCGGCCTTGAGGAGATGCTGGCTGTGAGTTTCAAATTGAGTGACAGTGTTTTCTCTTTTTTTTCTTCTTCACTGTCCTCTCCCTTATTGTAGCCAACCACTGGCTGGGCAGGCTGCATTTCTTGGGTGTGTGAAACAAGGAAGGCACAAGGGTGGAGTTGTGGATGAGGGGAGGGTGAGAAAGCAAGAGGTGCACGCCAGAAGGAGGATAATGTATGAGGATACCAGCGTTTTGTTTCGTTTCAGCCCCACCGATGACTGCGGGCTCAGCCATGCCCCTGCCAAGAATGGCCTGCACCATCTCCTCCAAGGGAATGAGGTGAGGCTAGGAATGGGAGTTGTGCCTCGATGTTTGGTACACATAGTTGGTAGGTGAGTGATTGGCTGGGGCTGGGGTGGGGGTGGGGGGTCGTGCATTGAGCAGTGTGTGAGGTTGGTGGTGCAGTTGGTCAGAACCAACCTTGACCATTGGTCTGAGGTCATGAAGCTTCTTTGGGCACTGGAGCCAGGTGGTGGGGGCAACACTGCTGGCAGTGACGGCCTTGGTGACCTGGTCCCAGATCCTTCTTTCTGGAGGGCCTCCTGGCTCCTGTGGGTAGAGGACCTCTCTTACAGTGGTGACCCCCTGCACAAAGCTGGAGTGCTGTGTGCGAGATCCTGGTTGCCCCTTCCTTGGCTTGCTGAGCCATTTGTGTTAGTACTGAAGCACTTTTCCCATTTTTTTTAGGTGCGGAAGGCAATTCAACTTTAAGAGTTGTAGACTCCCAGTTCGGAATTATTTTTAGTATTACTTTTTGTTCAGAATGCAGTTGAGCTGTAAGGGCTAAAAGCTGCCTATTTTTAAATTATTTTAATTTTTTTTCATTTTAGAAGGCAGTTTCCCTTTAAGGGACTGAACTGCTTTCTGAAATGACAGCCTTGCTTTAAGAGAAGGCCATTCTTGCTGCAATGATAAATCCACAAAAACATGCTTGCACAGTGAGTTTAGCACTGGGCTTATGTTAATTAGTCACAAGTGCCATCAATTTCGGCGGCCGTTAACTCCCGCCCGCAGTATCACGGGCAGATTTTTAGCGATCTCCTTTACCTCCTTTGCAAAAGGATATCCTTTCGTCCTTAGCATGTCTGCCATTTCTTGTTCCAATATGCGTTACATTACTTTTATCTACAGTAAAAGGTCAATGGTCCATGATCATGGTCCCGCTTACAACAATCATCTTCCTGGACGGTGTATGTTGGGAAATTACAGGATCAATCCTCACGATTTTCTCATTACAATGAACGGACGGAAAATCCCAGGCTTGTACCATATGTGCACTCCCAGTCTAGGAAGCTCTGTGTGCAGGAATGAAAGTTTGGGAAATGCATTTTAGCCCCTCTGCTCAACTGTTACAGAAATTCATAAAGAATCGTCATCCCAATTATATTTATCAACTAGCTACGTAACTCTGTATTGTGTGCGAGCTTCACAAGAAATTCCCTCCTCCAAGGCCTTTATGAATAGAGTGAACAGCAGTTTGTCAAACCTTTTCTTTAAACCGTTGCAACGTCGGAGGACAGGTTGAAATGGATCATCACCGTCACTCAAAAGTAATGTCAATTGGAAATAACATGACAAATAGCTCTTCAAACTCATAACCTGCCTAAAGTGAAAAAAATAATAGCATTGCTGACAAAACTTTTTCACGACGAGTGTCCCTTTAATATCACAGCTCTCAACATGTCTTGGTGCATTTTGTGGATGGGGAGGGGGTTGTGTAATTCTCAGTTATTTCCTCTCAACAGAGGCACCATTTTACAATAATGAAAGTTTACAACTTTGAGATAGGAGACCGTGTTTGTTGTCATTAAGATGTTGAGCAACAACAATTTATAAACATTATCTTTCCCATATTTACAGTGAAGCCACAATTTGTAGTCAATTTGATGAATATAATATTTACAACACATAATAAAAAAATAGATCCCTCAGTAGCATTATGCAATTGTCAAGGAAATCATTAAAACTTCAACACTATAACGATGTGTAAAACATCCTAAATTCTTATGCTCTTATGTATCCAGCACTGATTGGTGATTTAACATTCAGTCTTGTTGATGTTAGATGGCTTTACAATCAAATGCGGTCCACTGAAAGCTAAATATTTTAGTTGACATCTCAGATGAACTTAAATCAGTTTTGGAAGCTTTCCAAAGAGAGTTAACCTGTTTCGCGACTTGGCTTGTAGTTTCTAAATTGAATCGCAGGCATGTTTTAATTCAAAGGCTTCTTACTTCCTTTTGTCAGCAAATGTACGGACACTTAAAAAAAAAATCTGAATTAAGTTTTACGGAAAATAAAATCAACTCGGTACAATTTAGCTAAACAGTTGCAATTTAAGGAAAATAAATTCACTAACTCAGATATCTCCCCATCTGTTTCTTCATCACTGCATTCTGAGCAGGAGTACTCCGATTCTGTTTCAGTGTCTGTATTGTTCATATTTCCCTGTAAATCGTTCCTTTCCAGCAAGCTTCACATAAAACCCCTCAGCTTTTAAGCGGACAACCACAGTATCCTGTTCTTTGGAAGTGGTCTGGCCTTTGTCCAGAGTACCTCCAGGCTCAAGAAGCAACAGGACACCAGGATTTACAACTGCTGAGGGCGGCAAGAACCCGATACCAGCAGGGGCATTTTGAAAAGCATACAGTCTGTCAAAAATCTCCGTTTGTCGCTCATCACTGGGTGCCCTTCTCTTACCCAGGCTGCTGCTTCTATCTATATCAGCAAATACAAGCTCTTGCCCCTGCTTTTGTACAGTACTGTTTTCCCGTGATGGGATGCATCCAACTTGGCTCTTGCAGCCCACTGGCACCTGTTTATTAACACGTTTGTCTCCAAGACAACGTCGTGACTACGCACCAAACTGTCCTTGAGATGAAACCAATGACACCAGCCTATAATGTCTCTGGGCTTATAATCATCAGTGATCACTCTTACTCCATGTGGAACCATGACATAACCCACAATAACTAGGAAAGGGAGCCTGTACACCGCTGCACAATAGGGGTGGAATTAATCAATGGAGCACAACCACTATGCAATAGTGGATGCCCTCCAAATATTGACACGACGACAACAGCTTGTATTTATATAGCGCCTTTAATGTCGTGAAACATCCCAAGACGCTTCACAGGAGTATTATGCAATAAAAATTTGACACCGAGCCGCATAAGTAGAAAGTTGTGCAGGCGACCAAAAGCTTGGTCAAAGAGGTAGGTTTTAAAGAGCGTCTTGAAGGAAGAAAGAGAGGCTGAGAAGTTTGGGCAGGGAATTCCAGGGCTTGGGGCCTCGGCAACAGAAGGCACATCCACCAATGGTTGAGTGATTACAATCAGGGATGCTCAGGAAGGCAGAATTAGAGGAGCGCAGAAATCTCGGGGGGGTGGTTATGGCGTTGGGGATTTCAGAGATAGGGAGGGGCGAGGCCATGGAGGGATTTGAAAATAAGGATGAGAATTTTGAAATTGTAGCGTTGCTTAAATGGAAGCCAATGTAGATCAGCGAGCACAGGGTTGATGGGTGAGTGGGACGTGGGCACGGGCAACCGAGTTTTGGATCACCTCTAGTTTACGTATGGTAGAATGTGGGAGGCCAGCCAGGAGCGCATTGGAATAGTCAAGTCTAGAGGTAACAAAAGCATGCATGAGGGCTTCAGCAGCGGATGAGCTGAGGCAAGGGTGGAGACGGGCGATATAACGGAGAGGCGGAAATAGCCAGACTTAGTTACGCTGCGGATACGTGGTCGAAAGCTCATTTCAGGGTCAAATATGACACCAAGGTTGTGAACACTCTGGTTCAGCCTCAGACAGGCATTGGGGAGAGGGATGGAGTCAATGGGGCCAGAAAGCTGGTGCACCTATGATTATTTAACCGGTAGTCACCACTAGAACTCTTGGTGAGGTGAACAGATCCATTTTCAGGACTTTGAATTTTTTTGGAAGTCCTACAGGAAATGGTCATAATGGGGGGCGGGCGTTAGACTCAAAGCCAGGCTAACTGGCTGAAAATGGGTCGTTTGGGCAGTCGGCTGCTGTCAATCAACGTGGTGACATCACAGCGCATGTGCATCACCACGCTCTCTCCCCTCCGTTAAAGGGGAGCGTTTTGATTATTTTTTAACTTTGGCCACTGGGCCACCAGGGAGGGTTAGGCTGGGCCAGTGGCCTGGCACCGAAGAGGGGATGCTGGGCTACCCGTTGGCAGCCCGGCCGAACCCGAGGGCAGTATTTTGCCAGCCGATCAGCAAGTCAGCCGTTAAAAATTCTTCCATTGCGGCCGCGGGCCCTCCCCTTTAAGGGCTGTCGCGCTGCCAGGCCGCACTCAGTCTTCAGAAAAACCTGCCATGGGCACCGCGCGGCGGGTCATCGCCGAATCGATCTGAAAATGGATAGATAAATATTTATTTGATTTTAATTAGGCGGTGCATCTACTTGGGAGGGATGGAGTGCAAGCCAAAAAATCCCCGACCTGAATTTTGATTGGGTCGGCCTGTTGACCCCAAAGCGGCGGCCATTCGATTTTTAGGAATGGCCGCCACATACGGGCATTAACGGGTCTCTTTGAGACCCTGAATTTTGGCCCCAATATCTAGGGAATGGAGTTTGTGGCAGGGTCGGAAACAATGGCTTTGGTCTTCCCAATACAGTATTTAATTGGAGAAAATTTCTGCTCATCCAGAACTGGATGTCAGACAAGCAGTCTGACAATTTAGGGACCGTGGAGGGGTCGAGAGAAGTGGTGGTGAGGTAGAGCGGGGTGTCATCAGCGTACATGTGGAAACTGAGGCTGTGTTTCTGATGTCGCCAAGGGGCAACATGTAGATGAGAAATAGGAGGGGGCTAAGGATAGATCCTTGCGGGGACACATAGAAACATGGAAAACATAGAAAATAGGTGCAGGAGTAGGCCATTCAGCCCTTTGAGCCTGCACCACCATTCGATAAGATCATGGCTGATCATTCCCTCAGTACCCCTTTCCTGCTTTTGTTCCATACCCCTTGACCCCCTGAGCCATAAGAGCCATATTTAAACCCCTCCCCCTCCCCAGCCCCCTTTCTCTCCTTCCCCCTCACCCAGCTCCCGGTCCCAGCCTCCTCCCCTTCCCCTTCCCCCTTTCCCGCAGCTCCCTCCCCTTCCCCTTCCCCCTCTCTTTCTCCCCCTCCCCCAGCCCCTCCCCAACCCCTTTCCCCTCCCCCTCCCCAGCCTCCTCGCCCTCCGCCAGCCCCCTCCACTTCCCCCTCCCCTTTCCCCTAGCCCCCTCCTCTTCCCCCTCCCCCAGCCCCCTCGCCCTTCTCCAGCCCCCTCCACTTCCCCCTCCCCCTTTCCCCCAGCCCCCTCCCCTTCCTCCTCCGCCTCGCCCTGGCCCAGCCCCCTCCCCCTTCCCCAGCCCGCCCCTCTCCCAGCCCCCTCCCCCTCTCTCTCTCCACCCTCCCTTGCCCTCCCCCAGCCCCCTCTCCCTCCCCCAGCCCAGGGCACTGAGGACCGTGCTCACTGAGTGGTTGGAATCACATCACCGTGAGGCTCGGTGGGACCAGGGTCAAGGGAACGGTGGTCTGTATTACGGCACAAGTTCTGGCCACCAGGCTCCAGGAGTCACAGCTTTGTTACACGTGCAAAACAATCCTATAAAGAAACCAAGCCATGCTGGGTACTTCTGACGCGGAATCTGCAACTTGCACAGGAATTTTCCAATCTGCATCCTTCCCACCAACCATTAAACAAACTCGCCAACAGCAGCAGAATAATACATTGTGCTTCACATTCCAGTCCTTGAGACGCAGCGCCAGAGGTAATGATGCGGAGGTGGGAAGTGAAGCCATTGCAGGTGGTTCTCTGGCTACGATTAGATAGGTAAGAATGGAACCAGGCGAGTGGAGCTGGACGACAATGGAGAGGCATTGGAGAAGGATAGAGTGGGCAACCGTGTCAAGGGCTGCAGACAAGTCAAGAAGGACAAGGAGGGATAGTTTGCCTTTGCCACAGTCACAAAGGATGTTATTTGTGACTTTGATGAGAGCGGTTTCGGTACTGTGGCACGCGCGAAAACCGGATTGGAGGGATTCAAACATGGAATTACCGAAAAGATAGGCATGGATTTGGGAGGTGACATGTTCAAGGACTTTCAAGAGGAAAGGGAAGTTGGAGATGGGGCGGTAGTTTGCACGGACAGAAGGATCAACGTTTTTTTTTTGAGGAGCGGGTTGATGACAACAGATTTGAGGGAGAGGGGGTACAGTACCTGAGGAGAGTAAACCTTTAATAATGTCAGCTAACATGGGAGCCAGAAAAGGAAATTGGGTGATCAGCAGTTTGGTGGGAATAGGGTCAAGGGAGCAGGAAGTGGGTCTCATGGACAGGATGAGCTCGGGAAGATCATGAGGGGAGATCGAAGAGAAACTAGGGTTGGGATATCGTGTGTTTATTCGGGCATCGATATTTCACTTTGTGAGTCATGACTAAACAAGCAACAGTCAATGGAAACCTTCACACTCAGCATGCACATTAATAATTGAAAGCTTTGTACATCAGCTTTCTGTACATGGAGGAAGGAATTCCAGGAACAAAACAACTTTTCACCACAACGTCAAACTGGCTATGAGTCAATTGACGTAAGCCGGCTGCCCTCATCATTGGACTTTTGAACCTCGGCCTTCCGTGTGGTCTTTTCTCAGCTGTCACTCATTCACTTATCTGCTGGGGACACCAACATGCAGCCATTAGGAACACATGGCCTGCTCATTACAATCTTCCTAACGTCATTGGACGCAGGCCACCACTTCTCATCGTGTCTGTGTCAGTCATTCTCTCCTGCCAGCAAATTCCCAACATTTTCCATACACAGTGTGTTCCTGAATCTTGGTTCCCATCTTGTTCAATCTGATTATCAAGCAGTGAAACCATTGACATTTCTGATGCCTATCTCATGTAACCCCTAGTAGAGGGCATGGGTACATGTACACACAGATACCTTCACATACGTCAGTCAAAGAGGAGCTAAACACTTTTCAAAGTAATTATGATGGATAATTTCTGGTACATGAAGTCCCCTGCTGAAGGTCTTCCCTCTCATATCCTCACTATGAAGGACGTTTAGATTTTGCTCATTTCATGGAGTTGCATTTTTAGTCACACAAGAGCCACATGTTTAAAGTTGGCATCAGGTTATATCTGCTTCAGCCTGCCGATGCTAATAAATATAAGGAGTAGGTCCCTTTAAAACTATTTGCTGAAGATCAGGCTATGGACAAATAGCAGGGGCGTGAGCCTAACTGGACAGCTCTTGCAAAGAGATGGCACAGGGAAGATGGGCCGAATGGCTTCCTTCTGTTCTGTATGATTCTATATTCTTCTCATCTGCTTCACTCCATTAGCAGTTTTTAAACTATATGAACTTTTGGCTATTTAACAATATTATTTTTAAATGTACCAATCACGTTTATCTTGTGCTTATTTCTCACTGAAGTAAAAAAATAACAAAGCATCATTGATTTCTGCAATAACCATACCATACTAAAACATCCAAAAGTTGTACTCTGGTTATTTTTCCACTTATTTTAAGACATTTTTAAAGGTCAGTTTTGAATTAAATTGTTTTACCTCAGCTTTGTTTCAGCCGCTCACCTTTTCACGTTCATTCTTCCCCCACCAGCTACATGCACCAGCAGGGCAAACTACGAACAACAAAATGGCAGACCTCCCCACAGCTGCCAGTTGTGCTGTTCCATATCAATGTTCAGGCACACCTAGCCGTGCAGGACTGGTCTTCCCTGCCAACTTTCCATCTGCTTGACTTAACGGTTCAACAGCCATGACCCCACGAGACGCTGTATCTGGCACTCTGGCTCACAACTAGGGCTAAGCCACTCACAGAAGATAGCTAAGTCTTGATTAGCGTCAAGGCTGGGATGAGAGAGCCAGATGTTCTGTCATTACAGCTAATGAGGCCAAATCATCTTTGACATAAATGCTTTGCAAAGTCGCCAGATTGTCAGGTGATACCAAACTCGAGTGAGAATGCGGGGGTGGGGCCAGAGGGTGGGGTGGGGGAGTGGGGAGGGGGTGTAGAATCAGAAGACGCAGCTCAAATATTTCAGAGGGAGCTGGACGGCAAGTGAGTGGGCCGAGCTGTGTGACATGACATTTAATTGTTCAGTGTAAAATGTTACACATAGGAATAGAAAATAGACAACATACATGCTCCAGGAAAGCTGTTGAAATAGCTAGGATGAAGCTGAAATAGACGTAGGACTCTTTGTAGACTCAATGTTCAACATGTCCAACCATTGCACAGTAGCAATCAATAAAGCCAATAAAAGAACAACTTGTATTTATATACAGGCAGTTTCCATTATAAATGTGAATTTATGATGGGTATTGTCCTGTATGTACATTTGGGATCACTAGTCACTAGATGGCGTCACTGTTGGAGGCCATTGGGCTGCACGCACGTGTGTGCAGCCCAAGTATAAAAGGCCAGCCATTTTGTATATTAGTCACTTTGGGCCTTAATAAAGCAGAGCCAAGGTCATACCTCTTGGAGTTAAACAGTACTCAGTCTAACAGTTATTGCAAACACAACAGATATAGTTAACAGGAAGTGCAAGGACAAAGTTTTGTTTTGGGGAAAAGCATAACCAGTTCTTGCTCAGGACTCTTCATCTGAACTTGCTGGCCTCTTGACTGTGAGTGTGCAGATGAACCCTTAAATCACCAAAGGCATTCAAATGGTCCCGCCTCTCCCAGCCCCATGATCTTTGGCGCAGGTTGCAGGCAGTTACATCTTGGCACTTATGCTGAGAATGCACCTCTCCTCCTGGACTCAAGAGTTTTAATACATTATAGATGTGCTTTTATGTTATTATTTATAGCCAAATAGCAAATCTTACGGCAATTTGCTACTGCAATTTCGGTTGGAGCATAGCCGTTTCTCTGCAGCGCAGGCTGAGAAACTGGGGGATGCAAAACTGAGATGCTACAGCACCACCACTGGAGGGAAGGTGTAATTACAGTGTGACAAGTTTACATAGGAATTTTCATTATAAATGTAGGCATAAAAATTTATAATAGGGAAATGTTAACACAAAAACTTGACAACAGGAAGTAAAACTTTGCAGACAGAAAGTACATGCAGATGCAAGATTTTTAATATAATATTTTATATTTCTATATATAATATCCATGTTGGTAATACTATCAAACCACCAGTACACTGAAATTATAAGATAACACTGTTAACAGTAGTCTGTCATTCTTACTTATTCCAGTAGTGACATGACAAGAATGCTTGTTATTCTTGTTTGCTCCAGAGGTAGCACTGTAATCTGATTTATCTTGTTATAATACGGCTAAAAGATATATTATTTCCTCTGGGAAAGGCCATCAGAGATTCATGAATATAAGGCACACATCAGCCACACACCAGATGTCACATGTGATGGATGCAAAGCAATCTTTAAAAAGAGAAAGAAGACTGTTCATTAACTTGGAGCCTGAGAAGCAGCTATAAAACCTTCAAAAGACATTCTAAAAGCTGTCCAGGGCCAAGCGGATTTAAAGAACTTACATATACACCACTATTTTTTCTTAGGATTTTCCAGAGAAGCTACCTTGGGTTCGGTTGTGTTAAGTAATTAGCCCAGGTTGTATGTGATATAAATGTGTATCTGTCAATCTTCCTGAATCTGTATAATCTTCTCTCTGTATATATGGGCCCAAGTTTCGAGCCGCGCCTAGAACGGCGCAGTCCCGACCTGGATGCCCGTTTTTCACGCCACAAAGTGCGCCGAAAAAAAAACTCTGTATTCTCCACCTCCCTGCAGGTCCTCTGGCCCTCGGCGCAGCGCAGCAGGAGCTGTAGGGGGCGGAGCCAGGTCCCTGCGCTGAAAACAGTGCCAGGACCTCTGCAGATGCGCGCTTCAGTGGGCACGCATGTTCAGTAGCTCCAGGCGCCCGAAACTGTGTGGGAGGGGCCCAATGGCCTCACTGGGGCTGCGTGAATAAGGCTCCTCCCACGCCCAGCTCCTGCTTCCTCCCGACCCGACTCGACTCCCGCTTCCCCTGCCCCCGGACCCGACCCGACACCGACCTGACTCCCGCTTCCCCCGCACCCCCCCCCCCGCCCCGGACCGGACCCGACACCGACCTGACTCCCGCTTCCCCCCCCGCCCGTGGACCCGACCCGACTCGACTCCCGCTTCCCCTGCCCCCGGACCCGACCCGACACCGACCTGACTCCCGCTTCCCCCGCACCCCCCCCCCGCCCCGGACCGGACCCGACACCGACCTGACTCCCGCTTCCCCCCCCGCCCGTGGACCCGACCCGACTCGACTCCCGCTTCCCCTGCCCCCGGACCCGACCCGACACCGACCTGACTCCCGCTTCCCCCGCACCCCCCCCCGCCCCGGACCGGACCCGACACCGACCTGACTCCCGCTTCCCCCCCGCCCGTGGACCCGACCCGGCTCCCGCTCCCGCCCCCGCCCCCCCCCCCCCGCCCCCGCCTCCGGACCGGACCCGACACCGACCCCGACCCGACTCCCGCTCCCCCTACCCGCCCCGCCCCCGGACTGGATCCGACCTGACCTCCCTCCCCCCGACCTGACATCCCTCCCCCCGACCTGACCCAACGTCACCTACCTGTAAATCTGGTGCTGGGGACGGGCTCTGCCCGAAGTCTCGGGCCCGGCCCATTCAGCCTCCCTCCCCCTTCTCCTTCCACCCCCCCCCGCCAATCTCCTTCCCCTCCCCCCGCCAATCTCCTTCCCCCCCCAATCTCCTTCCCCCCCCATCTCCTTCCCCCCCCATCTCCTTCCCCCCCTTCGCCTTTCTCCCCCTTCTCCCCTTTATCCCTTTCTGCCCCCTCCCCCCTTCTCCCCCCCTCCCCCTCCTCCCCCCTTCTCCCCCCCTTCTCCCCCCTCCCCCTTTTCCCCCATCCCTTCCCCTTCTCCCCATCCCTTCCCCTTCCCTCCCTCTGCTCCCCCCCTCTCTCCCTCTAACCCCGTCCTCCCCCTCCCCTCGCTGTCAGAAACACAGACACTGACAGACAGAGAATGAGACACACACAGACAGACAGAGAGATAGAGACACTGACAGAGACACACTGAGGGGGGCATCCCAGCACGCTGTTGGAGGGCTCCCAGTGCTGCAGTCAGTAAGTAGAAAATGTTGTATTTATTGATTTAAAAAAAAAATTATTTCTTAATTAATTTTTTTTGTTTGATTTATTGGTTGATTTATTGTTGTATTTATAATTTATTATTGATGATGGCTCTTTATTTGTAAAACTGAAGTGTTTAATGTTTGTAAACTTCCCTTTAAACCACCCCCCCCACCATTCCCTACGCCTGATTTGTAACCTACGCCTGATTTTCTAAAGTGTAGACAAGGTTTTTTGGAGCGTACAAAAATCTTCACTTACTCCATTCTAAGTTAGTTTGGAGTAAATTTTCACTCACGAAACTTTGAAATCAGGCGTAAGTGGCCGGACATGCCCCCTTTTGAAAAAAAAATTCTGTTCCAAAGTGAAACTGTTCTAACTGACTAGAACTGGAGCAAACTAAATGACGAGAATTCCGATTTCTAAGATACTCCGTTCTACACCAGTTGCTCCTAAAAATCAGGAGCAAATCATGTGGAAACTTGGGGCCAATATATGTGGGCAGTAGTTTTAACCTTTACGCAAAGACCTAGTAGTGTGGAACTTTGAGGAGACAGGAAAACATGGTGGGCATCCCACTTGTCCACTGGTCAATTGTTAAACTTGGGTAACATTAACCTTTAACATAGCAAAAATAAGGACAAAGTCTTTAGTTCCTAAGTAATTTTGTCTGATTAAGGAAAGTATTATCAGGTTAGAAACAAGAGAAAGGTATCAGGAAGACGTTCAACTGCAACACTTTCCTTCATTCTTATTACATTTGGATTCTATTATAGCTTTTAGCTACTTATCCCATGCCCATTATCAGGGTGAATGATGGACTAAAGATTCCCCCATAGTTCACTCCATATTGCCCCAGAGCACCGTATCAGCTAACACAAGTACAGAAGTAAAAGGAACGGAAAATCAGTAATGTACATGCACTGGGACTCAATATTTCCGAAATCTCCAGCCACCCTCTTGTTCAGTAACAGTTCTATTTTATTTGCTGAGGCTTCTGAGACAGGTTGTTCAGAATCAGTTCCAGACATATTCATGTGTTGCTGCAAAATTTGAACTCAATGACCTGCACCAGCGCCAATAAATGTAACGGTATTGGAATGCAGTCCCCTGAATTCATTGATTTTCATCTTCTATTCATGATAACTTAACCCCATTATCATTTTGGTTCCCATAACCTACCTAGGTTATCCTTCCAATAGTGTTGTCATTGCTCTTAAAAAATTTAGCGTAGGAATCTGAACTGCAGCTCTTTGAATGAGAAGTAGCCATGCAAAAGATTTCATGAAAAAAATGAACTGCGAAAAAAATAGGCTATTCCAAGAAATTACTTCTGAGAAAATTGATGCTTCTTGAGTTTGCTTAAGAAATAATTATTTAAGGGCTTTTTGTAAGTTTATTTTGAACAAACCTACGTTCTAATTAATGAACGAAACATCTCAGAATTTGTTTCGCTAAAAGCACACTAAGTGAAATAGTTTCAAGGTCAGTCAGAAATACAATGGTCCTCATTTATTTTCAGCTCAGAACGTGATGACACGGGGTCAAAACTATGAATAGGGTTCTTGCAAAACATTATGAAAGGAGTGAACACTTACAGCTGCTCATGTTTACAGGGGAATTCGAGCCTCCTTTGCACTTCACACTCAGGAACATGATACTCTGCCGAGGATTTTGGGCCGTGTGTTGCTGCATTGCGGAAGATCCCAACATGCAGCAGTGTGCTGTTCTGCAGGTCGGATGATAGAAGTGCGGTCCATTTCTGCCTTTAGATGAGTTACATGATTTCCCACAGATGCAGATAGATACTGACACAGATAGATCCATTTAAGGTGGAATTTTAAAGCTCCACCATTGGTGGGAATGGAGTGGATCTTTTTTACCAACCCTTTCATGCTGATTCCACATTTTAACACCTCTGGTTTTGGTAGCACATGAGGCTCATTAATAAATGCAAATCAGGGTCCCATGGCAAACACGGGACATCAATGGCATTTTAACCCTCTCCTGAGTCTTAAAGGTAAAGCTGTCGGGAAGCCAGAAAAGCTCTTTAAGATAAGTTTTTTTTTTACAAACTCTCCTTGGTTGGGGGCAGGAGGAGTACAAGTGGCTGCAAAAGGAATGTCTGGGCCTCCGCTACCCCGGCTCCTCCTCCCTCTCCCCAGCCGCGAGACCAGTCCCGCACCGCCCCCCCCCCCCGGACTTACCTTGTAGCCAGCAGCCTTTTCTATGTGCCGGTTGGTGGTCTCCTGGCCTTTCAATCTTCGTTCTGCATCCCAGAGTACTTAAGGAAGTGGCCCTAGAAATAGTGGATGCATTGCTGATCATTTTCCAACAGTCTATCGACTCTGGATCAGTTCCTATGGACTGGAAGGTAGCTAATGTAACGCCACTTTTTAAAAAAGGAGGGAGAGAGAAAACGGGTAATTATAGACCAGTTAGCCTGACATCAGTAGTGGGGAAAATGTTGTAATCAATCATTAAGGATGAAATAGCAGCACATTTGGAAAGCAGTGACAGGATCGGACCAAGTCAGCATGGATTTATGAAAGGGAAATCATGCTTGACGAATCTTCTGGAATTTTTTGAGAATGTAACTAGCAGAGTGGACAAGGGAGAACCAGTGGATGTGGTGTATTTGGACTGTCAAAAGGCTTTTGACAAGGTCCCACACAAGAGATTGGTGTGCAAAATCAAAGCACATGGTATTGGGGGTAATGTACTGATGTGGATAGAGAACTGGTTGGCAGACAGGAAGCAGAGAGTTGGGATAAACGGGTCCTTTTCAGAATTGCAGGCAGTGACTAGTGGAGTGCCGCAGGGCTCAGTGCTGGGACCCCAGCTATTTACAATATACATTAACAATTTAGATGAAGGAATTGAATGTAATATCTCCAAGTTTGCAGATGACACTAAACTGTGTGGCGGTGTGAGCTGTGAGGAGGATGCTAAGAGGCTGCAGAGTGACTTAGACAAGTTAGGTGAGTGGGCAAATGCATGGCAGATGCATTATAATGTGGATAAATGTGAGGTTATCCATTTTGGGGGCAAAAATACGAAGGCAGCATATTATCTGGATGGCGGCAGATTAGGAAAAGGGGAGGTGCAACGAAACCTGGGTGTCATGGTTCATCAGTCACTGAAAGTGGGCATGCAGGTACAGCAGGCGGTGAAGAAGGCAAATGGTATGTTGGCCTTCATAGCTAGGGGATTTGAGTATCGGAGCAGGGAGGTCTTACTGTAGTTGTACAGGGCCTTAGTGAGGCCCCATCTGGAATATTATGTACAGTTTTGGTCTCCTAATCTGAGGATGGACGTTCTTGCTATTGAGGGAGTGCAGCGAAGGTTCACCAAACTGATTTCAGGGATGGCTGGACTGTCATATGAGGAGAGACTGGATCAACTGGGCATTTATTCACTGGAGTTTAGAAGGATGAGAGGGGATCTCATAGAAACGTATAAGATTCTGATGGGACTGGACAGGTTAGATGTGGGAAGAATGTTCCCGATGTTGGGGAAGTCCAGAACCAGGGGACATAGTCTTCGGATAAGGGGCAGGCCATTTAGGATTGAGATGAGTAGAAATTTCTTCACTCAGAGAGTTGTTAACCTGTGGAATTCCCTACCGCAGAGAGTTGTTGATGCCAGTTCATTGGATATATTGAAGAGGGAGTTAGATATGGCCCTTACGGCTAAGGGGATCAAGGGGTATGGAGAGGAAGCAGGAAAGGGATACTGAGGGAATGATCTGCCATGATCTTATTGAATGGCGGTGCAGGCTCGAAGGGCTGAATGGCGTACTCCTGCACCTATTTTCTATGTCTCTATGTTTCTATGTTCCCTCCCCCATATCGGCCAGCTTGTACTTGCTGGTGGAAACTGTCAGGCATCAATGACCGGCGGCATTCAATTGAGGCCTGACAGTTATGGTCTGCTGGGTCTCCGAAGAGGGCTCCCGCACGGGATTGAACATAGAACAGCGCCTCGAGCCTGTTCCGCCATTCAATTAGATCATGGCTGATCTGTACCTCCACTCCATTTACCCACTTTTGATCCATATCCCTTGTTAACCTTGCCGAATAAAAATCTGTTGATCTCATCTTTGAAAATTTCAACTGACTCAGCATCCACACCTTTTTGGAGAACAGAGTTCCAGATTTTCACATTGCCATCCACTCCTGCATTTATAATAGATAATTCTGCATATTATATTGCAGAAGCACAGATCACCTGTTGGCCTGCCCACAACACAGTACAGAAACATTTAAGAAATGAGGTAGTTCTTCCCATTCACACCAAGGTGAAAAAGCTGAGTTATAACTTTGACTTTCCTCCAAAACTTGGCTGAAATAAACTTGCTAGTCTGTGGGGGTTTACCCTTTCCGGAAGAAGGTACAGGCTTGCCTCATTTACTAGCAACCTTGATAGGTTAAATCCTACAGATTTGCATTCAATAGTTTTCTCTAATCTTGATATTAAAGGCCTACAGATGAAATAATTTCCAAACCAATCCCCTCAGTCCTTGTTATGAGTCAAATGCTAAAGCACAGTGTTAATGAAATGTGTATTTGTTAGGTGTCTGGTCAGGTTTACTATTGGCTTTGAAATAAGTTTGTGTGTGTGTATGTTACAATTTTAATTCGCCTGTCGAATACTGCAGTAGCTCTGTAATATGGGGGCCGAAATTCATCAGCTCACCGCCCGCTGCTGCTGACTGCCGCCCACTTCCGGCTGACATTCCTTGCGAAGATCCGCCCAGTGCCACTTTGGAGGTGGCCTGGAGCGTGCGGGAGGACGAAGCCGCCAGGAACCGCCCGCTGATGTCAGCGGACAGCCGAGTGGCGCAACTGACCTCCGCCCGCCGAGCTCCCAGATTCCTGCGGGCGGGAGCCGACGGGACTTGGCGGTAGAACGGGGGTGGATGATTATCTGCAGGCTGGTCTGTCCCCAACGGTAAGTGTGAAGAACCTGATAAAAAGGTAAGTGAACATTTTTTATTAAATTTCAACAGTGACTTACCTGAATGGGGTCCCCTTGAAGGTCTTCCGATAGATTTTTCTATTTTTTACTGTTGATTTCTTTTTCAGGTCTTCGACCCTCCGTGGGCCCGACTCTATCCTTGGTGGCACCTCGGTGGCAAGGGCCTCTGCCGCCGAGAATGAGACCTCTCGCCTCTCTGCCGCCCAGATTGGCAGGGTACATCGTCCATTTGTCATCCGCCGACCTTCAAGGGACCTCGGCGATGAATATCCTGCCCAAAGTACCGTCCGGTATCTCGGCGGCCATCGGCGGCACTTTGGGCGGCACTTGGGCGGGCAAAGGCTTTGATGAAAATTTGTCCCCATGGTCTATTTTACTACATTCACATTGTGAATAGTGTAGGAAATGCTCTTCCATTCCTCAAACCAAAACATTTCTATATTATGTTCTTATATGATTTGAGACAAACAGAGTAACATGAATTAAAGATTGGCTTCACAGTAGCTATAAATTTGAGAATTCTCTGTCTTGATGACCAGAGGACTACCAATATACAAAACTGTCTGGAGATATATAATTTTCCACGAGAGTCAGCTGGCTTCCTGCTTTCTGTTATTTGATTATCTGTATTTGATAGGGTAGACGAAGAGAAAATGTTTCTATTTGTGGTGGAGTACAAAACTAGGTGCCATAAATATAAGATACTCCCGAATAAATCCAATAGTGAATTCAGGAAATTTATTGACAAACAAATAATTAACTAGTAATGACACATCATGGATGAATAAATAAATTAGGGCAAAATTGAAACTAAAGAAAAGGCACACACACTAAGTACATAGGGCTCAATTTTCCCCAATGCCGTTTTTTTGCGTATTGCAAGACTTACGCCTGTTGTTTTTGGCCCTGACTAACTCCAAAGAAATAACTAGCAAGTTTCCCTGTTCTATTTTTTGAAATTGGTAGCCTGTCCTTTAGCTTCAGGGGGGTAGAGCCTAATGTCTGCGGTGAAAAAATGAAGCGCCCCCCCCCCATTTTGCGCATGCGCAGGGAAAAAAAAAATGACGTTTTTAACGTGACTGCTATGGGTGTGCATACGCAGTACAGCTCTCGGTCTGCATTCAGCCATTTTTGAAGAGCCAGTTGTGTGTGAGAACTTTAATTCTCAGTGGAAAAATCGAAGCTGTAATACAGCATGCAACGTGGCTCAAGGACCAAGAAATTCTCACAGGAGAAGTGTAATTAAGGCCAGATGGCATGAGCTGGATACCAGCAGAGGTCACATGAAAGTTTCACCAAAAGAAATGAAGAAACGCTGGAACCAACTTGCGGAAGATTACTGTGCAATGGTGATCACCATGAGATCTGGAGGCCAGTGCAAAACGAAGTGGCAGGACCTGGATCAATTAGTTAGTGTACGTAATATTTTCATTTATTCACTGGAATTGCCATTGTAAATGTGACAATCTGTTTATGTCCCACCCAGCAGAAAGACCCCTCTCTAAAAAGTTATATTTTCATCTTTGTAGAGCAAGCTAGCACACAACAAAATGGAAAGAACTCAAACAGGAGGAGGCCCGGCAAATCTGCACTCACTGACACCCTTGGAAGAGAGGATCGCTGCTTTGATGGGTCCTTCCTGGAGAAAAGCAACCACCACTGCACAAGCTGGGCCCACACTCGAGGGAGAGGGTACGTCCTGCAAATTCCAAGGTCTGGCTTTGCTAAATGTTAAGTACTGCGCAGGCTAGCCATGCTTCGGTTCATGGGGATGTCTCCGTCAGCTACGCTTCGGTTAATGCAATGTGCTATCATTCAATGTGGTCCTTCAAATTAGCCTGCTGCCTGTGCTGTGTGTGCCTACTCATGCCACCCACCCTGCCCCCTCCTCTGCTGCTAACCATTTGTCTGTTCTGTTATATTTTGCAGAACTTGAGGCCGAAGCTGATGCAGAAGAAGATTCAGACGCGGACGAGCCTGAAGAGGAGAACATCCTCCAATCCCACCTTCCAGACCAAGAGCATGGGGGCGAGGGTGAGGGGATAGATGAAGCCCCCATTGTTGTACTCACTCTGGAGGAGATGCAGGTGCCGCCCATTGAAGTGCCAGCCCTTTCCTAAGTGGTACGAGTGTTGGGACATTCCATGGTTTCTCACAGTCCGAGGCTGGGGATTCCAGTGTGATGCAGCAAGGCACACCGAGGGCCCCACCATCCCGGGCTGCAGGTCCCAGTGTGGTGCAGCAAGGCACACCCAGGGCTCCACCGTCCCGGGCTGTGGGTCCCAGTGGGATGCAGCGAGCCACACCCAGGGTGAGGAGGGGAAGGAGAGCTCGACAGCACTCTCCTGAGGTGCAGGATCTAACAGATGTGGTTCAGATGATGGCAATGAGGGCAGAGAGCATTTACCTTACGCAATCACTCCTGGACACCATCAGTGGGGTGGGTGATGAGATATCGAACAACACTCTCACGAGAACACTGTCCGGGGCACATGAGGGAGGGAATGTCTCAGTCAGCTGATACACTGTCGGTGCACATTCAGGAGGGAGTGTTGCAGGTAGCTGGTACACTGTCAGGGCAGGGAATGTTGGAGTTAGCTGCTGCAATAAGGGAACACGTCCAGACCCCGCGTCTATTGACAGAATCAACTGCCACTCCCACTCCAATCCCCAGACCAGCTTCTGAAGAGACCCAAGCCGGGCCTTCCACATTACTGCCTGCCCACGCACCCCAACCCCAAATCAGGAAGTGCGCATTACCCGAGATGTTTGAAAGAATAAGCTTGGTACCAACCCGAGAAACACTGCACCACCGCCTGCGGGTAGGGGTGGAGTCAACAAGAACAAGCGCAGCGGGCGGTCTTAGAATAAGATGGAGGAGAGATGGGTGCAGCCTTTCATTGCTGCTGCTGCTATTGTTGTTATTATTATTATTATTATTGTTGTTACTATTGTAACTGTTCTCAATTAAAAGTTTTTTGTAAGTTATGTAAATTTATAAGTTTAAAAGTTTGTAAGTAATCTTAAAGATTTTAAGTGATCTTGGAGTTTGTTAGTGATCTTAATTGAAAACTTTAAAGTTTGATACAAGAATATTTTTATTACAGTTAAATTAAGTACAAACAAGTGTTAAACTTTTGAATAAAATATATTTTAAATTGTTTCATTTCCATTATTAACACAACTTTTTGAACTAAAGAAGAATCATTTCCATTATTTGTTCCATTAATACAACACTACATTATGGAACAGGTCCAAACAGTAAACACATTCCATGTGGAATAGTTGCCGCTGAGCCTTCAAGCAGCAAAGTGTTCATGGATCAGCTGCTGGCGCAAGGCTCGAGCAATCATTAAAGGGGCATGACGGCTCGCCCTCCTCCGCCATCGTGCTCCGGGTTCAGGTAGTTGCATGGCTTCCTCATCCCCCTCCTCCTCCTCATCATCATCTGCATCTTCCTCCTCATCATCAGCCACTCTCACCTCAGGTGTGTCTTCCACTACCAGCTGCTGCTGCCTCATGATGGCTAAGTTATGCAGCATGCAGCACACAACAGTGAACTGACCGACAATCTCAGGGGAGTATTGCAAGTCACCTCCGGAATGGTCCAGGCATCTGAAATGCTGTTTCAAGATGCTAATGGTCCTCTCTATTATGCTGTGCGTTGCAATGTGCGACCTGTTGTATTCCCGGTCAGCTTCCATCCGGGTTACACGTAGGGGCATCATGAGCCAGGTGGCAAGGCCGTACCCTTTGTCTCCCAGCAGCCAGCTCTGCCCTTCTGGATGCTGCTGAAACATGGCAGATATAACGCTCTCGGGTAGGATGAATGCATCATGGGTGCTCCCAGGGTATCTTGCATCAACTGACATGATATGATGCATGTCGTCACACACGAGCTGCTCATTTATGGAGTGGAAGCCTTTTCTGTTCCTGTACATCTTGGAATCCTCCAAAAGGTGCTTGCAAGGGTACAATCAATGCAGCCCTGTACCTTTGTGAAGCCACAATCCTGGAGAAGCCCACAGCCCTTTCACGCATTGCCTGGGCGGTCATGGGGAACTTTATGTAATCGTTCCTCTGGGCATATAGTGCAGCAGTTGCCTGCCGAATGCAGATATGTGTTCCATGTTGAGAAATGGTGCACACATTCCCAGTTGTGGTCTGGAATGATCCAGATGCACAGAATGAAAGTGCAGCTGTAACCTTTACTTCAACTGACAAAACAGTCCTCCTGACGCTTCTAGGTTACAGGTCAGCTTTTACTAACTCACAGATCTCGGTTACAACTTCTTTGTGGAAACGCAGCCTTCTCACACAGTCTGCATCACTCATGTGCAGGCATGAACGCCTGTCTCAGTATATCCGACATGGGTAAGGCCTCCTGCCCATCATCCTACGGGCTCTGAGGTTCCTCATACGATGACGTCGAATCAATCGTCTCGTCCGCAGCACCATCGTGCAGAAGGCTTGCACGAGTTATGGCATTGTCAGTATTGCCCCCATGATTAAATTTTACCTTTGCAAGAAGCTCAAAACAGCAAGACAAAGTTAAAGCTTCTCTCTCTCTCTCTCTCTCTCTCCCCAAGGTCGACGCCCTAGTATGGACCACATCCTGGTCCGCGCATGCACAATAGTCTTGCTTAGAATGGGAAGGTAGGCATTCAATGAAGACATTTGGGGCAACGAAGTCCAATGCAATTCTTTAATTTTAGATTTTGTTCAAAGTACCACCCCAGCACCGACCGAACGTCTCCTCACCGGGCTCGAGGGTCGGCCGGCAGAATCACTCCCTTGCCCAGACACAGGGGCAAACACCAACCCCCCCGGGCTTCTTTTGAAGCTGCTGCATAGTGTAAGGCTTCTCATGTCTTCAGTTCAGCTTGCAACCTCCACCCCCAGCCTCCCGGGCTTCTTTTGAAGCCGAGCCCCGAGCCCCTGTGAGTGGGCGAGGAAGCAATTTTGCCGGCCGACGCTCCGACCCTCGAGCCCGGTGAGATGTTCAGTGGTGGTGTGGCACTTTGAAAAAAATCCACAATTAAAGAATTGCATTAGACTTCCATTTTCTCCGTTTTAAGTTTGAAAAAATGAAGCTTCATGATGCATATTTAATGTCTTCTTGACTCCCTCTAAAACTTCGCATAGAAACAATGGTGTCTTTCTGCGGCAATTTTTTAATGTGCACTGGTTTTTCTTAAGTGGCCAGAAAGTTTTTTGGGAGTGGTCACATACGTCGTCCTAGGAAAAATGTAAGTTGGCCAAACTTGCATAAATCTGAAAAGCTGGTGCAGACATCAGATTACGCAAAAAAAATACTAACCTAAAGAAATCGTAACTAAGTTACACTGGCACAGAAACTTTGAGGAAACTTGGATATTTTAATTGAGGCCAAAAAAAGGGCGCAGATAACTGGGGAAGATTGAGCCCATGGACAATAAAGAACAGGATGACAAAAGTGAATACGAAAAGTGTAGGAAAGAAAGAAAAAAGCAATTAGAAAGACAAAGAGAAACTATAAAATTAAATTATCAGCATATAAAAATAAATAATAAATTATTCTACAGATACATAAATACCCAAAAAAAAATCAGGGTAGGGTAACACAATAAACTCACAGGTAATGACAGAAATATGAAATAGTTACTTTGCCTCAGTATTTACCAGTGAGACTGATGCGGAGGTCATGATATTAGAAGAGGTGATCAATAAAGCTATAAAGATATTTAAGTTAGAAAGGGGAGGGGGTATAATTGATAAACAAATCAAATTTAGAGAGTATAAAACCCAGGTCGAGATGGATTGTACCCACGCATATTAAAAGAAGTTATGGATGAAATAGCAGAGGCATTATTAGATACAAATTCAATAGAAAAGATATTAGAGGCAGAGGACTGGCAGACAGCTAATGTGATTCCTGTATTTAAGAATGGAGATAGAATAAATCTAGGGAACTGCAGACCAATTAGCTTAACATCCGTGGTAGGAAAGACAATGGAATCTTTACTCTAAGATGTAATTGAAAAGCATCTAGAAATTGAAAATATAGTAGCATGGCTTTCAAAAGGGAAGGTCCTGCTGAACCAAACCTATTGAATTCTTTGAAGAAGTAACATAAAGGGTAGATAAGGGTAATGCAGTAGAAGTAATATATTTGGATTTTTAAAAAGACTTTTGATAAGGTACCACATAGTAGACTCATGACTAAGGTCAGAACATGTTGTGTCAGGGGACAAGTAGCAGAATGGATAGAAAGCAAGCTACAAAACAGAAAAAGCAGAGAGTAGGGGTTAAAGGTAATTGCTCAGACAGGCAAAAAGTGGGAAGTGATGTTCCGACAAGGATCGGTGCTCGGATCACTGGTGTTCACAATTTACATAAATGATTTGGACTCGGTAATCAGAAGTACAATTCCAGAATTAGCGGACGACACCAGATTGGGGCATGTAATCGATACTGAGCAGGATTGCCACAAAATATGGGAGGACATTAATAAACTTGCAGAATCGGCACATAATTGGAAAATGAACTTCAATATAGATAAATGTAAGGTGATACATTTTGGTAGGAAGAATAAGGAGGCCACATCCACCTTGGAAAATTGCCCCGTGCCCCGATTGGGGTCGGTAACCTTTCAGGGCCGGAACTTTTATTACCCGGCCCGGAAGACCTGCTCCAATGTGGAATTGGGTCTACCGCCCCTCAAAGGAAGTGGGTCGCTGTCTCCGGCGCTCCGCTTCCTTTGGGCGCGGTATCACGGTGCTCAGTCCATTAAAGGGGAGGGCCGCTGCACACTCTGCATGGCCCTTTGGTGGCCGTCACCGGACCAACAGGGCAACGTGAGTCCGGGCCAGCAGCCCAGCACCCAAGACGGAATGCCAGGCTGCACGATAGCGGCCCGGACCACGCTCGGGCTGCCATCGTTGAGCCCGACCCGTGAGCCAGCTGGCAAAAAATGATGGCGGCCCAGGGCGCTGCGCCCCTCCCCTTTAAACGGTGCCCCCAGAGCGGATATCCGCCAGCTTCGCGCGAAGCTGGGGTCGACATCCGCTCGGACCCATGGGGCAATTTCCCCCGTGGGGCATTAAGGGGCGGTGAAGGGGCCGCCAAGCACGGCGATGGCATCATCGGCAGTTGTGCGGCAGCCCTGGGCACTAACCGCGTGGCACAGTGCCTCCCAAAACTCCGGGGCAATTTCCCAGGAGGCGGTAGCGTCCCCCTCTCCTGAGCAAAAACTGCCTTGCGTCCCCATTAGCGCCCCGGAGGCAATTTTGCCCCCGAATTGTCTTAATGGGGTAGATGAACAGAGGAATCTGGGGGTACAGACACACAAATCTCCAAAGGTAGCGACACAGGTTATCTCACTATCGTCTCTCTTGGCCCCTCCACTATCTTTGATTTGTCACACTGCTTGTCCAACACCCAGTTTTGGATGAGCAGAAACTTCCTCCAAATAAATATTGGGAAGAACAAATTCTTTGGTCCCTTGGTCACCGTTTCCATCCCTCTCCCTGGCAACTGTCTGAAACTGAGCCAGACCGTTCGCAACCTTGGTGTTGCGTTCGACTCTGAGATGAACTTCCAACTACAGATTTGTTCCATCACCTAAACTGCCTACTTCCACCTTCGTAACGTCGTCTGACTCAGACTCTGCCTCAGCTCATCTGTTGCTGAAACCCTCATCCATGTCTTTGTTATTGCTAGGCTTGACTATTCCAAAACTCTCCTGTAAGGCCTCCCATCTTCCACCCTACATAAACTTGTGCTCATCCTAAACTCTGCTGGCTTTATTTTCACTCCTGTTCACCGATCACCCCTGCGCTTGCTTGACCTACATTGGCTCCCGGCCTGACAACGCCTTAATTTTTACATCATCATCTTTGTTTTCAAACCCTTCCATGTCCTTGTCCCTCCCGATTTCTGTAACCTCCTCCAGCCCTAAAAACCTTTGAGATCTCTGCATTCCTCCAATTCGCTCCACCATTAGCGGCCGTGCTTTCAGCAGCTAAGGCCCTAAGCTCTGGAATTGCCCCCCTAAACCTCTCCACCTCTCTACCTTTCTCTCCATCTTTATGACAAATCATGCTTGACAAATCTTCTGGAATTTTTTAAGGATGTAACTAGTAGAGTGGACAAGGGAGAACCAGTGGATGTTATGTATTTGGACTTTCAAAGGCTTTTGACAAGGTCCTGCACAAGAGATTGGTGTGCAAAATCAAAGCACATGGTATTGGGGGTAATGTACTGATGTGGATAGAGAACTGGTTGGCAGACAGGAAGCGGAGAGTCGGGATAAACGCTTCCTTTTCAGAATGGCAAGCAGTGACTAGTGGAGTGCCGCAGGGCTCAGTGCTGGGACCCCAGCTATTTACAATATACATTAACGATTTAGATGAAGGAATTGAGTGTAATATCTCCAAGTTTGCAGATGACACTAAACTGGGTGGCGGTGTGAGCTGTGAGAAGGACGCTAAGAGGCTGCAGGGTGACTTGGACAGGTTAGGTGAGTGGGCAAATGCATGGCAGATGCAGTATAATTTGGATAAATGTGAGGTTATCCATTTTGGGGGCAAAAACACGAAGGCAGAATATTATCTGAATGGCGACAGATTAGGAAAAGGGGAGGTGAAACGAGACCTGGGTGTCATGGTTCATCAGTCATTGAAAGTTGGCATGCAGGTACAGCAGGCAGTGAAGAAGGCAAATGGGATGTTGGCCTTCATAGCTAGGGGATTTGAATATAAGAGCAGGGAGGTCTCACTGCAGTTGTACAGGGCCTTGGTGAAGCCTCACCTGGAATATTGTGTTCAGTCTTGGTCTCCTAATCTGAGGAAGGACGTTCTTGCTATTGAGGGAGTGCAGCGAAGGTTCACCAGACTGATTCCAGGGATGGCTGGACTGTCATATGAGTAGAGACTGGATCAACTGGGCCTTTATTCACTGGAGTTTAGAAGGATGAGAGGGGATCTCATAGAAACGTATAAGATTCTGATGGGACTGGACAGGTTAGATGCAGGAAGAATGTTCCAGATGCTGGGGAAGTCCAGAACCAGGGGACATAGTCTTAGGATAAGAGGTAGGCCATTTAGGACTGAAATGAGGAGAAACTTCTTCACTCAGAGAGTTGTTAACCTATGGAATTCCCTGCCGCAGAGAGTTGTTGATGCCAATTCATTGGATATATTCAAGAGGGAGTTAGATATGGCCCTTACGGCTAAGGGGATCAAGGGGTATGGAGAGAATGCAGGAAAGGGGTACTGAGGGAATGATCAGCCAGGATCTTATTGAGTGGCAGTGCAGGCTCGAAGGGCCGAATGGCCTACTCCTGCACCTATTTTCTATGTTTCTATGTTTCTATGACGCTCCTTAAAACCTAAGGCCCCGAACTTGGTGGCCTTGCCGTCGGCTGCTGCCGAGTTTTTGGGGCGGTCTCCCCTCGGTGCCAGTTTGCACTCGGCGTCCCGCCGACAGGAGGGGTGGGCCGCTGGGAACCGCCCGCTGACGGCCGCTAGCGCGCAAGGCGCGTAAGTGTCCTCCTGCCCGCCGAGCTGCCAGATTTCTCCAGGCAGGAATCGGCAGCAGCAGGGGGAAGGACCACTGCATGGAGCCAGGTCGAACCCCGACGGTAAGTATGAAGACCTGCAAAAAAAGGTTCGTAAACATCTTTTCTTTTTTTTTTATAGCGATTCAGATGGATGGAGTCCCCTGAAGGTTTTCCAGTGGGTTTGTTTTGTGTAAATTGTTATTTTTATGTGTTCCCCCCTCCCTCGGCACTTTGGCGAGGATTGCATTTGCCGCCAAGATTGGGAGCTCCTGCCCGCCTCCGCCCACAATCAGGGCGTAAGTCTTTTTTTTGCTGCTGTACGGTCTTTGCAGATCTTTTTGAGGAGTCCCCCTGCCAAAGTACCGCCAGGTCTCTCGGCGATCCTTTGGACGACACTTGGGCAGGCCTTAGCTTTGGCCAAGTTCAGGCCCTAACTGTTTGACCAAGCTTTTGTTCATCTGTCCTGATATCTCCATCTGTGGCTCAGTGTCACATTATTATTGAAACGCTCTTGTTAAGCACGTTGGGAAGTTTTGCTAAGCTAAAGGCACTATATAAATGCAAGTTGTTATTAATAACATCATAAAAAAAAGCAAATAAAATACTGGGGTTTATTCCTAAAAGGATAGAATTGAAAAGCAGAGAAATTATGTTGAACTTGTATAGAACCTTGGTTAGACCACACTTGGAGTACTGTGAACTGTTTTGGTCTCCGTATTATAACAAGGACACAGAGGCACTGGAGAAGGTGCAAAACAGATTGACTAGAATGGTACCAGAACTGAGATGTTATACCTATCAGGAAAGATTGAACAGGCTGGGAGTCTATTCTCTAGAAAAGAGAAGTCTGAGGGGTGACCTGATAGAGGTCTTAAAGATTATTAAAGGGTTTAATAGAGTTTACATAGAGAAGATGTTCCCACTTGTGGGTGAGACCAGAATTAGGGGCCATAACTTGAATCATCATCATAGGCGGTCCCTCGAACGAGGATGACTTGCTTCCACGAGAGTTCACAAATGTTCCAGTCCTGAACTCCAGTTGAGGGGGTGGAAGATGCCTGTGCGTGGATTTTTTGAACCACATGGGCCTGACAGAGCTAGGCCTTTATCCAGTGGCAAGGGTTAACCAGGATGACTGGAGACCTGCTCTGCTGCACGGACCTATTGCGCACACATATCGCAGTGTGGGCTGGCCCGTGCTGCCCCTGGGCCCTCGCCTCTTCTGGGCCCCGTACCCTCATTTGCCGCACCTCCACCACGATGTTCCAGGGCCCAGCGCTCCAGCTCTATTTATAGCCCCGACCTGCGGTGGTATTCTCACACAAGTCAGGGCGGCCCACGATATATATATATATACACACACAAATAATCACAAATAAATCCAATAGAGAATGCAGGAGCAACTTCTTTACCCAGAGAATGATTAGAATGTGGAACTCGCCACCACAAGGAGTAGTTGAGGTGAATAGCACAGATGCATTTAAAGGCAAACTATCTAAACATAAAGAATAAAGTAATAGAAGGATACGTTGATGAGGTTAGATGGAGAAGGGTCGGAGGTAGCCTGTGTGGAGTATAAACACTGGCATGGATCTGTTGAACCAAATAGCCTGTATGTGTGCTGTAAATACTGTAAGAACTTCCATTTATAGAGCAACTTTCACAACCTCAGGACATTCCAAAGCACTTAACAGCCAATGAAGTACTTTTGAAGTGCAGTCACTGTTCTAATGCAGGAAACACAGCAGCCAATCTGTGCACAGCAAGTTCCCAGAAACAGCAATGTAATAATGACTGGATCATTTTTTTTTGTGTGATGTTGATTGAGGGATAAATATTGGCCAGGCCACCAGGGATTACTCGCCTGTTCTTCAGTGACACTGAAATAGTGTCATGGGATCTTTTACGCCCACCTGCGAGAGCAGACGGAATCTCGGTTTAGCATCTCATCCGAAAGATGGCCCCTTATCGGTGCAGCAATCCTCGGTATTGCATTGGAGTGTCAGCCTAAAGCTTCTGAAGTGGGACTTAAATCCAGAAACTTCTGACTCAGTGGCGAGAGTGCTACCAACTCATCATCATCATCATAGGCAGTCCTTCGGAATCGAGGGAGACTGGCTTCCGCTCTAAAAATGAGTCCTTAGGTGGCTGAACAATCCAATACAAGAACCACAGTCCCTGTCACAGGTGGGACAGATAGTCGTTGATGGAAAGGGTGGGTGGGACTGGTTTGCCGCACGCTCCTTCCGCTACCTGCGCTTGATTTCTGCATGCTCTCGGCGATGAGACTCGAAGAGCTCAGCGCCCTCCCGGATGCACTTCCTCCACTTCGGGCGGTCTTTGGCCAGGGACTCCCAGGTGTCAGTGGGGATGTTGCACTTTAACAGGAAGGCTTTGAGGGTGTCCTTGTAATGTTTCCTCTGCCCACCTTTGGCTCGTTTGCCATGAAGGAGTTCCGAGTAGAGCACTTGCTTTGGGAGTCTCGTGTCTGGCATGCAAACTATGTGGCCTGCCCAGCGGAGCTGATCAAGTGTGGTCAGTGCTTCAATGCTGAGGATGTTGGCCTGGTCAAGGACACTAACGTTGGTGCATCTGTCCTCCCAGGGGATTTGCAGGATCTCACGGAGACATCGTTGGTGGTATTTCTCCAGCGACTTGAGGTGTCTACTGTACATGGTCCATGTCTCTGAGCCATACAAGAGGGTGGGTATTACTACAGCCCTGTAGATCATGAGCTTGGTGGCATATTTGAGGGCCTGGACTTTGAACACTCTTTTCCTCAGGCGGCCGAAGGCTGCACTGGCGCACTGGAGGCAATGTTGAATCTCGTCGTCAATGTCTGCTCTTGTTGATAAGAGGCTTCTGAGGTATGGGAAATGGTCCACATTGTCCAGGGCCGCGCCGTGTATCTTGATGACTGGGGGGCAGTGCTGTGCGGCAGGGACAGGCTGGTGAAGGATCTTTGTCTTATCGATGTTTAGCATAAGGCTCATGCTTTCGTACGCCTCAGTAAATACGTCGACTAGGTCCTGGAGTTCAGCCTCTGTATGTGCGCAGACGCAGGCGTCGTCCGCGTACTGTAGCTCGACGACAGAGGTTGGGGTGGTCTTGGACCTGGCCTGGGGACGACGCAGGTTGAATAGGTTCCCACTGGCTCTGTAGTTTAGTTCCACTCCAGCGGGGAGCTTGTTGAGTGTGAGGTGGAGCATGGCAGCGAGGAAGATACCAACTAAGCCACAACTGACGCTATGTAATACTACTATGTATAATTCAATGTATGCACAAATTAAATGTGTCAGGTTAAATGATCTTGGTTCAGTTCTTTTTGAGATGATGCATGTGAGTGTCAGATTGGACGAAGTAGACATAGCCATTGTCTCTAATTGAACCCATCAGGACTCTTCCTAAGTTGTAGAAATGGTTACTATCTTAAACTGCCTAACCGCAAAGAAAAATCTATTTAATATTGAAACGCGCCTGCTTGCAGTTCAAAGAAAAGTTAAGAATATATTCGGCCAGCAGCTCTGGTGCTTTTAGTTCCCTGATTTGCATCACCTACTCCTTGTGAGGCAACTAATAAGAGACTCTGTAGAATTCTCACCTAGTAACATTACATCAGAGACTCAGGTGGAAGTTACTGAACGACTAAGTTTGAACTCTTTTTTTTGTTGCACAAAACAGATTGTTTAACCGAATCCTTGCCGCACTTTTCCATATTATTCCACTTATAAATAAATTGGATCCTTAGTTTTAGCCTGCATGTGATGGAATGGACAGCAGAGATTGGTGGGTAATCCACATGGTCTCAGGTTAATGGATCACTGTTAGTTCTGTGGCATACCACTCCATTTACAACATGTATAAGGGCGCATCTCAGTTCATACAGGACTTGGTCTATTAATGGAAACAATTTTCTTTGGATGTGGAAACAAGTTTGAGGTATTGGAAGAGAACCCACATTGTATTCGAGAGCAGTTCACAAATCCCTTGGAACTTCTTCATATTTCAAAGCCAAATTTAAAACGGGGTGCCTAGAATATCCATAATCATGTGATACTGCTCCACAACTGTTACTGCAGTGGAACCGGAATTAAAATTGGGAGATCATGTTCCTGAGTTTCTGAGGTCGGGAGAGGATTCGGGCAATGCTGAATAAATGAGGTGGACACTCATGCTGGTATCAGCACTTCCTCACTAACCTGAAGGTTAGTCAACAGATGTGAAGAGTTCAATGGAGTTTAGTTCCCACTTCATGTTCAGAATTGCTAAGTGAACTTGCAATGGTGGAAACACTTTTTTTATATCATGGAAAATAGGTTTAAACAAGTTGAAAAATAGCTAATGCAAATCTAGTGCTGCGACTGGTTTTACTAGAACTCATTTTTTATATATTAATTCTCAGGATGTGACCATTTGTGGCAAGGCCTGCATTTATTGTTCATGCCTACATGTCCTTGAGTGACTTGCTAGGCCACTTCAGAGGTCAGTTAAGAGTCAATGATGTTGATGTGGAATGGTGTCACATGTAGGCCCAGACAGGGAAAGGATAGCAGGTTTTCAGTTGGGTTTTTATGATAATCGGACAGTTTCAGGGCCACATTTGCTAGTACCAGCCTTTTATTTCCATGTATTTTTAAGCTGCTATAATAGGATTGAACTCAAAATATCTGGATCATTAGTCCAGGCCTCTGGATTACTCGGTTAGTAATCACTATGCTACCGTACCCGATTATTAGTTGTGCACTGTAATGTCTGTAAGCTTGTAATGTTGTAGCTCCACACTGTGGATGTGGATGTATTGTGTTACTGCAATTAAAGGTGAATAAATAGGTCAGCTGACCAGAAGCTTCTGGAACTTCTGAGATGCTGTCTGCCATTATAGAAAGCTATGTGTGTGCTGTGCTCTGTGAATACATCACATTTGGCGACGAGATGGGATTTTTCGGATGATGTAAAGCTGAAATTTTTTTGGTGGAGTATTCAGCCAGCCAACAGAGAGACTTGAAAGCTTCTCTGTCTTTTGAAATAGCTACAAAATCCGAGGTAAAAAAACAAGCACACGGTCTGCACTGCATGGCAGCACCCATAGCAGTAATGGGACACTTAGGTGAATATAAATGCAGCCAGGAAAGGTTTTAAGGTGTATGTGGACCGGCTAGAAATGTATTTCACTGAAAATAATATAATCAAAGTTCGAGAGAATGCTGATCAGAACCGGACTGTGTTGGAACGTAAGAGAGCGATTTTCTTACCTGAAGCGGGTCTGGAATTGTATGAAACACTGATAAATCTGCTTGTGCCTGACGAGCCAAAGGACACAACGCTTAAAGAGATTTTAATGAAGCTGGAGCAGCACTACAACCCCAAGCCATTAGAAATTGCTGAAAGCTATCGTTTCGATTTATGAAATCAAAATGCTGATGACAATAAATATCAGTGAGTACATTGTAGCATTAAAAAAGCTATCTTATTCACTGTAATTTCGGAACTTTTCAAAACCGAGCACTGCGGGACCGTTTTTTTGTAGGATGAAAAATGATGCGATCAGAAGAAAGTTATTGACAACGCCTGACTTGACTTTTGATTTAGGTGTCAGACAGCGAGGTCATTGAGCATGGCCAACCAATATTCCCGAGAATTTCACACGATTTTCAGTTGTCAGACAACCGAGGTGAATCACCTGCAGGTTCAAAGTAAATGGCGATGGGGGCCCAAAGTCTCAGAAACTGGAAATTGTAACTAAACATTGAAGTCGCACTATCGGTGCCTGGGACAACACATTGCTCAAAGTTGTCCATATGTGAAGGCAGAGTGTTTCTTCTGCAGAAAGACTGGGCATCTGGCGAAGGCATGCCGGCTGAAGGGTAAACCAGCTTTCAAAGCTATGAGTCCAGTTTTCAAAGCTATGAGTAGAAATCCCCAGAGACTACAAAGCATGGAAGAACAATAAAGGACGTGGAGATGTTAGAGTTACACGACATTGGGAGCACGAGGTTAATGGACAGTGATTTGCAAAGTATCAAAATCCACATAAATGTTGCGGCATTCAAGATACCAATGGAAATCGACACAGGTGCATCCATGAGTGTAGTACTGGAGTCGCTGTACCTCGACAAATTGCATAATTTCCCATTGGAGAGGCTACTCGGGAGAGAACATTCCTGTGTTAGGTCGTATCACCGTACCAGTGAAATACAAGGATCAATTTCAGAACTTACCTCTAATAGTAGTGAAAGGGACAAGCCTGCCTTACTAGGAAGAAATTGGTTGAGATTACTGAAGTTGGATTGGAGTGAGATTTTTCATGTTGAAACGAGATTTGGATCAACGGATGATGTTATCAAGAGTCATCCGAAGGTGTTCTGCAAAACAAGTCCGATCCAAGGCTTCAAGGCGAGTGTCAGGGTACAGAAGGACGCTAGATCGGTTTACTGCAAGCCATGTTCCGTACCATATGTACTCAAGGAAAAGGTTGAGCAAGAACTCATAAGACTTGAGACTGAGAACATTATTTCTATAATAAATTGATGTAATTGGGCTACACCCATTGTTGTTGTACCTAAGTCCGATGGTAAGGTAAGATTGTGTGGTGATTATAAAGTAACTGTAAACCAGGTTCTAGAGGGTAATGTTTGACTATAAATACTCATCTAGGCCTATATCAATTTAATAGGCTGCCGTTTGGAGTGTCTTCCGCCCCTGCCATGTTCCAAGGGGTGATGAACCAGATTGTGCAAGGTATTGAAGGGGTAGTATGTTATTTAGATGACATACTAATTTCAGCACCAAATAGGCAAATTCATAACAACATATTGAATGAAGTCCTCAAACGGCTAGAGAAGCACAGAGCATGAGTGTCTGCTCGTAAGTGTGAGTTATTTCAAAACTCAGTGGAGTACTTAGGGTACAGAGTAGACAAAGATGGTTTACATCCAACCATGGGAAAGCTGGATGCAATTAGAAATGCACCCACTCCCAAGAATGTCACTGAACTTCAATCATTTTTGGGTCTTTTGAACTATTATGGGAAGTTCCTACCAAATTTGGCTACAGTATTACATCCACTGAATGAACTATTGAAAAAACAGGTCCATTGGAAGTGGTCAAAAGAATGCGACACAGCATTCAAGAAGTGGTGGAGAGCACCATATTAGTTCACTATGGCATATCTAAGAAGATTAAGCTAGCATGTGATGCCTCTCCGTATGGAGTTGGGGCAGTAATCTCTCATGTATTACGTAGTGGGGAGGAGAGACCAATTGCTTTTACTTCACGCACTCTCAGTGCCAGTGAGAGTAAATATGTGCAAATTGAAAGGGAAGCTTTGGCATTAATTTTTGGGGTCAAGAAGTTCCACAAATACTTGTATGGTCGTAGGTTTACCATCGTTACGGACCATAAGCCCCTAACAGCAATCCTACATCCAAGATCTCTAGTTCCAACATTAGCTGCAGCCCGAATGCAGAGATGGGCTTTGATTTTGTCAGCATATACATATGATATTGAATACAGACGATCAGCTGATCACAGTAATGCTGATGCTATGTCGAGATTGCCTTCCCAATCACAAGTTACACCCGATGGGGAAGAAGTGTTCTATTTATAATACATTAATGAACTACTAGTCACAGCTGAAGAGATTGGTAGAGCAACCAAATGTGACACAGTTATGTCAAAGATGTATAATTATATTGCAAATGGATGTCCAAACCAGGTAACAGACAAAGATATTCATCCATTCTTCATTCATAGGAATGAATTATCAGTCGATCAAGATTGTATCATGTGGAGTGCAAGAGTGGTTATACCAAATAAATTCAGGTTCAAATTATTAGGAGACCTCCATGACAAGCACTTGACCAAGAGTTTTGCACGCAGTTATTTATGGTGTCCAGCTCTTGATAAAGATATACAGTACCTTGTGAGTCAGTGTAAGGCATGCCAATCGATAAGCAAGCAACCACCATCAGTACCATTACAGCCATGGAAATGGCCTCCCAGGGTGTGGCAAAGGCTACATATTGATTTTGCTGAGCTAGAAGGACTTGTTCATTGTGATTGATAGCCATTCGAAGTGGGTCGAGGTGTTTCCAATGTCAAAAATAACAAGTAAAACATTAGACATTTTGCGAAGTTTATTTTCTTCATTTGGCCTCCAAGAAGAAATTGTTTTGGATAATGGACCACAACTTCTCTCAGAAGAATTTGCACAGTTCACGAGCAAAAATGGGGTGAAACATACCAAGGTTCCACCGTATCACCCTGCTTCGAATGGTGCAACAGAGCGCATAGTACAAATTGTAAAACGGCCCTTATAAAACAAATGTTAGATCCAAATCCAAAGAAACAACAGTTGTCATTGGATCATAAATTGGCTAATTTTCTAATTACATATCGCAATACTCCTCATACAACTACTGGTAGAACACCAGCAGAGTTTTTTCTCAAACGACAGCCACGAACCAGATTCTCGTTGTTAAGACCAAATTTGGCACAGTCCATAGAAGAGACACAATTAAGACAGAAAGAGGATCATGATAGAGGTAGAGTAAAAGAGAGAAGTGTGAAATTAAATCAGAACGTGAGAGTGAAGAACCATCACCATAAATGGATAAGGTGGTTACTAGGAAGAGTAGTGAAGATGTGTGGTCCTCGAACATATTTAGTCAAGATGTTTGATAATGGAGAGGTTAGGTTTGTTCACATTGATCATATTTTACCTACAGACATAGAAGGAGTTGAGAGTGGGAGTGTTTCAATTATTTCTGACTCATCAGATAGTTTTGATACACCAGTAGCATATCCTACATCCAATGTATTGGAAACAAATCCAAGAGAAATTCAGAAATTAAGTCTGAGTCCGAGTCAGGGAAACAAACAGTCTGAAGTTAGAGAGAGTTCAAATGAAAATCAAGAAAATCCCTTGGAGGAAAACTTTCCTCAGGATCAGCCTTGAATGAGTTTAAATTCAACACCATGTTTGGAAGGTTCTGTTCGAGAGCAAAGATATCCTCTTCGAAACAGAAAACAAGTGGTTAAGTTAAATTTGTAAATATGGCAAAATAACTCCATATCCTTTGTTATGTACAAACCATGCAAGTTATGTATGATGTTTGTTATAATAACTTCTTCATTAAGGAGGGAGAAGTGTAATGTCTGTAAGCTTGTAATGTTTGTTGCTCCACACTGTGGATGTGGACGTATGGTGTAACTGCAACTAAAGGTGAATAAATGAGTCAGCTGACCTGAAGCTTCCAGAACTTCTGAGATGCTGTCTGCCATTATAGAAAGCTGTGTGTGCTATGCTCTGGGAATATATCACATGCATCATATTCTAAGAATTTAATTTAACAATAAAAAGAGGAATACTGAGGAAGCCTAAAAACTTCATTTGCCACTGCAGGCATTGTAACTCATTTCATACCAGGAGTCAGCCTCTGAGCAAGAAAGTCCCACTCCAGGAACATGAGCACATAATCTCAGCTGACAATCCAGGCTGTACTGAGGGAGTGCTGCACTGTCAGAGATGCCTTCTTTCGGATGATACAGTAAACCGAGGGCCCATCTGCCCTCTTTGGTGAATGTAAAAGATACCCTGGCACTATTTTAAAGAAGAGCAGGGTAGCTTTCCCAGTGTCCTGGCCAATAGTTATGGGTCAACCAACATCACTAATAAACAGATGATCTGGTGATGGTAACATTGCTGTTTGTGGGATTTTGCTGTGCACAAATTTGTTGCTGCATTTCCCACATTACAAGACTTCAAATGTATTTTATTAGTTGTAAAGCGCTTTGCGATGTCCTGAGGTCATAAAAGCTGCTATCGAAATGCAAGTCTAGACATATGCAGATTTAATTCTGAAACAAGGGGCCTGAAGTTAATTAAAACAAGGTATAGTTGCCTTATATGAATATTTATCCAGCTCCCTTTAAAGAACTTTATCAATATAACATTAATTGCTTTTGCTCGGAATCTATTCCCCAAATCTACTACTGTGAGGGAAATTACATTTCTTCATATCGCTAGGCTTATTTGATCATGGTTAATTTTCTATTTGTGACCTTTAGTTCGACAAATATATTCTAAACTAAATAACTTGCTTACGTCTAATTTATTAATCAATCCCAGAATTATAAAGAAAGAGTCATGTCTCCTCTCAATCTTCTTTTCTCTGATGCAAATAAGTTCAGTTCTGTAACTCTCTGTAGAACTTTACACCCTTCAGACCTAAAATTGTTTTTCACAATGCATCAATGCCCTTCTGAAATTTCAGTGCCCAAAAATGTAAGTGCCATTCTAAATGTAGTATCTCCCCAATAAATTATATGAGGCTAAGCTATGTTGTTTTGACTGTCTTGTCAAGATGGCTCAGTGATTGAATTTATTGCTAATAATTTCACACCGCGTTGCTTACTGCGATCAGATCTAATAATCACACCTAAAACCTTCTGCTATTAGATACTGATTAATGGCATATGTTTCATGTCTTTTCTTCCATGTACAATGTTATATTTGTCCTCATTAAACTTACCTTAATCCTTCTGTTTAATTGATTGAGATTCCTTTGAGTACAATCAATACTCTTGGAGATTGCGCTATTTCATCTATCGCCATGTGAACTTCTGCTGTTCTTCATTTTGAATTGTTCAAATTGTTTTGCAACTTGTTATGTATGTAAACGTTATAACTGTGTAAGATTGCCACCAGAGGGCGCAACTGTTGGAGGCCCAAGGGTCACCTGCACACCTCGTGCAAGGGAGTATAAAAGGTTGTCTGCTGTGCTGCTGAGGCACTCTGGAGTTGTAGTAAAGAGACTAAGGTCACATCAGTTTTAGCTCACAGAACTCAGTCTTGTGGAGTCCTTCCACACTTAACAATTGGTGACGAGTAACAGATTATGAACTTTCACGCGGTCATGGCTGCCGTTGGTATTTTAGAGAGATATGTAGAGGGTGATGATTGGGAAGCCTTCGTTGAGTGTCTTGACCAGTGCTTCGTAGCCAACGAGCTGGATGGGGATGATACAGCGATCAAGCGCAGGGCGATTCTCCTCACCGTGTGTGGGTCCACAACATATGGCCTCATCAAGAATCTGCTAGCACTGGAGAAACCAGCGGAGAAGACATATACAAAGTTGTGTACGCTGGTTCGGAACCACCTCAAGCTGAAGGAAAGCATCTTAATGGCCAGGTACTGCTTCTACACGCACCACCGCTCCGAGGGCCAGGACCTGGCGAATTACGTCGCTGACCTGAGACGCCTTGCGGGAACTTGCGAACTTGCAAACCACTGTCTCTCTCTCTCTCTCTCTCACCCCACAGTCTCTCTCACCGCCCCGCCCCCCCCCCCCCCAAGTCTCTTCCCACCACCCCCACAGCGATCTGCCCCGCCCACTCCCCGACAGCGATCTCAGGCTGCCTCACAGCGATCTCCACAGCCCCCCTCCCCCACAGCGATCTCAGGTCGCCTCACAGCGATCTCCACAGCCCCCCTCCCCCACAGCGATCTCAGGCCCCCCCCCCACCGATCTCCCCCCCCCCCCCCGCGATCTCCACCGCCCCCTCCCCCACAGCGATCTCCCCCACTCCCCCCACTGCGATCTCCACCCCCTCCCCCACAGCGATCTCCCACCCGCTGCCCCCCCCCCCCCCCACCACAGCGACCTCAGGTCAGCAGTCTCTGGCCTCTCATTGGTGCCTCTCGGGGGTGCGGAGCTTGACAGCTGTGCGCACATGCCCACAACTCGGGAGCAGAAGATTCCGCCATACACCTCCCACTGCACTCCACTCCACTCCCGCTCGCTGCAATCTGCTCCGGTTACAGCAGAGAAAAGTGGGATGAAATTCCCGCCCACTCGGCCCCAGCGGTACCGGGCGATAAAAAATGACACACCAAAGAAGAAGATTAGGGGAGTTCTCCCCAGTGCCCTGGCCAATATTTATCCCTCAGCCAGCATCTCTAAAGCAGATCATTTGCTCATTAAGCGCAAAATCCAGACTGATGCTTCAGTGCCACACTGAAGGATTGCTGCACTGTAAGAAGGGTTGTTTTTCAGATGGGACGTTAAACCAAGTCTACCTACCCTCTCAGGTGAACGTAAAAGATCCCACGGCAGTATTTGAAGAAGAGCAGGGGAGCACCAAAAAACGGCTGGAACTTGTGTTTCACCAATTTCGGCCCCAAAGCGCTTTACAGCCAATTAATTACTTTTCAAGTGTCGTCACTGTTGTAATGTGAGAAGCTAGTCTAAAATATTGATGACACACAAGTAGAATATTCACTGGTGATCCCTATCTAACCAGAAAGAACTTGCATTTATAGAGCATCTTTCATGAACTAAGCACTTTTACAGCCAACAAATACTTTTGAAGTGTAGTCACTGTTGTAATGTAGGAAATGTGGCAGCCAATTTGCGCACAGCAAGGTCCCATAAAGAGCAATGAGATAGTGGCCAGATGATCTGTTTTTGGATGATGTTGGTTGAGAGATAAATATTGTCCAGAACACCAGGGAGAACTCCCCTGCTCTTCTTCAAATACTGCCGTGGGATCTTTTACGTTCACCTGAGAGGGTAGGTAGACTTGGTTTAACGTCCCATCTGAAAAACAACCCTTCTTACAGTGCAGCAATCCTTCAGTGTGGCACTGAAGCATCAGTCTGGATTTTGTGCTTAATGAGCAAATAATCTGCTTTAGTGATGCTGGCTGAGGGATAAAAATTGGCCAGGCACTGGGGAGAACTCCCCTGATCTTCTTCTTTGGTTTAACGTCTCATCCTAAGGAGGGCCATTCTGAAAGTGCAACGCTCCCTCAGTGCTGCACTGGAGTGCCAGACTAAATTATGTGCTCAAGTGTCTGTAGTGGGATTTGAACCCACAACCTTCTAACAAGAGGCAAGAGTGCTACTGAGCCATGGCTGACATTGGACTCATTAAGGTGCAACGTTAGTTTCACTGGAAGAATCTGAACACCAGCAGTGTCGGTGAGCTGCAGTACATGGACAACGTCTGCGTCTGCGCCCATTCAGAGGCTGAACTCCAGGATATAGTCAATGTATTCACTGAGGCATATGAAAGCATGGGCCTTACGCTTAACATCCGTAAGATAAAGGTCCTCCACCAGCCTGTCCTCGCCACACAGCACTGCCCTTTAATCATCAAGATTCACGGCATAGCCCTGGACAACGTGGACCATTTCCCATATCTCGGGAGCCTCTTATCAACAAAGGCAGACATTGATGCGGAGATTCAACATCGCCTCCAGTGTGCAAGTGCAGCCTTCAGCCGTCTGAGGAAAAGAGTGTTTGAAGACCAGGCCCTCAAATCTACCACCAGGCTCAAGGTCTACAGGGCTGTAGTAATACCCACCCTCCTGTAATGATCTGAGGCATTGACGATGTATAGAAGGCACCTCAAGTCGCTGGAGATATATCACCAGCGATGTCTCCGCAAGATCCTACAAATCCCCTGGGAGGACAGACGCACCAACATCAGTGTCCTCGACCAGGCTAACATCCCCAGTATTGAAGCACTGACCACACTCGATCAGCTTCGCTGGGCAGGCCACATAGTATGCATGCCAGATACAAGACTCCCGAAGCAAATGTTTTATGCAGAGCTCCTTCATGATAAACAAACCAAAGGTGGGCAACGGAAACGTTACAAGGACACCCTCAAAGCCTCCCTGGTAAAAGCGACATCACCACTGACACCTGGGAGACCCTGGCCGAAGAGCGCCCGCGATGGAGAAAGTCCATCCGGGAGGGCGTTGAGCTCTTCGAGTCTCAACGCAAAGAGCGTGAAGAGGCCAAGCGCAGGCAGCGGAAGGAGCGCGCGGCAAACCAGCCCCACCCACCCCTTCCTTCGACGAATGACTGTCCCACCTGTAACAGGGTCTGTGGCTCTCGTATCGGATTGTTCAGCCTTTAAAGAACTCACTTTGGGAGTGGAAGCAAGTCTTCCTCGATTCCGAGGGACTGCCTATGATGCTGATGACTGGCATGGGTCTAAAATAAGGTAATTTTCTATTATGTAACATCATGCACCAAGGTGTATTTATATGCAACTTAAAAAAACGTAAAAATAGCAAAGTATCTGTGGGCACTTTAATAAAAGTCACAATCCTCATTCATTTTTCTGTCTGATTCCTTTTATTTTAATATGGATTAAGTCAAGAACTTGATGTTGGTCTGATCACAGTCCTGGAGATATAACAGCCATTCATCAGCCATGTATGAAGCAGTAAACAGTTGCTTTGCTGAATATATACTGAAGCTGTGGGCTAAGATGTTTATTCATAGAGCTAGAGACTTTATTGCTAAACATATTCAATACAAATGGGGCCTATTCATACTCTACTAGATCTCATCAAGAACTTGCATGATTAAAAAAAAAAGCGCAGTACAATGTGACTGTTCAACAGCTATCTATACTGGAGCGCTTGAATTAACTGTTTGTATTTCCTCAGAATAAATACATCCACTGTTTCATGTTAGATTAACAGAACAAAGGTAACATTCTCACCAATGGGAATTCCCCCCAAATATATATGGTAATTGTCACCATGCAGCAGCCAGGGATTCATTGTGATTCAGTTCTTTTGATCTATTGCTGGGACACGAGCCAACAATGAAACTGCTCAGTCGAACAATAAATGTTTTTCATAGCAACACAGTCAATTTCGTTGAGGCAGTTCTAAAAAGAAATACAGTATATCTGTGCACAATTCTGTCGCTGATTGTAATCTGGTAGCTCCGCTGTTAGAGAATTAGGGACCCAATCTAGAAGTCCAAAGTGTCATAATACTCCTATGAAGCGATTTGGGATGTTTCACTACATTAAAGGTGCTATACAAACACAAGTTGTTGTTGTTTTCAAATCCTTCCATGGCCTTGCCCCTCCCTATCTCTGTAATCTCCTCCAGCCCCACAACCCCACAAGATGTCTGCACTCCTCTAATTCTGCCCACTTGAAAATCCCTGATTATAATCATTCAACCATTGGTGGCCGTGCCTTCTGTTGCCCAGGCCCCAAGCTCTGGAAATCCCTCTCCGCCTCTCTTTCCTCCTTCAAGACACTCTATAAAACCTACCTCTTTGACCCATCATCATCATCATAGGCAGTTCCTCGGAATTGAGGAAGACTTGCTTCCACTCCCGAAGTGAGTTCTCTGGTGGCTGAACAGTCCGATATGAGAGCCACAGACCCTGTTACAGGTGGGACAGACATTCGTCGATGGAAGGGGTGGGTGGGGCTGGTTTACCGTGTGCTCCTTCCGCTGTCTGCGCTTGACCCCTTCATGCTCTTTGCGTTGAGACTCAAAGAACTCGACGCCCTCCCGGATGCACTTTCTCCACCTCGGGCGGTCTTCGGCCAGGGTCTCCCAGGTGTCAGTGGTGATGTCACACTTTACCAGGGAGGCTTTGAGGGTGTCCTTGTAACGCTTCCACTGCCCACCTTTGGCTCGTTTACCGTGAAGGAACTCCACATAAAGCATTTGCTCAGGGAGTCTCGTACCTGGCATGCAAACCATGTGGGCTGCCCAGTGAAGCTGATCGAGCGGGGTCTGTGCTTCAATACTGGGGATGTTAGCCTGGACCTACCTCTTTGACCAAGCTATTAGTCACCTGCCCTAATTTCTCCGTATTCGGCTCGGTCTCAATTTTTATAAATCTCTTGATACTCCTGTGACGAGCTTGGGACATTTCACTACATTAAAGGCGCTATATAAATGAAAGATGTTATTGTTGTTGATTTATTCTTGCACTCGACTCCGCCTGCCTATTGTTCCTGTTAGCACTTGTTTCCCTTCCGCCTCAATCCAAGCTGTCAATGTTGTTCAGCATTAGTCTCAAGTGCCATTTGAAATTCATCAGTTCTTAGGTCAAAATACTGGGCTGGGCACTATGTGACAATTAGCTCAGTCCACCTTGGGAAGAAGGAGAGGAAGATTGTCAAGTACAAAGCTTTCAAATCTTATTAACCTGCAACACAGTATCAACACACAAAGGTTGCCGACAAAAATCATGATCTTAAACTATCCTCTGCGGCAGGGAGCAGGTATTTATAACTAATTTAATACGTTACATTTTCCCTATCATAGTTAGCATAAAATGCACTGCAACAATTTGCCACGGCTTCATCAGCAGCACCTCCCAAATCCGCACCTACCACCTCGAAGGACAAGGGCAGTAGGCAAATGGGAACACCATCACCTCCAACTTCCCCTCCAAATCACACACCATCCTGACTTGGAAATTTATTGCCGCTCCTTCATCGTTTCTGGGTCAAAGTCCTGAAGCGCCCTACCTAACAGTACTGACTTCACCAGTGATCCAAGTAGGCAGCTCACGACCAACGTCTCAATGGCAATTAGGGATGGGCAATGAATGCTGGCCTTTTCAGTGATGTCCACTTTCCGTGAATTCATAAATAATTTAAAAAAAAATCTAATTGTATTTTTGACAAATACTACAAGAATAAATAAGGGCTTTGAGGACGCCACTGTCCTCAAGTCATATATTTGGCTGGCAAACTATTTATTTTGGGGTTGTTTCTCAGTTGCAGTTACACAGGAGATGTAACGACATCAGCAGTATATCACTCCTTGAACCAGCTCCCCCTTGACGCAACTCTATACACAGAGTCTGTTCGTTTAAATGGGCAGGTTTAACTTTCTCCTCATTCCAAAAACGACTGCTACTGTGCAACATAATGATACCATGGTTTCCTAAATCGTCCATCCACAACATACTTCTTTAAATTTGTTGACTAAACATATTAGCAGATTTTCCCTCGAGCACAGTGCACTATATCTGGAAGAACTCTGTGTGCATATAGAGAGTTTCTAAATGCTAAGGTTCACTTAAAGCAGTTCCAAGAATTGGAAAACGTGTGTCTGAAATTTCTAAATGAATTTCATCTATCGTTAGTCGATATACAGTATAACTGTGTAAGGAGATTCACATAATTCTGTTGCTGATTGCAGTCCGGTAGCTCTTTTTGGTACACAATTAGGATCCTATCGACAAATTCGAAGCGTTAAACATTTATCTCAAGTGCCATTTGAATTTCATCATTTCTCAGATCAGAATGTTTGGCTGAGCACTATATGATGATAGATCACTCCACCATGGGAGGAAGGGAAGGAAAATTTACATTACTCGATCACACCCAAGAAAAAGCCAACCACTTATCCAGCTATTGCAGGTCATGTACTGGCTACATTGAAACAATTTGGAATGAAACTGTAAGCAAGCGATGGACCACAGAGCAGACAGTGTGAAGGAAGATGGAGTGATCAACTTATCAAAGGCTGCAGTGAAGTCAAGGATGATGTGGTATAGGGTGCCATGTTTGCAGTAACACAGGATATTAGTTATGCAGTCCTAGAGCTGTCAAAATACATGATGTTGAGCGAGCATTTCCTGTCTGTTCACAATTCTCTTCTGTCCATCATGAGTCAAATCATGACTTTTCCATCATGATTCAAATGTCACGTTCAAATCTCTGTCACACTTCAAAACGAAGTAAAAAGAAACAATGGCAGTAATTCGTTACAGAAGACAAGATGTCTGTAACTTTGGAGTTACCGTAATTGCGCAAAAGACATGACAGCTAAGTTTATGACCTGCAACCTGAATAGCAATTAAACTGTGAATGAACTCACCCACTGTTTACTTCACAACATTTAAACATTATAGCCTTAAATGGGCACAGTTTCGCCTTAGCCGTAGAATAATATACTGTGCATTACATGGTATAATGCTCCCGTCCTATATATTATCTGACTTGCTATGAATAATT